>NW_006921770.1:3807270-3819307 GCF_000298275.1 Orycteropus afer afer
TTAACAGTCAAATGCCTTAGGCACTACACCACCAGAGCACTCTCTCTCTCTCTCTCTCTCTCTCTCTCTCTCTCTATATATATATATATATTCTTTTGAATTCCTTTTCAAGTAGTTCTATTACCTCTCCTTCCTTGAGTAGGTTTTCTAGTTCTTTATTTTGGTCACTTGCTTCTACTATCTTTTCCTGTTTCTTGGTTTGAATTGAAGTTGTCTGTTGTCTCCAAGACATTCTGGGATTGTTGTTTTTATTTGTTGATTATGTGTTGGTTTGTTTCATTCTGAAGTTTTGTTTCACTTTGTTTTGAAATACTTAGGCAGGTGGGGCAGGCATACTTCTTTGGTAACTAGTTTGGCAGCACTGGGGCACTCTCTATCTGTCTCTGGGTCAGTAGAGTAACTAATAGGAATGTAATGGTGGGTTTCTGTTTGCTAGTCCTGAAGGGAAGCTGTGGAAGAGATAAGCATATGTTGTCCACCATCTGTAATTGATTCACTGGTGCAGGAGTAGGTGGTGATGCTTGCTTGTTGGGTGAGGTAGTATGTGGTAGATGTGTTAGGCATAGCTGACTAGTAGAGAATTAATGTTAGCCACTTGTTAGATGGGACAGAAGGAAAAATTAAAAAGGGGGGTGGATGAGAAGGAAGACATGTAAAATAAAAGAATAACAGGAAGAGGGAGAAATAAACCAATAAAAAGAAAAAAAAAAGAGAAAAGAGAAAAGGCAAGGAAAAGAAGAAAAAAAAGAGGAGCTTGTGGAACTATGGTCAGCCAGCAGCAGTGACAGCAGGGGGCTGTGATGTAATCTGTGGGAACACGCACCCACTGCCAGAGAGGGGGTCCTAGTGTATGCACACACACCTCTGACAAAGGAGGCAGTAGTGACATGCTCTTGCATTCAATGATAGCAAGCCCTATCAACAACACAGGCTTAGGAAGAATGATCCACCAACATGGGCTCTCTGTCTGCTTGAGCCACAATGTAACCGGTGTCTGGGTTTCTGATGGGAGATGGCACTCCAAAGATGTCTTCTGTGTCTCAAAATGGTCATGCTTTGTTGTGCCCTAGCTTCTTCTCTCTCCCTAGACACTGTCCTCCCTCTGTCTCCCTTTCTAATCTGTGCTCAATGTGATTCCTTATCCTCTCATTTGACCCTCAGGGTTCCAGGATCATTATCTGTGTCTGTTTGACTCAGTTTTTCCAGGTCTCTAATGTATAGAGATAAGACATAGTGTGTCACCAGGACACCACCTTGTCTCTGCCTCTCACTTATATTCACTCTTGAAGGTTCACCTTAAAGTCCCCCCCTTCTATGTGAAGCTTTCCTTAATTTTCTGGGCTGTGTTTGTGTCCACAGCAATCTCTTCCTACTTCTGTTATATCATTTATTGCATTGTTTTGAAATTTTTTTCATTTACATGTCTGCCTTTCCCACTACCAAGAAAACAAACCCACTGCCACTGAGTCAATTCAAACTCATAGTGACCATACAGGATAAAGTAAAACTGCCACCATAGGGTATCCAAAACTCTAAATCTTTACAGAAGCAGACTGCCACATCTTTCTCCTGAAGAGTGGCTGGTGAGTTTAAACCACCATCTAATTCTTTATCAGTTAGAAACCAAGCACTTTAAACGCTGTGCCACCAGAGCTCTTTTCAGTTCTCAGTAACCACTGCCATCAAGTCGGATTTGATTCATAGTGACCCCTCCTTGGGATTCCAAGGAGTATCACTACAGAAGTAGATTGCCCAACCTTCCTTCCCAGGAGTGGCTGGTGGGTTTGAACCACCAGCCTTCTGGTTATCAGTCAAATGCCTTAGCTATGCCACCTGACCTCCTTTCCCACTAGGCAGAGCTAAATCCATGGTTTCACCCTTTACCAGGGATGCAGAATCAGGCAGTGCACCAGATAAGGTGGAAGAAACTATTCTAATAGATAAAACCTGAGATCTCAGAGGTTCAGCACATCTGAAGTCCAAGTCAGCAGATAGGCCATAGAGAGTGGAGAAGGCGTGGCCCCTTCTTAATCACCTTAGTCCAGAAATATTATCTCTGCTCAATTCTATTTGCCAGATTTGGGCATGCAGACCCTTCTAGATGCAAGAGGGACAGGAAATTCTAATCTCTGGCCAGTCATCCAGTCCCCAGTGGAAATGGAGCAGAAATCTTTGGAGGATCTGATACAATGGAAAGTATATGGACTCTGATGCCTCTGTCAAGTGTGACAAAAATGGACTTTTGAAACACATGACCATCCTGCTCAGGGGATATGAGTGAATCTCCAACCTGCAACCTGCAGAGAGGTTAAGCATTTAGACACTGAAAGAGAAAGTTGATGCGTGAAAAATCCTCAAATTCCAAAAGACACTTGGCAGAGAAAGCCTACAAACAGTATGAGACAATAAAAGATAATGCCATTTAATTTGGTCCTGTAATTATAGTTACTTCTTCCCAAAGAGCCAAGAATAAACACTTTAATTACTCTACAGGTTATATGAAGATTAATAAGCCTGACTCCTTAAAAATCTCTCCCTGCAGAAACATATAGCTCATAAACACAAAGACTAGGCCCTGACCCAGTGATTAGATCCATCTCTCTGGGTGGAGGAAAGTGATCAGAAGGTGAACACCTACTTTGCCCATGAATTGTAAAAAGCACTTTATGTAAGTCATTTAAATTAATCTCAAAACAAACTGGTGAGCATGGTATTATTGTCCAATTTGCACATGAGGAAACAGTTTTAGAGAGGTAGAGGCACTTTCCCAATGTGGCACCACTGGGATTGAGTCTAGGACCCCTGCTTTTCCCACCATACTAGGTCCTTTCAAGGGAAACCTAAAAGACTTTAGGAAGGAGCCCATCTCAGAATTCTGTCCCTTGGAAGGTTATAAATATGCAGTTACCAGTACCTAGTTTTCCAAAGGGCAGATGTTATCATCTCATATTTGCTCCCCAAGTTAACTCAGTGGCGTGATATGGAGGATTCCTAGAGAGGCTGACCTTCAAATACTTCCTTCAAACCTATCAGTCAAAGCCTCTGCATTGACTTTGACTTTGTAGATGTGCTCTGCTCAGCTCTCAGAGAAATGAGCACCCTGAATTGGATTCTTTCATGCATTTATATTGGCCTCATCAACAGGATGACTCTGGCAGATCAGGACCAACTATCTGCAGGAAAGGAATTAACTTGATCCAAACTGGAGGAAGCATGGAACAGGGAGGAGGGGGAATATAGCTCAGGTAAGGGCATCAGTAATTTTAGCTCAAAAGGCGAGAGACACCCTCTGTCTGCATGAAGCCTGCCCTCCTCCCATGCAGACAGAGGCTCACTGCCCTTTCTCTTCCATTACTATCTCCCCTAGTCACACTGCATTCTTTTCCTTCTCTAAACTCTTGTCTTTTGTGAACAGTTAGCAGTAAGTTGTGGAAACAATAATAGAGGCAATAAAGCATGGTCATTGAGAGTGCACTTTGGCAGTGGATAGACCTGAGTTCTAGTTTTGGCTCAACCACCCAAATGCTTGAACAAATCTTTCCATTTCTCTAAGCTTTAGTTTCCTCCTCTATGAAATGGGAGTAATAGCAATGCTTGCCTACTTCATAGGACTGTCATAAAGAGATAAATAGATAGATAGATCTATCTATCTAATAGAAAGAGAGATAGACAGACAGATAGACAGGATAGACAGATGAACACCATAATGTCAACTCTCACTCATGGTAACCTTGTGTACAACAGAATGAAACAGTGCCTGGTCCTGTGTTACCCTCATGATCATTGGCATGTTCAAGTTCATTATTGCACTAATGAATGTAAAATGTTGAACTTAGTTCTTGGCATAGGGTAAGCACCCAATATCTGATAGGCTTTTTAAAGCCTACAAAAAAAAAAAAAAAAAGCAAGGGATTTAGAGATTGCTGTGTAAAAATTGAAGATTATCAATATACTTACACAAAAAAAAAAAACAAAAATATACAAAAAAGGCAAGGGATTTAGAATTTCTAAATCATATCTTAGACACTTTGCAGCTATGCCATGTTGGACAAGTCACTTATATACACTCAGGCTCAACTTCTTAATTTGCAAGAGATGATGATGATGAGAAGGAAGAGAATGTCTGCTCTTTACCTTGCAGAATTAATGAGGGCTTCAAATGAGATAACATTTGTGAAAAACTTGGGGACAGTCAATGGATGTGGCAGTCAAGGAGCTCACCTTCTGCTTGCAGAAGTAAGACCAAGAAAGAGATTTCACAGTCTAATGTTGGCATTGTGGTTAAAGCACTGGGCTGCTAACTGAAAGGCTGGAAGTACAAACCCACCAGCCACTCCATAGGAGAAAGATGAGGAAGTCTGCTTCTGTAAAGATTTACTGCCTTGGAAACCCTATGGAGCAGTTATACTCTGTCCTATAGGGTCTCTGTGATTTGGAATTGACTCAATAGCAGTGGGTTTAGTTTTGGTTTTTAATGGTGGGGCGAGAGATTGTAATAACCAGAGAAGCTCAGAGATGATAGATCTATAAGGACTACAAGAAGGGATGGGATGGGCCATGTCTTTGTGAAAGGAGAGGAGTTACTGGAGATGGTACCTCATTAATGGGTGACATGGGCACAGACTGTGTGTTGGAGAAAGTGAGCAGAGAGGGAACTACTCTGACTAAGTCATTATCAGGACAAAGGATGGTAACTTGATAAGAGTGGGATAGGACCTCACCATGGAAAGGAATTCAGGGCAAGGAAACAGAAGGAAATATTTTATTTCTGAGTTTTCCTGTAGGCATATGTTGTCTTTGCCTACTTAGCATCCATTTACTTTGACTTTCCCCACTCACTACCTAATTCTAAGGCCTGGAATTTAAGTCTGTCTGACAGTCCATCTTGCAGCCAGAGTGGCTTTTCCACAGTGCAGATGTCCCTATCCTATTTATTACCTTCTAGTGCTTGGAAGGAAGAGGGGGCAATCTACTTCCATAGTGATACTGTCTCAGGAACCAAGGGTCGTTATGAGTCAGGTCCCACTTGATGGCACATAACAACAACAGTAATTTTGCATTAGTAGCTCTGGTGGCATAGTGCCTAAGGCATTTGACTACTAACCAGAAGGCTGGTGGTTCAAACCCACCAGCCAGTGCTTGGAAGGAAGGTTGGAGACCTGTAGGATAAATTTCAAACTCTTTACTATGTCAGGTTCCTATTTGCCTTGCATGGACTATAGATTCTAGATCCAGTCTGCTTATAAGCTTGCTTTGTGATCTTGGGCAAGTTATTTAACTTCTTTGTCCCTCATTTATACAATGAGTATAATAATGGTACATGCTTTTTAAAGATTAAGTGAATTAATGTATGCATGTAAAGCACTTACTGCCTGGAACATTGTAAATTCTTTTCATTGTTGTTATCATCACCACCACCAAAACCACCATCATTTTCATCACCATTGTATCTCATGTTCTTTTCCTTCTACTTTCTGTTTTAGTTATATATTAATATTTAATTCTCCTAATATATCAAGCATTTTCCCCCTGAGAACTGTCTTTATTCTGATCCATGAACCTAGGAACTGACCCCCAGATGCATACACCTTGATTCTTCACATTTAATGTTAAGCCTCTCTTCCTCAGAGAAGCCTTCCCTGACCACCTTTGATGGAAGATGTTTATTACATTCTCCTATTGCACTTCATGCTCCCCCACTTTGTAACATTCATCACACGCATAATTACACATTTAATATCTCTTTTCCCCACTGTATATAAACACCTTAAGAGCAAAGACCTAGTATCTCAGCCACTAGTATCCTTACCTGTCCCCTCTCCCCTCTACAAGCTTCCGTGTAAAAGTCTTTACCATGTTCCAAACCTTTTCTTCCCCTATCTCCTCTCATTCCAATAGTGGGAGGCATTCCTCCTAGTGGAAATAAGTTTTCATAGCTTTATAAAACTGTTTCATTTAAAATTATTTTAAAACCTAACCAGAGATCGCATTTTAACCCAACAAGATAAATCATTTGCCATATTTATAAGGGCCATTTTCAGCCTTTGTTCAAAAAAGGGGGTGGTGGGGTGGGGAGCAGACTATGTAAGCTACACATAACTTAGAATGAACAGAATAGAGGCTCTGAAGGACCATCAAAAGCTGCCACTCTGCCCGCTTGAAAGATGTTTCCCAAAATAAAAGACATGCCATCCACTGACACATGCACAGTGTTGAAACCATGCGTGTTCAGCCTCGTGCCAAAATAGTTTGGGAGAAGAGAGCGCCTACTCCTAGCTCTGTCGGCAGCCGCTACTGAAGCTGCCATAGCAACAAGTATAGACTAAAAGCGATCCTTCCATATTAAGTGTGAACTGACTCCAGGCACGGGAAAAAGCTTGCAGAGAAGAAGCCAACTCCTCTTGGAAACAAGCAGGGAGTAATTTGCAGGTTACCCATCTTCTCCCCACCTTCCATTTTCCAAATATCGTGTGAGTACTAGTATTGAGGGTTGTTTTGGAAACAAACAAACAAACAAAAAACCACAACTTTGCATTCCTTCAATCACCCAGCCATACAACCTTGCTTGGTAAAATTACACTGGATTCTCCCCACCCTTCAAATCCCAGCACGCTCCCCTCTTGTTCTGATTCTTAGCTGCTATGGTAGCCCATCCATCTGTCAGTGCACATATGGGTAAAAGAGGCAAGCCAGGAAGCAGACAGGGGGAGTAGGATTTGTATTTCATAAGGCTGTTCTCAGCAAAGTAGAAAATACCTTCTGCCAAAATTGAGAAAAGGGTGGGTCTGGGATACTATCTCCTAGCTTGGAATGACCCTTCCAATGTAGATACTGTTCTGCCATTTGGGTGCCAGTGGCAGAACTGCCACCTCCCCCTTGCACCTCCATACCCTGACCACTCTATCATTTCCAGCCTGTCTCCCACCCAATAACAGGATCCTACTTGGCACATTGGGTGGGTCCCAGCCCCTGCTTATGTCCTTGTCCAAGTTCTCTTCAGCACTGAATCAGCATAGATCAGAACTTTGACACACGGTGACTACACAACAATGAAAAGAAATTACAATGTTCCAGGCAGTAAGTGCTTTACATGCATACATTAATTCACTTAATCTTTAAAAAGCATGTACCATTATTATACTCATTGTATAAATGAGGAACAAAGAAGTTAAATAACTTGCCCAAGATTGCCCAGGTCACTTCATCTCTGAACATCAGTTTCCTCAGCTTTAACACAGGGCTAATAACACTAACAAACTTGTAGGGGAATTGTAAAGATTAAATGATATAATGCATGTAAACTTAGTACAATGTCTGGCTCCTAATAAATGATCAGTAAATGTTAGTTTTTGTCCACCCATGAACTTCTGACTCACTTTAGAGCTGTCCATAATTCTAGTCTTGACAGATTTTGTCCTCAAAGGCAAGGACCATCCTATCTTACTTATCTTTGTCTCACTGATGTCTGTAAGCCCAATTACCTAATATATAGCATCTGGCTCAGTGTAGATATTTAATAAATTTTTTGTTCTAAAAACGCACAAATTGATGGGTGAATGGATAGATGGTTAGATAGGTTGATGTATGAATAATAAAGGGGAAAAACCCACTTTCTTTTTGTCACATAGAGTCTGGGTCTCTGGCAAGTTCACAACAGGGACAAGTTGCCCAGCTGGTTTCCCAGACTTGTCCAGTTTTGATACCTTTTCTGACCAGAAGTGGCTGCAGGGACTTGGCTGGATGTTTCCTTCTGCATCCATATGGAAACATGGAAATTTGGCTAAAGTTTTGGTATTTTGTTTTGTTTCCCTTTCTTGTATTGACACTGAGGCTCCTTTTCTTTCCCTCCTTACGTGCCAGCACAGATGCCAGCTGGCCCATTGGCTCTATTAACCCTTTCCAGCCTGCCCTTGGGTGGTGCTGCCAATACTCCATATTGCTTGGCTTTGCTGTAAACCCACATGGCTCCCTGCCTTGTGATGTTTACACTGCTACCCTGCTTCTCTCAGTTCCCCCATCCTGGCTTCTTCAGTTTAACAAAGCATAGTCAGAAGAGAAGGGAGGAAGCACCGATCTGGAAGGAAGGCAGTGCAGAAGGCTCTTAGGTGCTTCCCCTCCTCCAAAGGGCACCACTAAGACTATGTTATTGATGAGGAAGCTGCCATCCATTGAGGTTAATCACATCACACAGCTAGAAAGACGTGCAGCCAGGACCCAAATCCAGGCCTTCCAACAGGAGAGCTCATGCTCTGTTTCACCAACCCAAAATCTTTTCCTAGTTTTTCCAGTGAGATGGTGGGAACTTTTCTCATTTCCACATCCTGTATTAAATTCCTTCCCTTTTTATTATCTCTAGTTCTCCAGAAGGAAAAACAGAGACTGAGAAGGAATAAGAAATACATATAATCATAAAATCTTACAGTTGGAAAGAAAACAAAGAGCCCTCCTGATGAAATACTGTCCAAGTCCACATAATAAAAGCAGCAAAGCTGAGCCTAGAGTGAACACCTGACTGCTAGAGGCTTAACCTTATGACGTAGTATCCCCCTGCCATATCACTGCAATAGCACTTACTACATATTGAAATCACCTCTTTATATATCTGCTTCTTAGTCTTTGAGGTTTTCTTTTATGACAGTGTCCTTGTTACTTATTATTGAATGACTAATACCTCAAAGCTTACAGGTTTGAGACAGCAGGCTTTTTGTTCTCTCTCATTGTTCTATAGGCTAAGTAGGCTCAGCTGGGGAATCTTCCTTGAGGGTCTTAAGTGTGATTACCAGGGATTGGAACTAGTTCATTTCCATTTGACTTCCTGCTGAGAATTTGCATTTCCACCTCAGATATACTGAATCACAATGGACAGTTTGATAATATCCCCAGGTGATTCTTATAGATCTCCAGGTGATTCTTATGTACAGAAGAGGCACCAGGGAGTCTTGTTAAAATGTAGATTCTGAAGATCCAGTTGGGCTGGCAGTTCAAGGTGGCCCTATTTGCATGGCTGACAGCTGAAGCTGGATGCTGGGTGGGACCTCAGCTGAGGCTGTAAACCACAGCATGTGCATAGCACCTAATGATGCAGTAACTACGTGCCAAGAACAAGGGCTTTATGAAGTACAATCAGGAGCCACAAGTCTTCTTATAAATTAGCCTCAAAAATCTGTTTGTAACATCTGCAACATTCTATTGGTCAAGCAAGTCACTAAATTTAGAAAGGATTCAAAGGAGTAGCAAAGAGCCCACTGCCATCTTTAATCTACTACAGAAAAAGTGGGTATTTTAACCATCTCTGTGATCTCAACAAGAACCCTGGTGGTACAGCACTTGGCTTTTAACTAAAAGGCCAGCAGTTCAAATCCACCAGCCATGCTTCTAGAGAAAGATATGGCATTCTGTACAACCTTGTAAAGATGTACAGCCTTGGAAACCCTCCAGGGAAGTTCTAGTCTTTCCTACAGGGTTGCTATGAGTCCAAATTGGCTCAGCAGCAGTGGGTTTGGAGTAGTCTCAACACCTTGAATAGCATTCAGCAACCTTAAGAATAAATATTTGTTGACCAGAATGAATGAATGAATTAGGGCTTCCAAGGCTGTACATCTTTACAGAAGCAGGCTGCCTCCTTTTTCTCCTGCAGAGTGGCTGGTGGGTTTGAACTACCAACTTTTGGTTAGCAACCAAATGCCTTAACCACTGCATCACCCCCCAAAAAACCAAATCCACTCCTATCAAGTCAATTCTGACTTATGGTGACCTCCATTGGGTTTTCAAGGCTGTAAATCTTTATGGAAGTAGATTGCCTCATCTTCCTCCCATGGAACAGCTGGTGGGTTTGAACTGCCAAATTTCTGGTTAACAGACAAATTCCTCAGCCACTACGCCACTAGAGTTTCTTACTGCATCACCATAGCTCCTTAAATATTTATTGACCAAAATTAAACTTACAAACTGTAGGATGTAAGCTATTGAGCCTGAAACAACTTTAATGGCCCCTACTTACTCTTGACAATGAACGAGGAAGACCAGAGAAGAATTGATACATTTGAATTGTGGTGTTGGACGATGGACTGCCAGAAGAATGAACAAATTGGTCTTGAGAGAAGTACAGTTAGAATGCTCCTTAAAAGCAAGGATGGCCAGACTTTGTCTTCATCTGACGTACTTTGGTCATGTTGTCAGAAGGGACCTGTCCCTGCAGAACAGTATCATGCTTGGTAAAGTAGAAGGTCAGTGAAAAGGGATGAGATGGATTGACACAGTGACTGCAACAATGGACTCAAGCATAGCAGACTCCAGGGTCAGACTCAATGGCACCTAACCACACTTACTCTCCATGGTATTTTCATATGCACGTGAGAGCTGGACAATGAATAAGCAAGGCTGAAGAACTGATACATTTGAGTTGTGGTGCTGGTGAAGAATACTGAATGTACCATGGACTGCTAGAAGAATGAACATATCTGTCTTGAAGGAAGCACAGAGAATTCTCCTTAAAAGCAAGAATGGCCAGACTTTGTCTCTCATATTTTGATCATGTTGTCAGAAGGGACCAATCCCTGAAGAAGGATGTC
Organism: Orycteropus afer afer; assembly: GCF_000298275.1. Lineage (NCBI taxonomy): Eukaryota > Metazoa > Chordata > Mammalia > Tubulidentata > Orycteropodidae > Orycteropus > Orycteropus afer. The sequence continues at coordinate 3,817,842 of NW_006921770.1, forward strand.
ATGCTTGGTAAAGCAGCAGTCAGGACATTAGACGACGTGTAGCATTGGGAAAGTCAACTGCGAAGGAACTGTTTCAAGTGCTGAGGAGCAAGGATATCTCATTGAGGACTAAGGTGCGCCTGACACAAGCCATGATATTTCCAATTGCCTGGTATGCATGTGAGAGCTGGACAATGAATAAGGAAGACTGAAGAAGAGTTGATGCTTTTGAGGTGTGGTGCTGGCGAAGAATGCTGAAAGTACCGTGGACTGCTAAAAGAACTAACAGATCTGTCCTGGAGGAAGTGCAGCCAGAATGCTCCTTGGAAGCAAGAACGGCGTGGGGTCGCTATGAGTCGGAAATGACTCGACGGCACTTAACAACAAGAACAACAACATCTAGAAAATGTTGGTTCTAGAGAAACAAATTAACCCAAAAGCTAGAGACAAAACAATCTTTAGGAATACTTTATTTGACTGTCTTAGCTTCTTATAGTGAAAAGGGAAATCTTTATGTGTGTTGGTCACAGTTGTATGCCTCTTTAGTGATAACATAGAATAATGAATACTTAGTTCAACTCAAAGAACTCTGGTGGTGCATTGGTCAAATCATTCAGCTGCTAAGCAAAAAAGGTCAGTGCTTGGAACTCACTAGCCACTCCATGGGAGAACAATGTGGCAGTCTGCTTCCATAAAGACTTATAGCCTTAGAAACCCTCTGGGCTGTTCTACTCTGTCTTATAGGGATGATATGAGTCAGGATCGACATGATGGCCATGGGTTGGGTTGGGTTTGGTAATTCAGTAAAAAATAACTTCATGCAAGGACACTCTGAACTGGCTTTACCAGTTCTGCCACTCCTCTGACTAATGCCCCTTTTAACTAATTTTAATTTCCTTATCCATCCCCCATTGACATAATAATTCTGTAGGCTCTCTAGAGCTTTCTTCCTTTAGGCTTTCTCTATACTTTTTCTCCTTTTTTACATCTGCATTGAACAAATACCTCCTTGGCTTTGGTCATCCACTTTGCTTTTCAACTACCAGTTCCTGTATTTCTCAGGTATCACCTTTGTTATTGTGCCTTGATTTATATAGGCTTTCATACTTTTCAAGATACTTTTGCATCAATTTAGTGTATTCTTTTAGCACTTTTAATAAAGAGAGCAGGATGGTTGCAACTATTCTTACTTTATAGACACTTAAACAAAGACTCAGAGATGTGAAATGATCTGTCCATCAACACCTGAATAGTAAATATTCAGACAGGAATAGAATCAATGTCCTGATTTAGATTTTAATTATCTTCTCCATTAAATCACAGTTTTCTAGTGATGTCACTGAGAGTCAGGTGACACATGACTTCAAAGTTTGAGGGAAATCATTGTTGTTGTTGTTGTTTTGCCGTCGAGTCGGCCCCGACTCATAGCGACCCCTCCTTGGGTTTCCAAGGCAGTATCACTACGGAAGTAGGATTGCCCAACCTTC
>NW_006921770.1:3819407-3837329 GCF_000298275.1 Orycteropus afer afer
AGGCAGTATCACTACGGAAGTAGGATTGCCCAACCTTCCTTCCGAGGAGTGGCTGGTGGGTTTGAACTGCCAGCCTACTGGTGAGCAGTCAAGTGCCTTAGGCACTATGCTACCAGAGCTCCTAGGGAAATCATTAGAGTTTGTATTTTTATAGACTTTATAGTAAAAGTTAATGGTTAGCTTCACTGAACTATCAAAATAGACTTGTTGTTATGTGCCATCAAGTCGGATCCGACTCATAGTGACCCCTCCTTGGGTATCCGAGGCAGTATCACTACAGAAGTAGATTGCCCCATCTTCCTTCTGAAGAGTGGCTGGTGTGTTTGAACTGCCAGCCTTCTGGTTAGCAGTCAAGTGACTTAGGCACTACGCTACCACAGCTCCCTAAAATAGACTTAAGCTTCCAGAAATATTTGAAAGGCAATTATCTTTCCTGAAATGAGAGCAGCTGCCAATGGATATTAAATGAGAAGTGTTGAGATGATTTAGAATTTGCTAAGGAGTCTTGGAAGTCAGAGCCATGACTTTGAACCTAATTCATGGAGACAGGTGTCCTCTCCTCTGTGGATTTAATTCATATGTTGTGTGAATTCTCTGGTTTGGAGAGGATCTATGTCAAAAACATTAAGACAAACCATCTCAGTATGTGTCTAGGATACTGAGTAAACTGAGTAATACTTATAAATATGTGGCATTAGTAAAAGAAGATATTCACAGTAGAAGCCAACACAAAGGCTTTCCAACAGGTTAGAGCACGGCATAGGAAAAGAGCACTGGATTGGGGATAAGAAAGGAATGCACACATTTTAAATCTCTATAATGTTTAGTTCAAAACAACAAACAATGAACATCTGTTTGGTCCCTTCTTTCATAGAGCTTGTAGTCTATTAAGGCAGAGACACCAAAACTTCATGATCATATAGTAAGGAGTCTTGATGGAGAGGTATATAGAGTGACACACATAGAGTATCATAGATTGCCTTTAGAAGACAGGGGAAGGAGATGGAAGGGCAGAGAAGACTTTCTGAAGGAGGTGTCAGCTGATCTAAATTGTGAGCAATATGTGGATATTAAAATGACAGACAAGGATTTGTAAGAGCACTACAAGCAGAAGAAACAATATGAGCAAGGCATAAAGAGGCATGGTGTGGGAAGAGGGAACCGTAAATCATTCCATATTACTAACGCACAACATGTCAGGCAGGAAGGAGCAGGACATAAGGCCAGAGAACTAGGCATAAATAAGACAGGTAACATGCTAAGGACTTTACACACAACATGTAATCTATATATTACATCTGTCATTAAAATGCATGTTTCCCCCATTTTATGGATGAGGAAAATGAAGTTTCAGGAGAATAAAGAATTTTCTTAGGTTGTCTTTCAAGATCCTATTATGTCTCCAAGATAGTTGGATTCTAGTCTAACAAGAAGTGTACACAATCACTAGGGAAATCGCTGTCTTCTTTAGGTCCCTAGTCCTTTGTTGAAATAAAAGGAGTTGGATAGAATGCTTTCTCCAACCACTGCATGCTGCTGCATATTAGGAGCCTAGAGACTCCCTCGGCTGCTACTGTGGAGCTAGAACCACGCGCTTGCTTTCAGCACTATGGAGGAGTGGTGCAATGCTGAGAACTGCAGACCCCAAGGTCAACCAATGTGGAGGAAACCAGTAGACCTACAATTTTCCTTTAAATAAGACATCAACAAACACAGAAGGGCAAGGAGAGGGAATATCAGGAGAGGAGAGAGAAAGAGAAATTGTCCATCACAAGTGTTTTCTCAAACAGCAGCTAAGTGATATGCTGAGTGAGACAAAGTGAACTAAATAAAGGGAATAAATTGTAGCAGCAACATGTCCTCGACATCATAATACAGATGCTGTAATCATACAAGGCTAATAGTTTGAGTCACTCCACAGCCATTGAGAACAAAAAATTGATGGGACAAGCCTTGTGGCTGCTTACAAAAACCAATAAATTAAACTTGCTGACCATGGCCTGGAGACAGGGGGAGGCTCGGTAAAATTAAGTAGCTGATGTTTTATTTCTTGAATCACACACAGCCTTTCCTTATCTTGCTCTTTCTCACCTATCAGACAGGTGCTCTATGGCCTCATGCACCTTCCTATCACCATCAAAACTTCCTATCCAGAAAGAATCCACAAACTGATTTATACTAAGGTTTGTAAGTGGATCCTAAAACTTAAAAGAGTTATATAAAAAGCTGAGGTGTTGGCCACTAAAATGTAAGTTTAATGACAGCAGGAAAGTTGTCTGATGTTTTTTGTCTTGGCACCTTTAATGATGTCTAACATAAAATAACAGCAAAAATATTAATATTTATTGAGTGCCACTAGGTTTCCAAAGCAGTTAATCTTTACATAAGTAGATTGCCCCATCTTCCTTACATGGAGCAGCTGGTGGGTTTGAACTGCCAACCTTCTGGTTAGCAGTCAAGTGCCTTAGGCACTGCACCACCAGAGTTCCTACTATGTAGCAAGCAGCTCTGGTGGGTAAGGCATTAATCTGCTAACCAGAAGGTCAGCAGTTTCAAACCCACAAGCTGCTCCATGGAAGGAAGGTGAGGCAATCTACTTTATATTGAGACAATCTACTTCAGTAACGATTTACATTTTCTTTATGTTGACGTATAATCCATACTGCAGACTGTAGTCTTCAATCTTCATCAGTAAGTGCTTCAAGTCATCCTTACTTTCAGCAAGCAAAGTTGTGTCATCAACGTATTGCAGTGTTAATGAGCCTTCCTCCAATCCTGATACCATGTTCTTTTTCATATAATCCATTTTCTGGGATTATTTGCTCAGCATACAGATTGAATAAGTATGGTGAAATGATACAGCCCTGATGCACTCCCTTCCTGATTTTAAACCTTGCAGTATCCCCTTGTTCTGTTTGAACTACAACTTCCTGGTCTACATACAGGCTCCTCACAAGTATAATTAAGTATTCTGGAATTCCCATTTTTCTCAATGTTATCCATAATTTGTTATGATCCACATAATCAAATGCTTTTGCATAGTCAATAAACCACAAGTAAACATCTTACTGGTATTCTTTGCTTTCAGCCAAGATCCATCTGATATCAGCGATAATATCCCTTGTTCTACATCCTTTTCTGGATCCAGCTTGCATTTCTGGAAGTTCTCTGTCAATATACTGCTGCAACTGCTTTTGAAATAGTTTCAGCAAGATTTTACCTGCATGTAATATTAATGATATCATTCAATAATTTCCACATTCTATGGGACCACCTTTCTTTGGAATGGGTACAAATATGCATCTCTTTCAGTCAATTGGCCAGGTAGCTGTCTTCCAAATCTCTTGGCATAGCTGAGGCAGTGCATCCAGTGCAGCATCCATTTTTCAGAACATATCAGTGTGTATTCCATCAATTCCTGGCGCCTTGTTTCTGCCAATTCCTTCAGTGCAGCTTCAACTTCTTCCTTCAATACCATTGGTTCTTGATCATATGCCACCTCCTGAAATAGATGAACATTGACCAATTGTCTTTTGTATAGTGACTCTGTGTATTCCTTACATCTTTTTTTTTATTATTATTTTTTATCAGCACAGCTTAATTTTGTTCCCTACATCTTCTTTTCCTGCATCATTCAATGTATTACCCATACGCAACCCAACACAACCATTGCCATGGAGTTGTATCTAACTCATAGTGACCCCTCCTTGGGTTTCTGAGGCAGTCTCACTATGGAAGTTGATTGCCCAACCTTCCTTCCAAAGAGTGGCTGGTGGGTTTGAACCGCTGGCCTTCTGGTTAGCAGTCAAATGTCTTAGGCACTACACCACCAGAGCTCTTTATAGAATCTTTCAATATTGCAACTCGAGGCTCAAATTTTTTCCTCAGTTCTTTCAGCTTGAGAAATGCCGAGCATGTTCTTTTCTTTTCCTTTTCTAACTCCAAATGTTTGCATATTTCATTGTAATAACTGACTTTGTCTTCTTGAGCTGCTCTTTGAAATCTTCTGTTCAGCTCTTTTATCTTGTCATTGACAATTAAATGAACTCCACAAGAGTCAAAATAAGACCTTGATTATATTTAGAGACCATCTGAAGAATAGATTTGATGCACTGAACACCAAAGACTGAAAACTAGAGGAATTGTGAGATAACATCAAGAGTATCATCCATGAAGAAAGCAAAAGGTCATTAAAAAGACAAGAAAGGAAGAAAAGACCAAAATGGATATCAGAAGAGACTCTGAAACTTGCCCTGGAACAGAGAGCAGCTAAAGCAAATGGAAGAAATGACAAGATAAAAGTGCTGAACAGATGATTTACTCTCTCTTAGCTGTATTATATATATATACCCACCAGCCACTCCTCGGAAGGAAGGTTGGGCAATCCTACTTCCATAGTGATACTGCCTTGGAAACCCAAGGAGGGGTCACTGAGTCGGGGCTGACTCAACAGCACATAACAACAACAACAACAAATATATATATATATATATATATATGGACATTCTTATAGCACACACAAATACACACATAGAAATATTGTCTGTCAAAATTATATATGGTCATGGGTATATTCCCTTTTGCCTAGATATACCTAATCATTCAGCCTGTCTACTTATGTAACCACCTGTAGATTAATGTTGTTATCAGTAATAATGCAGTATTGTGTATGTAAAAGTGTTTGTCTTTGTTGTCTGTACCTCTTGTAGATCTCTCTGTCTTCCTTTTCTTTAGTGTTATTGTTTTGGTCATTTGCTTTTAGTGTATTGCCTTTCCCTTCACCCAAATCAGTAATTGTCTCTTACCTATCTAGCAATTTTCTGTTACTTCCTCTCGCATCCTTGGTAACCAACAAAGAAAGTTCCCTTCCATATGTAAACCTGACCTTGACTTTTACAATAGTGGATTAATATAATATTTGTCCTTCTGTGATTGACTTAAGTCACTCAGCATAATGTCCTCCAAGTTCATCCATGTTATGAAGTGTTTCATGGATTTTACATTATTCTTTAGTGTTGCATAGTATTCCATTGTGTGTATGTACCATAGTTTGGTTACCTATTCCTCCTCTGATGGCACTTAAGTTGTTTCTATCTCTTTGCTATCATCAATAGTGCCATGATGAAATGGTATCCATATATCTATTCCTGTCCATTTACTTTTGTTCAACCACATTATTTCTCCCTAGGGTGGTCAGTCTTAGAAAGACCCAAGACAAACTAATTCAAAATGTCCAAGAAGGAAATAATCAAGGACATTTACATAACATGTGTTCAGAAGGACTCTTTGGAGCACCATTGGCCCTCAGCAAGCCAGTCAAAAACTCTCCTGACTGAACAGTTATTTGAATTCTGACAGCACATCTTGGTGACTGGAATTCATCATTATAGACCCATGGGCCCTATGTAATTGTTGGTTTATTTCCTGTACCACTCAGCTTTCCTTTCTCTTTTCCACTCAGGGCTGAGTTCTTTAATATTTTCTATCTTTCCAGATGCTAGGATCTAGTCCTAAATCAGTAGACTCAAGACTTGACAACCTTCTGATTTATCCAAGCTCCACCAATAGAGCAATTATATATTGTCACACTAGAGAGATGAGATGAAATTTCATCAACTAGGACGGGACCATCTTTGGCTAGGGAAAACTTCTCGTATGCTTGAGGTAATGTGAACTTCTAGAAAAATTACTAATCTATATCAATCCTATAAAAATTCAATTCTTAAAATCCCCACATATAGAATCTTAAGCTGCAAGTGACTGCAGAGAATGTTTAATCTGACTAGACAGAATGTTTAATTCCTCCTCTCCATGCTTTGATTCCATTGAACTCAATTCAATTTGAGCTAAGAAAAACTTACTAAGCATCTATTATGTGCCAGGTACTGTGCATGTCCTAAGGCCAGAGGAGTGAATAAGACATGGTTTCAACTTTGAGGAGTTTACCATGTAGTAGCAGACAGGCCTGGCAATCTGCTTTCAAAAGGTCACAACCTTAAAAATCCTATGGAGCAGTTCTGCTCTGAACACATGGGGTTACCATGGTCAGAATGGACACCACAGCAACTAACAACAACAACAACAATAACCATCTAGCAAAGATGTCACAGCAAACATCAGTCCAATTCCAGAAAGAATGTAGCATAACCATGGTACAGACTGCAATAGGAGCTTAGAAGATAAAGGATAAACAACCAGGAAAGAACTGAGAAGTCTTCTTGGAAGCTCTATGTTCACTGTTCCTTGACTAATGGACAGGACTTTGAATATCTATACATAGGGAAGTCACCTGATAGGTGAGAATAAACAACAAAAACAAAAGCTGAAATGTTGGATGGTGTATACTGGTTCTAAGGAGTAAAAGGGTATGCTTTTCCAGTAACATTATAATACGAGTGGAATCATGTATGCATATGTGTGTGTGAGTACATATGTACAGTGTAAGATGATGAGAAAAATGTAACCTTGTAAGGGCGGACCCATGTTCACACCCATTGGTAGGCACATTATTGCTCTCCTTGCTTGTTTAGACTTCACCTGGAAACCCTCCCTGACTAACTGTTGCTGACTTCAATGCCTCTTCTGGACAACAATCACCTCTGAGATTTTGTGTCTGATTTTCTGTTGTTCCTCATTTCTTCCCCTACACTGTGAGCCCCTTCAGGGCAATAACTATCTTACTCACTGCTGAACTCTCATGCCACAGGGTTCCTGGCACACACTTGGCACTCAGAAGACATTTGTTGAATTAGTGAATTGTCCTTGTCTTTTGTGTCTTGGCCACAACTTCTGGCACACATGAGAAGATTGATGCCTGGAGATATTAAATAATTGCTATCAGTCACCAGGCAGTCATAGTAAAATCTATTTCCAGGCCTCTTTGTTTCATGGGAGTATGTTTGTAGCCCTCTGTCAACTACAGAACTAGACAGACCATAATAGCTTCAGAAATCATTGATCAAAATCCTCCCATATGAGAGGCCTTTGCTGACCACTTTCACTCACCTCATTTTCTACCTTTTCTCCATTTGTTACTTCATATAATTTATATCACATATTCTTTTTTTTTTTTTTTTTTAAATTACTTTAAGAAGCATAGTGTGGAAGGGAACAAACCTGGCTGGTTGGATGAGAGACTGTTTACTGAGAAGGTTAGATCTGAACTTGGTCTTGAAGGATAGTTATGACTTCATGAGGAAGATATGTGAGGAACTAAGAGCAGCTTGAACAAAAGTTTACAGTTGGGCCAGTGCCAGACTATTTGGAAATATTCAACTGTAGTTAAATAGGGTGCTAGGGAGAGAGAAGAGCTAAGAAGGAATATTGCTATAGTTGGAGATTGGGAGAATACCTCTCATCTTTCAAGGAAGTGTCCCCCATCATCAGGTACATCAGATGACCTTAAAAAATCTCTTTAAATAAAATACTATGATTAAATAAATATTATACATTGTGCACTCCTATCAGTAAAGAACTTCTGAGCCTTAGAATTTATTACATAGAATTTTAAAAAATTCTACAGAATACCAATTACTGCAAGGGAGTTAAGGTTATCATTCACTCTATCAGGCATTGTCCACATAAAGTGGACACTATTATACATTCATGACAGTTCTAAGAAAATTTATGCTTTTCCTTGGCAACTGGTTCAACTGTTTCAAATTCATGCTATGAATATTATAAAACTAATATTGTTTCCCTGTTTTTTCCAGCTACTAAGAAGCTCACAGCCCAATTTATGGCCACTTACAACAATTGTACAGAACCAAATGTTTGCTGATTCTACCACTGACTTGATATTATTTTCCTGCCATTATGGTTCCTTTGCCCACCTTTGCTCATTTATCTTATAATTTGACTTATGTTATGTATCTCTGGAAGATACTTCGAATCCTGTCTTGGAATGAGGTAGGGTATAAATAAATTACCAACATGAAAACTCTTTCCTGTAGCCCAAGGCCTTCAGGACAGCAGCCATATACATGGCTTATGCTTCCTTAGCAGTTCTGTCAGCCCTCCAAGCCTGTAGTGGTCGGTAGGTCCAGATGCAACTTGTCTCTGCACACATGTTGAGAATGGTAAGGAAAGTAGGAAAGAAAGGATAGAGTCAGAAGGCTAGGGCTAAGGTAAGTAAATGCTCTGATTGGGGGCATCACCCAGAGCCAAAGCCTGACCCTGGGAAAGATAAGCTTGAAATAGGCAACAATGCTTTATATCACCTTCTCCAGGAAGCTGCCCAGTATTGAGTAGATACCCTCCTCTATGTTCCTGGATCCTTCACTGTAGCATCACTTTATCCTACATTACTGAGTCACAACAGTATTTACTAGTGTAATAACCTCTCCTACTTTTAAGTACATAACAATTACATTTTGTGTTAGGAAACATAAATGCAGACTCATAAGTTCCGGTCCAAAAGATTCTGATCTTATGTCTGGGATGAGGATCAGGAATCACCATTTTCAACTAATAGTCCAAGTGAGCTGAAAATAGCAATGCAGAGATACTGGGAAATTCTTTTTGGACTAAACTATTGACAGAAGGACCTATACCCTACCTCTAAATCCTCTCTGGCTCAAAGACTCATACCTCAAGACCCAAGAAATTATATCACATATCAAAACCTCCCAGCCAGAGATTGAGGAATCCAAGATTAGAACTCAGGTCTACTTGATTCCCAAGGACATGTCCTTCCCACTGTTCCAAAGAAGAAGGTGTTTTAGTATAATTCACTAGTTTCTTTTGGGATGTGCACTTCCAAGGAGATATACAACAGGATCTATTGGGTGTGTAGAGAACATATTAAAGCATCTATCTATATTTACTTTAATACATCCTTTCTCAGTTTAATTTTAATGCTTTTCTGACATATAAGCATAAGTACAGAGGTCCACGTATGTAATTTATGCATAAGCAAGCATATACATTAGAGCACTTGCTGAAAAATGCCATTTTGATAGGGGTGCACAGTCAAAACCTTTGGAGACCACTGGATTAGCTGCCTTTTCCCTGTGATAGTAGCACAGTGGTATCCAAGCCTATGCACCTTAAAGACACTGAGCATGGCATCTGACACATGCTATTGAGGTTTCTCAGGGGGCAGAGGAAGAGATGGATGAGCATAATTACTACAAGAGGATTAAACATCTCTGTGAAGAATTACTAGGGACTGCACATTTGTCTTCTTGCCTTCCAATGACTGATTGTGATGTACTAGGCTTGCTAGGCCTGGCTTTATCTGTTACACGTACCCAGGGCCTTCCCAGCCATGTGTTCCTTGAGGGCAGGAGACAAGCATCCTTCTGCACAGCACAGGGGCATGAGTCCATAGGCCTGAGGATGGAACAAAAGCCCTTGCCTCTCCCTTGCATTCTGCATCATCCATGGCCCAGCCTCATGAGATTTCTGGAAAGAAGAGTCACATTAAGACATGAACTTTACTGAGAAGACAAGGCTAGGTTTAGGCAAAGAAGTGGCTGCTATGATGACTCATGGTAATGAAGAAAAATAGGTACAAGATGGGCACAGTTCAGGATGATAGACTGTCCTAGAAGGAAGAGGGGCTTCTGGGATATGTTTTCCAAGGGTCTGAATATAATGAAGAAGCTTAATTCTAGGAGATAAATGTTTGGAAGGTGGTGCAGCTTTAAGCAAAATAGCAAGAAGAGAAAGGAAGTAGGGCTGAGGTCATCAAGATGGTGCAGGGAAGGCCAATACATACAGTGTGTACTTGTGCACTGGAATGGGAGGGTGGTGAAGGGCCAAGAGCAGAGGCTAGAATCTAGCCCACTTATGCTTTGCTTCCCAAGCTGGGTTCTTGGTGTGGTGCTATGTTAACAAAGAAGGGTCATCTTTTTCTCATCTGTATCCCCAGAGGGCAGCCTTTTTCTAAGTGACACACAGGGGTGGGTAGTGCCCTTTTCTATTTGCACAAAGACACAGTGTGGGCTTCTGGGTGCCATGGGTAGAGGACCTCACTCTCCATATTACTCTACATTATAACTCAAAAATTATTCAGATGATCTGTAAACATCATGGTGTGCAGGAACTACTGAATTGCCTATGAAAGACTGCAAAGCATGCAGTTTTGTACTCTGGTTGATGTGTATCAGTTTTTAGACTAACAGGAAAGCCAAAAATAGAAGGGACTGTGAAATAAACTAAGTCATTAATTCACAGAAGTTCTAAGGAAGGCAATTGACTTACACAAGCTATAAAACCAGTAGGTTTGACCCACATTTACCTCAATCCCCAAGAAGGGAATGTCCATGGGACTTCCAGGTTTCTGTAGGGACTTTCCTCTTTCCCTTCTGTATAGCACTGAGACCTAACTTGTTTGCTGGCATAAAAGTTTAGAACAGAAAGAGTGCACAGAAGGAAACTGAAGCCCAGAGGGATTTGTATGTGTATTTAATTCTGGAGCCAGACAGCCTTGAGTTTGAATTTTGTCTCTACCATTTACTACCTCTGTTTTTTAAAAGTGCCACAGTGTCAATTCAAACTCAAGGTGACCCAGGTGTTACAGGGTAAAACTGTTCCACTGGGTGTTCTTGGCATTAATCTTTATAGAAGCATGCCACCAGGCCTTTTTTTGGCAGTGTGTCTAGGTGGGATTTGAACAGCCAATCATTCAGTTAGCCAGTGAGTGTAAACTGCTTGCACCAACCAGAGACCTGTACCAGCTCTGCAACCTTGGTCAAATTAATTAATATGATTTTATCTCAAGTTCCTCATCTATAAAATGTGGTTAATAAAACCATCCACTCAATAGAGTCTACCACTCGTCTGTCAGTTTGTTGTACTGTGGTGGCTTGCACATTGCTGTAAGGCCCGATGCTATGCCAATGGTATTTCAGATATCAGCAGGGTCACACATGGTGGACAGGTTGCAACAGAGCTTCCAGACTAAGACAGAAGAAGGAAAGGGCCATCCACTTCTCAAAGAACTGGCCAGTGAAAATTTTATGACTAGCAGTGAAACACTCTCTCAGATATTACTGGAAAACTTTATGAATAGCCCTGAAACATTGTCTGATATAGTACCAGAACATGAACTCCTCAGGTCAGAAGGCACTCAAAATACAACTGGATAAGAGCTGCCTCCTCAAAGTAGAGTTGACCTTAATGAAGTGGATAGAGTAAAACTTTTGGGACCTCCATTTGCTGATGTGGCATGACTCAGAATGGGAAGAAATAGCTGCAAACATCCATTAATAATCAGAAAATGGAATGTATGAAGTATGAGTCTAGGAAAATTGGAAGTTGTCAAAAATGAAATGGAACACATAAAGATCAATATACTAGGCATTAGTAAGCTAAAATGGACTGTTTTGGGCCATTTTGAATCAGACAACCATATAATCTATCATGCCGAGAATGACAAATTGAAGAGGAATGGCGTGGCATTCATTGTCACAAAGAATGTTTCAAGATCTATCCTGAAGTGCAATGCTGTCAATGATAGAATAATATCCATATGCCTACAAGGAAGACCAATTAATGCTACTATTCAAATTTACACACTAACCACCAAAGCCAAAAACAAGGAAATTGAAGATTTTTACCAACTTCTGCAGTCTGAAATTAACCAAACAAGCAAGCAAGATGTGTTGATTATTATTAGTGATTGGGATGCAAAAGTTGGAAACAAAGAATTACTGGTAGTTGGAAAATATGGCCTTGGTGATAGAAATGATGCCAAAAATCCCATGATAGAATTTTTCAAGATCAATTACTTACTCATTGCAAATACCTTTTTTCAATAACAAAAATGGTGGCTATACACATGTACTTCACCAGATGGAGTGTACAGAAATCAGATTGACTACATCTGTTTAAAGAGGAGATGGGAAAGCTCATATCTTCAATCTAAACAAGGCCAGGAGCTGACTGTGAACAGACCACCAACTGCTCACATGCAAGTTCAAGCTGAAGCAGAAGACAATGAAAACAAGTCCATGAGAGCCAATATATGACCTTACTTATATCCCTTCTGAATTTAGAGACCATCTAAAGAATAGATTTGGTGCTTTGAACACCAGTGACTGAAAACCAGATGAATTGTGAGGGATGACATCAAGAACATCATCCATGAAGAAAGCAAGAGGTCATTAAAAGACAGGAAAGGAAGAAAAGACCAAAATGGATGTCAGAAGAAATTGTGAAATTTGCTCTTCGATGGAGAGTTGCTATAGCAAATGGAAAAAATGACAAGATAAAAGAGCTGAACAGATTTCAAAGAGCATCTCGAGAAGACAAAATCAATTATTATAATGAAATGTGCAAAGACCTGGAATTAGAAAACCAAAAGGGAAGAGCATGCTTGGCATTTCTCAAGCTGAAGAAACTGAAGAAAAACTTCAAGCCTCGAGTTGCAAAACTGAATGATTCTCTGGGCAAAATATTGAATGATGCAGAAAAAGGAAACATCAAAAGAAGATCAAAGGAATACAAATTTACTGTACCAAAAAGAATTGGTCGATGTTCAACTATTTCAGCAAGTGGCATAAATCAGACACCAGTGGTACTGAAGGAAGAAGTTAAAGCTATAGTGAAGGAATTTATGAAGAACAGGCTCCAGGAATTGACAGAATACCCATTGAGATGTTTCAACAAATGGATGCCATACTGGAGGCATTTATTCATCTATGCCAAGAAATTTGTAAGACAGCTACCTGGCCAACTGACTTGAAGAGATCCATGTTTATACCCATTCCAAAGAAAGGTGATATAACAGAATGTGGAAATTATTGAACAATATCATTAATATCACCCTCAAGTAAAATCTTGCTGAAGATAATTCAAAACGGATGCAGCAGGGAACTTCCAGAAATTCAATCTGGATTCAGAAGAGGACATGGAATGAGGGATATTATTGCTGATGTCAGACGGATCTTGGCTGAAAGCAAAGAATACCAGAAAGGTGTTTATTTTGTTTTATTGACTATGCAATAGCATTTGACTATGTGGATCACAACAAATTATGGATAACGTTGAGAAGAATGGGAATTCCAGAACACTTCATTGTACTCATAGACACATGAACATAGACCAGGAGCCTGCTGTTCAAACAGAACAAGGGAACACTGCATGGTTTAGAATCAGGAAGGGAGTGTGTCAGGGTTGTATCCTTTCACCATACTTACTGAATCTGTATATTGAGCAAATAATCCAAGAAGCTTGACTATATGAAGAATAACATGGCATCAGGATTGGAGGAAGGCTCATTAACAAACTGCAACATGCAGATGACACAACCTTACTTCCTGAAATTGAAGATAACTTGAAATACTTACTGATGAAGATTGAAGACTACAATCTGCAGTACAGATTATACCTCGACATAAAGAAAATGAAAATCCTCACAACTGAACCAATAAGCAGCATCACGATAAATGAAGAAAAGATTGAAACTGTCAAAGATTTCACAATACTTGGATCAACAATCAACACCAATGGAAGCAGCAGTCAAGACATCAGACATATTGCACTGGGAAAATCTATTGCAAAATACTTCTTTAAAGTCCTGAAGAGAAAAAAATGTCTCTTTGAAGACTTAGGTGCCCCTAACCCAATCCATGGTATTTTCAATCACCTTATATGCATGTAAGAGCTGGTCAATGAACAAGGAAGACCAAAGAAGAGTTGATGCTGTTGAGTTGTGGTGTTGGCAAAGAATACTGAACTGCAAAAAGAACTAACAAATCTGTCCTGCAAGAAGTGCATCCAGAACGCTCCTTGGAAGGAAGAATGGCCAGACTTTGTCCAACTTACTTTGCTCATGTTGTCAGAAGGGACCATTCCCTGGAGAAGGATATCATGCTTGGTAGAGTAGAGGGTCAACAAAAAGGGAATGGCCCTCAAAAAGATGGATTGACACAGTGGCTGAAACTATGGGCTCAGGTATAGCAAGGATTGTGAGGCTGGCACAGGACCAAGCAGTGTTTCATTCTGTTGTACATTGGTTCAGTATGAGTCAGAGCCAACCCAACAGCAGCTAACAACAGCAACATCAAGTCAATAGGGTTGTGGTAAGAATTCCGTGTCTATGCCTGTCACATAGT
The DNA here is from genome assembly GCF_000298275.1 of Orycteropus afer afer. NCBI lineage: Eukaryota > Metazoa > Chordata > Mammalia > Tubulidentata > Orycteropodidae > Orycteropus > Orycteropus afer. The sequence continues at coordinate 3,833,471 of NW_006921770.1, forward strand.
AAGTACTATGGTGATACTAATTTTTACTATTATTGTTGTCAGGGACTGTTTTTCACTTGGGGGGAGTGCTCTATTTTAAGGTTGGGGCCTGAGGTAAGGCTGGGCCAGGGCACGGAGGTTGCTTTTCACTTGGAGGAGGCTCTATATATTAAGGCCAGGGCCCGAGGTAGGCAGGCCCAGGGCTTGAGAGCTGCTTTTTGTTGGGGAGCAGCTCTATTTTAAGGCCGGGGCCAAGACAGGTGGGTGCAGAGGGGTTAGGAACAACTAAGGGAGATGAACTTGTCTGTCAGTTTGTCTCCTGTGGTGGCTTATGTGTTGCTGTGAGGCTGGAGGCCATGCCACTGATTTTACAAAATGCCAGCAGGGTCACCCATGGTGGACAGGTTTCAGTGGAGCTTCCAGGCTAAGACAGACTTGGAAGAAGGAAAAGGCCATCCATTTCTCAAACAATTAGCCAGTGAAAACCTTATGAATAGCAGTGAAACACTGTCTGATATATTTTAGTATTATAGAAAATACAAACAGAGATATTTTAACAAATGGATGCGATTCTGGAAGCACTCCCTTGTCTATGTCAAGAGATTTGCAAGACAATGACATGTCCAGCCAAATGGAAGAGATTAGCATCTGTGCTCATTCCAAAGAAAGGTAACCCAACAGAATATGGAAATTATTGTACATCATCAGTAACATCACATGCATGTAAAATTTTGCCGAACATAGTTCAAAAATGGTTGCTGCAGCATATTGATAGGGAACTGCCAGAAATCTAAGCCAGATTCAGAACCAGAGACCATTGCAAATGTCAGATGGGTCCTGGCTGAAAGCAAAGACTAACACAAAGATGTTTATTTGTGTTTTATTGACTATGCAAAAGCATTTGACTGTGTGGATTATAACAAATTATGGATAACATTGTGAAGAATGGGAATTCTAGAACATTTAATTGTTCTCATGTGGAACCTGTACATAGACCAGGAGGCAGTCATTTGAACAGAACAAGGATAATGCCTGGTTTAAAATCAGGAAAAGTGTGTGTCAGGGTAGTAACCTTTCACTATACTTATTCAATCTGTAGGCTGAGCAAATAATCCAAGAAGCTGAACTCTGTCAAGAAGAACATAGTATCAGGATTGCAGGAAAACTCGTTAACAACCTGCAATATGCAGATGATACGACCTTACTTCCTGAAAGCAAAAAGACTTGAAGCACCGACTGATGAAAATCAAAGAATATGCCCTTCAGTATCAATTACACTTCAACATAAAGAAAATAAAAATCTTCACAACAAACCAACAAGCAATATTATGATAAAGAGAAAAAAGACTGAAATTGTCAAGGACTTCATTTTACTTGGAAATACAATCAATGCCCATAGAAGTAGCAGTTAAGAAATAAAATAATGTATTGCATTGGGCAAATGTGTTGCAAAAACTTCTTTAAAGTGTTAAAAAAAAATAAAAAGTCACTTTCAGAACTAAGGTGTACCTGACTCAAGCCATGGTATTTTCAATCCCTTAATATGCATGCAAAATCTGGGCAATTAATAAGGGAGACCAAAGAAGAATTGATGCCTTTGAATTATGGTGATGGTGAAGAATATCAAATATAGCATGGACTGGCAGAAGAACAAGCAAATCTGTTTTGAAGGAAGTACAGCCAAAATGCTCCTTAGAAGTGAGAAGGGTGAGACTTCATCTTTTGTCCTTTGGACATGTTATCAGGAAGGACCAGTCCCTGGATGAAGACATCACTGCCTGGTAAAGTAGAGGGTGGAAAAAAGACAAAAAAAGATGAAGACCTTCAGTGCAATGAATTAACACAGCGGCTGCAATAATAGACACAAACATAGCAATGATTGTGGCAGTTGTGCAAGACCAGGCAGTGTTTTGTTCTGTTGTATACAGGGTCGCTATAAGTCAGAACCAGCTCTATGCACATAACAACAGCAAGAAATTATTATTTCCCTCCTATGCTCTCATTTGGAAGCTCTGGTAGCATAGTGGCTAAGGCACTTGACTGCTAACCAGAAGGTTGGTGGTTCAAACCCACCAGCCACTCCTCGGAAGGAAGGTTGGGCAATCCTACTTCCATAGTGATACTGCCTCGGAAACCCAAGGAGGGGTTGCTATGAGTCAGGGTTGACTCGACGGCACATAACAACAACAACATGCTCTCATTTAAGGAGCTCTGACAGTATAGTGGTTAAGGCATTTGGTTGCTAACCAAAAGGTCGGTGGTTCAAACCCACCAGCTGCTCCAGGGAGAAAGATGAGACAGTCTGCTTCTGTAAAGATATACAGCCTTGGAAATTCAATGGGAGAGGCTATGAGTTGAAATCAACTTGATGGCAGTGAATTTGGTTTTGGATGCTCTCATTTAATCCTCACCATCAGTAACGGACAGAGACATGGAGTGGGGGCATTCAGGGAATTCAGATCCCCTGAAACTAAGGGATAGTTTGAGATAGATGCATACTTAGGCCTTTGATGAGTACAGATGATATTGAAAATGTCACGAAATTCATCTCTTCTGACTATGACACAACAATAGCAAGTGTAATACATTCTCATTATATCTTAAGAAGATCCATTTGCTCAATAAAGTTGTCTATATTAAAGAGGGAAATGGCCATGAAATGCCAGTTAGGGACATTGGATGGTGGTTGGTGGTTATGACATTGGTTGGTCCAGGTTTAGGGATGAAGTGTGGAGAGAGAGGAGGAGAGACAGAGTAAATCGGAATTTAGCTAAACTAGAAAGCTGCTCATGCAATTTCCATTTCCTAGGGTGGAAGAAATCAATTAAACCATAAAAATTCCCATATATTTTGAATATTTTCCATGTGCCAGGCTTACACTAGCAAACTATATGAATATCTCATTTAATGTTCACAACAGTTCCCTGAAATAGGTAATATATTTGTTTTTCCAAGGTAAAGAAGCTGGAAATTAGAATTTCTCTAAATTTTTAGCCAATCAGATAGTGGGTAATTGATGGGACTTCCGACTTAGGTAGGACAGGTAAATGTTTAAGCAAAAGGGCTCCTAAGCCAGGTTGCCTGTGCCCAGGTAGAAACTCAGCCATTTTTTACCAGCAGTGGTGTCATTTTGGGGTGCGGGGGTATGGACCACACCAGGTGACACTGTCATGAGGGAGTGACACCAAAATAACTGTCAATAAAATTTTTGTGCAGTGTTTCAGCAGAGATATATTATTTTTAATAAAAATATCACCATAGTTAATTACAACAACAAAAATATTTTTTGCTAGCCCAATTTATATGTGTCACTATATCTACAAGGCTAAAACCCCATGCTAATTTACTTTTTGAACTTTTTAATGTGTTCCAGTCAGAGATGTCATTATTACCCAATTACAGTGATGCTTCAAATCATGTCGTTTCCTCTACATACACAGCAAGCACATGCTACAAGCAAACTGTTGTTTTTATTGCTACTGGTGTTTTTATAGTTGCTGATTTTGTCAAATTTTCCGGTGTTTTAGCTACAATATTATGATAAACAGTATTTGTGAACCTATATCAATAACTCTTTAGAGAATGAAGCAGTAATTAAAGGAAAAGGAGAAAAATCAAAAAAGACTTCTGCTCGTTGTTGTTGTTGTTAGGTGCTGTGCAATCGTTTCCGACTCATAGCAACCCCATGCACAGCAGAAGGAAACACTGCCCGATCCCACCCCAGCTCCCTGATCCTTGCTATACTTGAGCCCATCATCACAGCCACCGTGTCAATCCATCTTGTTGAAGGCCTCCCCCTCTTTCGTTGACCCTCCACCCTACCAAGCATGACATCCTTCTCCAGGGAATGGTCCCTTCTTACAACATGACCAAAATAGGT
>NW_006921770.1:3840108-3841571 GCF_000298275.1 Orycteropus afer afer
TCATTATTGAGTTTTTGGATTTTGTTCCACATTTTTCCCTCCCACTCTATCCAGGATCTCCAGATTTGATCCTTTCCTGAGTGGTTGGCATTGGTAGCCAGGCACCATCTAGTTCTTCTGGTCTTGAGGGCCATCGTGTCCTGGGGCTCATTGCTTCTAAATGCCCTCTTTTTTTTTTTTTTCATTCTTCTTCACTTCCGACACTAGGAGACCATTAGCTGCATCTTAGATGGCTGCTTGAAAGCTTTTAAGACCCCAATCACTACTCACCAATGTAGGATGTGGAGCAACGCTTTTACGTATTTTGTTGTGCCAATTGAGTCTGGTGTACCCCAGTACTGTGGTCCTGAGGTAGTAGCTCTATTGGATCTCTCTCCCACAGTGTCAGGATGTCTGTGAGGGATTACTCTGTGTCTGTCTTCTGTTGTTTCTGTTAGGATGGCAGGTATTTTGTATCACTGGTGTCTGTGCAAGATTAGCCTCAGCTGAATCTATCCTTGGTCTAGAGTATACCTTTATTCACAGACCCTTGTCTGATCATCTCAGGTGTTTATGTATTTATCTGTGTAGCCTCGTGTTTGGTGTTAATGGCAATGTATATTGTGGACACATTGTTTGGTATTAGCATCTGTCGTCTATCTCTTATGTGCACAGTTCAGTGTCCTCTCATTTCCCAATATTATTATGGTGGTCATATATCCTTCCATCTTCTTTTGGTGTTTCCTGTATCATTCAATATTTTGCCCGTAGAATCTTTCAATATTGCAACTCAAGGCTTACATTTTTTTCCTCAATTCTTTCAGCTTGAGAAATGCCAAACTTGTTCTTCCCTTTTGGTTTTCTAACTCCAGGTTTTTGCACATTTCATTATAGTAATGAGCTTTGTCTTCCCGAGCTGCTCTTTGAAATCTTCAGTTCAATTCTTTTATCTTGTCATTTCTTCCATTTCCTTTAGCTACTCTCTGCTCAAGGGCAAGTTTCAGAGTCCCTTCTGTCATCCATTTTGGTCTTCTCTTCTTTTGTTGTCTTTTAGTGACCTCTTGCTTCCTTCATGGATGATGCTCTTGATGTCATCCCACAATTCTTCTGGTTTTAGGTCATTGGTGTTTAATGCATCAAATCTATTCTTTAGATGATCTCTATTCAGGAGGGATATATTCAAGATCATATTTTGGCTCTCGTGGACTTGTTTCAATTGTCTTTAACTTCAAGTTGAACTTGTATATGAGCAGTTGATGGTCTGTTCCACAATCAGCTCCTGGCCTGCTTTTGGCTGAAGATACTGAGCTTTTCTATCACCTCTTGCCACAGATGTAGTCAATCTGATTCCTGTGTGTTCCATCTGGTGAAGTCCATGTGTACAGCTGCCATTTGTGTTGTTGAAAAAAGGTGTTTGCAATGAACAAGTCGTTGGTCTTGCAAAATTCTACCATGCAAGTTCCAGTATTATTTCTGTCACCAAG
>NW_006921770.1:3842301-3849591 GCF_000298275.1 Orycteropus afer afer
CTATGAGTCGGAAATGACTTGACGGCACTTAACAACAATAACAATGTCAGCAAATGGACATCTCAAAAGCTTTACCTTATCATATGAGTAAGGCTGGTTTTATTCTGATAATGTAGCTCTTGCCCAGTCCTATTTTGAGAGCTTCCTACCCTAAGTGACTCATCTTCCTCCTCTGTATTGGACAATGTTCAGGCTATTCACAAAGTTGCACAGTAATGTATCAGACAGTGTTTCTTTGCCATTCTTAAGGTTTTCCCTGGCCAATTCTTTGAGAAGTGGATGGCCTCTTCCTTCTTCCTAGTCTGTCTCAGTCTGCAAGCCGGGCTGATACCTGTGCACCATGTGCACCCCCACTGGGTTTGAAACACTAGTGACACAGCCTCAAGACTCACAGCAACACGTCACCACAGTAGCTGTTGGAAACCTCTCCAACTACCCTTATCTGGATCCCTGGAGCTGACTCCTGGTTCTGTCCTCGTCCCCTTGGCCTTTTCTGTCTTTCCCCGCCTTCCTGCCTTGCTGCTATGGGGTGTGGCCTGGGGTCCCTCTCCTAACCTGGATCCCTGCAGCTGACTCTCTCTCTGTCCCAGTCCTCTTGGCCTTTTCTGTTCTTTCCCTGCTTTCCTGCCTCTATGCTAATTTACTTTTTTAACTTTTTAATGTGTTCCAGTCAGATATCATTATTACCCAATTACAGTGATGCTTCAAATCATGTCGTTTCCTCTGCATACACAGCAAGCACATGCTACAAGCAAACTTGTTTTTGTTGCTACCAGTGTTTTTATAGTGGTTGATTTTGTCAAATTTTCTGGTGTTTTAGCTACAATATTATGACAAACAGTATTTGTGAACCTATATCAATAACTCTTTTGAGAATGAAGTAATAATTAAAGGAAAAGGAGAAAAATCAAAAAAGACTTCTGCTCAGTTACTAATAATTTTGTAACTAATAATGTTATAATCCAATGTGGGAAGATTTTACAAAACAATTTTGAACATTTATCACATATTATTCTATAATTAAAATTGATAATTACTAAGGATTCTGTAGGGTCTGCTACAGAAAGAGGTACATGAGGTGTGGAGATGTGACACCATGAGTTACTGCACTGGGTAACTTCAATCCTAGTGATGCCATGGTCTAGCAGTGAGACACAGGGGTAAATATGGAACTTCTCCAAGTCTCCACTTTCTCATCTGTAAAGTGAGAAGATGATAATAGAAAGTACTTCATAGGGCTATTGTAAGCAATAGTTGAATATGTATGTGTAAAGTGCTTAGAATAAAAAGTGACCATACTAAGTAACCAATAAATATTAGCTGCATTCATTTTTTATACTGTTTTTTTGTTTTGTTTTGTTTTGTTTTGGTTAGGATTTTTACTGTTTTATCCCTGACCCAGAAGACTGCTATCACTCAGTTCTGAGTTCAAATTCCCATTTAATCAATTCCAGTTTCTTAGTTGCGCCAGTTATGTCCAGTTGCATCCAGATCTGTTCTCTACCTTCCCTCTGTTCTGGTCTTATCACTGAAGGGATAACATCCACAGTTACATGGTACTGCTAAGGAGCCTCATGGTACAACTGTTAGACTCTCTTCTCTTAAACTAATGGTTGGCAGTTTGAACTTACCAAGTGGCTGCACAGGAGAAAGGCCTAATAATCTGCTCCTATAAAAATTACAAAAAAAAAACCTCATTGCCATCAAGTAGATTCGGACTCATAGCCACCCTTTAGGACAGAGAACTGTCCTATAGGATTTCCAAGGCTATAATCTTCAGGGAAGCAGACTGCCATATCTTTCTGCCACAGACTGGCTGGTAGGTTCAAATCACCAACCTTTAGGTTACCAGGCAAAAGCTTTAATCATTGCGCTACCAGGTGGTCTCTGTAAAGATTACAGGCTAGGAAACCTGTGGGGGCAGTTCTACTCTGTCACACTGGGTCTGCTATGAGTTGGAAGGCCCCTAACAACACCAAGTGTACTGCTTAGACCTCATACGTAAAAGTACATGGAAATCAGCAGAACAGGTAAGAACAAAACCAGGCCTGATCCTAAGGAGATTAGCAAAACAAGGACTCAGACTCTTCAGAGGCTAAAACAGCAGCCCAATTGTCAGGACTGAAACCTAAAAGGTGAAGTCCTAACCCAAGCAAGGTGACAGGACATTGACACATGGAGTGAAGATGGAGTCCTATGTCCCAGGACAGGACCCCAAGGGGTTTTAGCTATAAGAAGAAAAGATAGGAGCTAGGCAAGGCCTGAGAAAGAGATTTCAGGAGGATGGGTAGAACCACATTTTGGTTAATTTAATTACATTGTAAGTGCTGTAGGAGAGCTCACAATTTAAAGGAGCCCTGCAGGGAATCCTTTTGTTCTGCAAATAATTATCCCCCTAATTTATTTGCGTATGTTTGGATTTTCATATATTGGGTTTGTTTATTTATTTATTTATTTTCGCCCAGGAACAATAGGGCCCAACTCAGCTGGGGATGAACAGTGGCTTTGAATTAGGCACTGTTTGGAATAAACCACAATCAGTTTAGTGAAATTCTGATTATATTAGCCTTGCAAATCATCTTGCCCAGGGTAAGGAGCAATGCACTCTGGATAACCGTGTGTGTGTGTGTGTGTGTGTGTGTGTGTGTGTGTGTGGGGGGGGGGGGGGGAGGCGTTGTTGGAAATCATAATTCCAAGACACATGAGAGTTGGGAAGACCTCAGAGCTATCAGGAATACTATAATTTCAAATATTTGACACTCTGGTACTATTTAAAACATTTTAGCCAAGTGTGTGCAAAGTGTAGCTTTGAAAACCATCATTTATCTAATGGTAATTTCCACTCACTGGTCATGGTTTTACCTGCTGAGACCACAGGAAACAAATTTGCTCCTGAAGACTAACTCAGTCTATTTATAGGATCTTTTTTCTCTTAAAACAAAAAATCCTGCTTTCTTCAGCCATCCCTCCTGTGATGCTTCTTACAAAGCACAGAAATGGTTAATGAATTACAGTATATACACTAGAGAGAATAATATGCACCCACTAAAACAATTGCTATGAAGTAAGCATAAAGAGAAACTCTTAATGTTAAAAGACAAGAACAGATTACAGAATTGGAAGGAGGCCATTCACATAATGCTGGACTCTTAAGATTCTTTCATACCTTTGCATTTTGTAATTGTAAAAATAATCTGGCAACAGTACAAAACGTTTATGGTGTAGAAAAAAGATCACAAGTCCTTTCTCCACCATGGCTGCCCCACACTGGTCTCTGGATAACCTGTATTAGAATAGCCAGAAACTTGTTACAATTAGAAATCCAGGACTACACCTTAGTGAATCTCTGAGGGTGAAACCTGGGAGCCTGTGTTCTTAACTTGTTCTCCAGGGTGTTCTGAGGTACAGCAGGGTGTGGGAGTCACTCTCAATTTCTCACAATAACAATGGTCATTTCGGTACCCCCTTCCAGTCTTTTCTCACATGCTTATGTTCACTCAGTTGTAATGATGGTGGCTTCAATTTGAGATACAAATATTCTTATGTAACATTGAAAAATTAAGAGGTTTTTTTTTTAAACTGAAATATTTGCCTAATATAAAAATAAAGACAGTCAAAAAAGAGAAAAGTTTCCCAGAATCACAGCTACCTCAGACAATCACCATTACCATTTACATATCAGATTTGTCTTTTTTCTAAGCATCATTTTTATTCTGTTTATTGTGATGGTTTACTTTATGTGTCAATTGACCTGGGGTTTGGTCAAAGACTAGTCTAGATGTTGCTGTGAAGGTGTTTACATGATTAACATTAAATAAGTTGATCTTAAGTAAAGCAGATTATCCTCCATAATATGGACAGTCTTTTTCTAATCAGTTGAAGGCATAAAGGACAAACACTGAGGTTTACTGAGGGAGACGAGCCCTGGTGGTGTAGTGATTAAAGTACTCAGCTGCTAACCAAAAGATCAGCAGTTCAAACCCACCAGTGGCTCTGTGGGGGAAAAGCATGGCAGTGTGCTTGTGTAATGATTTACAACATTGGAAACCCTATGGGGCAGTTCAACTCTGAACTATAGAGTCACTACGAGTTGGAATCAACTTGATAACGGTGCGTTTGGGATTTTTTGGTTTACTGAAGGAGAAGGATTCTGTCTTAAGATTGTAACATAGATATCCCACAGGAGTTTTCTGACTGCTGCCTGGCCTATTGGGATTTTCCAGCCTAACACCTGACCTACAGATTTTGGACTTGCTGGCCTTCACAATTGCATGAGCCAGTTCCTTAAAATCCATATATAGATAAAAGGAGCCCTGTTGGCACAATTAAGTACTTGGCTGACAACTGAAAGGTTGGCAGTTTGAACCCACCCAGTGGATCTGTGGAAGAAAGACTTGGCAATCTGCTTCCATAAAGATTACAGCCTAGGAAAAAACTAGAGAACAATTATATTTGGTCACAGGGGGTGGTATGAGTCAAATTGATTTGATGACACCTAATTGGGACAACATATATCGATAGATCTAGATCCAGATGTCTTATTGGATCTGTCTCTCTGATACCCCTAAGACCTTGTTTTCATTGGGATGACTGAGCTGCACATGCAATCTTGAAGTCTGTAGTTTTCTTTGAATATAATAATAGCATTTTTTTTCACAATATTATAAACTCTTTGTAAGATTTGACAACTGTCCTGTTATTAGTCATTATTCCAAAATGAAAAAAAAAAAAAACAAACTCTCTGCCATTGAGTCAGATCGGACTCAAAGCGACCCCTCCTTGGGTTTCTGAGATGGTATCACTAGGAAAGTAGACTGCCCAGCCTTCCTTCCCAGGAGTGGCTGGTGGGTTTGAACTGCCAACTTTCAGGTTAGCAGTCAAATGCCCTAAGCACTATGCCATCAGAGCTCCTCCCTTTTATGACAAACCTAACTGCATGTAAAGCATTTTCTATTGGAGTATTTTAGAATATGTGCCAAGAAAAAAGGTTATTGGATCACAATCTATGAACATTTAAGATATTCCTTTTTCCAAAAAGATCAGGTCATCATCTAAAATGTTCTATCAAGTAGGTCAGACCATTCCTCAAGCATCTCTGTTCCTAGAATATTTAATTTTATACTATAACATTAAAATTGATTTTGCTAAGGGAAAAATCTAAAAATCACCATTGTGCAAGGAATTCCTTGAATAAGCTATACTAAAACCTCATTATGACTCTGAGTCTGAGGTGTCCTTGCAGTGGAGTTGACATGCAGGGAAAGCTTCATAATGAGGATATTTCTAGATTCCCAGTGCACATCTGGCCAGGGAAGGTCTATGACAGGAGCACCCTGCTGAAGTCCTCTCTCTATGAGCAAAGACTCAGCACCCACGGGGCACCAGCACGTGGTGAGGACTTGCCTTCATGGATGATGGGTGGGAAAGGAGCTGACTTTATGACAGAAAGAGAAAAGAACCCCAAGTAAGCACTCACTACTGGAGGTCGCATATTCTCCTGGAGAAATAATGAGCGTCATAGGCACTCTGAGGGTTTTTCAAGCATCCTTTACGAGCAAAACAAGCTGGATTTGATTAGCCTAATTCAACAACAATAGTCCACCAGGGAGAGGAGGGAAGGGAGAACTGGAAGGGGCAAGCTGATGTTTTTTGAGGGGAGGATGCTGAAAATTTAAAGAGATATTACATATTAAATAGCTGACATTTAATAGTGTGTCAAATTGGTAAGCCATCTTCCCTTGTAAGAATTTGGTTGATATTCACAAGAATCCTGAAAATTTGTGGACAGAGGCTGTCCATGCCCCACCCCATTTGCCCTGGGACCATCTCTGAAATGACCTGAACCTATGGTGGCCAGTTTTCCATATACTAATGGTTTCTCACCTCAAATTTCTACATCTCACTGCTTCTCTGCCTGAGGGTTTCTCTAATACCTACTGGAATTTGCTCAACTGCACAACTGACAGGAAGTCAATAATCCTTGGACAGCCTTCAACCAATGGGGGATGAGGGTAGGAGGAACAATGGTCCAGTTTCCATTTGGTCTTCTCATACAGTTCTGAGGAATGTTCTGCAGAGTTTCTCAGAGGGCCCCCAGGGGGATTGAGCCCATGTTGCCCACAGCAGCAACCCATCATTAATACAAATGTCACTGGTTTATTTCCCTAGCAGGCTGAATAATGACACCCAAAGATATCAAGTCCTAATTCCTGGAACCTATATAAATATTACCTTATTTGGAAAAAAGGGGTCTTTGCAGATGTGACTGAGTTAAGTGTCTGGAGATGGGGAGATTATTTTGGATTATCTGGTTGTGCCCTAAATGCAATCGCATGTATCCTTATAAGAGGGAGGTAGAGGGAGATTTCACACACATACATACACCGAAGAGAAGGTGATGTAAAGATGGTGTACAGAGAGGTGTGAAGATTGTGACTTTAGAGAATTGGAGTGGTCCAGTTGTGAGGATTTTTTTTTTCCTATAGTGAGATGTAATCCATATAGTCTTTAATATTCATCAGTAAGTGCTTCAAGTCATCCTCACTTTCAGCAAGCAAAGTTGTGTCGTCTGCATATTCCAGGTTGCTAATGAGTCTTCCTCCAATCCTGATGCCATGTTCTTCTTCATATACTCTAGATTCTTGGATTATTCACTCAGCATACAGATTGAATATGTATGGTGAAAGGATACAACCTTAATACACTCCCTTCCTCATTTTAAACCATGCAGTATCCCCTTGTTCTGTTTGAATGACAGCCTCCTGATCTATGTACAGGTCCCTCATGAGTACAATCCAGTGTTCTGGAATTCCCATTCTTCTCAATGTTGTCCATAAATTGTTATGATCCACACAATAGAATGTTTTTGCATAGTCAATAAAACATAAGTAAATATCTTTCTTGTATTCTTTGCTTTCAGCTAAGATCCATCTGACATCAGCAATGATATCCCTCATTCCATGTTCTCTTCTGAATATACTGTCAATGTACTGTTGCAACCATTTTTTAATTATCTGCCATAAGATTTTACTTGCAGTTATATTGATGATATTGTTCTACAATTTCCATATTCTGTGGAATCCTAGGAATTAGTGAGCTGAAATGGACGGGTTTGGGCCATTTAGAATCAGAGAATCATATGATCTAGTATGCCAGGAATGACAAATTGAAGAGGATTAGTCTGGCATTCATTGTCACAAAGAACATTTCAAGATCTATCCTGAAGTAAAATCCTGTCAATGCTCTGGTAGCATAGTGGATAAGACACTTGCCTGCTAACCAGACGGCTGG
>NW_006921770.1:3850160-3854711 GCF_000298275.1 Orycteropus afer afer
CTTCTTTCAACAACATAAATGGCAGCAACATAAACATGGATTTTACCAGACAGACTACACAGGAATCAGATCAACTACATCTGTGGAAAGAGGCAGTGGAGAAGCTCAATATCTTCAGCCAAAACAAAGCCAGGAGCTGGCTGTAGAACAGACCATCAACTGCTCACATGCAGGTTCACCTTGAAGCTGAAGACAATTAAAAAGTCAATAAGAGCCAAAACATGACCTTTATTATATCCCTCCTGAATTTAGAGACCATTTAAAGAATACATTTGATGCATTAAACATCAATGACCGAAAACCAGAGGAATTGTGGGATGACATCAAGAACATCTTCCATGAAGAAAGTGAAAGGTCATTAAAAAGACAAGAAAAGAAGAAAAGAACAAAATGGATGTCAGAAGAGACTCTGAAACTTGCCCTTGAACGGAGAGTAGATAAACCAAATGGAAGAATTGACAAGATAAAAGAGCTGAACAGAAGATTTTAAAGAGCAACTTGAGAAGAAAAAGTCAATTGTTATAATGAAATGTGCAGAGTTGGAGTTATAAAACCAAAAGGAAAGAACATGCTTGGCATTTCTCAAGCTAAAAGGACTGAGGAAAAAAATTCAAGCCTCAAGTTGTAATATTGAAAGATTCTATGGGTAAAATATTGAGTGATGTAGGAAATATCAAAAAAAGATGGAAGGAATACACAGAGTCTTGTACCAAAATGAGTTGGTCAATGTTCATCCATTTCACTAGGTAGCAGAAGATCAAGAACCAATGGTATTGAAGGAAGAAGTCAAAGCCAACAAAATGAGGGCAGCCAGAAAAGTAGTTGGATCAAGGAAATCACTAACGATACAACAAAAGCACAATAAAATGACAGCAATAAATTCATTCCTATCACTAATTATGCTCAATGTGAATGGACTAAATGCACCAGTCAAGAGAAAGAGAGTGACTGATTGGATAAGAAAAGACCCATCGATATGCAGCCTATAAGAGACTCACCTTAGACACACAGTTAAAAACAAATAAAAAGTTAAGAGGTGGCAAAAAAAAAGCTAAAGGTAACCAAAAAAAGAGCAAGAGTTGCAATATTAATTTCTGATAAAACAGACTTCAAATGAAAAACAGAATAAGGAACAAAGAAGGCCACTATATGATCCTGAATGGGTCAATTGACCAAAAAGACATTACCATAATAAATGGTAAATAAATAAATGATAATAAATGTTTATGTACCCAATGAAAGTGCACCAAAATATGTGTAGCAAATATTACCTGAATTGAAAGGAAAAAATAGACAATTCCACAATAGTAGTAGAAGAATTTAACACACCACTTTCAAAGAGGGACAGGTCAGCTAGAAAAAAACTCAACAAAGATACAGAAGAACTCAACAACACAATCAACCAACTTAACCTCACAGATATACAGAGCACTCCACCCAACAAAAGCATGATTCACATTCTTTTCCAGTGCACATGGACCATTCTCCAGAATAGATCATACATTAGGACATAAAAGAAGCCTCAATAAAGTCAAAAACATTGAAATACTACAAAGCATCTTCTCAGACCACAATCTTATAAAGTTAGAAATCAATAATAGGAAGACCAAGGAAAAAATATCAGACATGCAGAAGTTGAATAATACACTGCTCAAAACCTACTGGGTAATAGAAGAAATAAAGTGTGAAATAAAAAAAAAATTCTGGAAACAAACAAGAATTAAGATACAGCTTACCAAAACCTATGGAACACAATAAACGCAGTACTGAGAGGTCAATTTATAGCAATAAATGCACACATCAAAAAAGATGAAAGAAACAAAATCAACTCTCTAACTCAAAAACTCCAACAATTAGAAAAAGACAACAAAAGAGACCTACCATATACAGAAGTAAGGAAATAATAAAGATCAGAGCAGAAATAAATGAAACAGAAAACAAAAAAACAACAGAGAAAATCAACAAAACAAGAAGCTGGTTCTTTGAAAAGTTTAAGAAAAGTGACAAACCTCTGGCAAATCTAACAAAAAAGAAAGAGAAGATGCAAATACAAGAATAGTAAACAAAAAGGGCAACATCACAACAAAACCAACTGAAATAAAAAAGATATTGACAGAATATTGTGAAGAACTGTACTCCAACAGATTCAAGAACCTAGAAGAGATGGAGAAGTTTATAGAAACACAAGGCCTACAGAAATTATCACAGTTGGAGACAGAATACTTAAACAGACCCATAACAAAAGAAGAAATTGAGAAGGTCATAAAAAAAAAAAAAAAAAAAACTTCCCACAAGAAAAAGTCCTGGTCCAGATGGCTTCACTGGAAAATTTTACCAAATATTCAGGGAAGAATTGATACCTAAACTACTCAAACTATTCCAGAACATAGAAAAAGATGGTATACTTTCAAATTCATTTTACGAAGCAAGCATAACCCTGATACCAAAACCAAGGAAAGACACCATTTAAAAGGAAAACTACAGACCAATATCCCTCATGAATATGGACACAAAAATCTTCAACAAAATCCTAGACAACAGAATCCAACAACTTATCAAAAAAATAATACAACCTGACCAAGTTGGATTCATATCTGGTATGCAAGGATGGTTCAACATCAGAAAAACAATGAATGTAATCCTCCACATAAACAAAAGAAAAGAACCATATGATATATCTATTGATGTAGAAAAGGCATTTTAAAAAATCCAACACCCACTCCTATTCAGAACTCTTGGCAAAATAGGGATAGAAGAAAAATTCCTCAACATAATGAAGAACATATACACAAAGCCAATGGCCAACATTATTGTTAACAGCAAAAGACTCAAAGCATTTCCCTTGAGAATGAGAACCAGACAAGGATGCCCTTAATCACCACTTCTATTCAACATTGTATTGAAAGTCTTGGCCAGGGCAATAAGGCAAGAAAGGGAAATAAAAGTCATCCAAATTGTCAAAGAGGAAGTAAAGCAATCTCTATTTGCAGATGTCATGATCCTAAATAAGAAAAGCAAAAGAATCAGCAAAAAAAAAAAAAAAAAAAAAAACTGCTGCAACTAATACTGAGTTTCAGCAAAGTATCAGGATACAAGGTCAACATACAAAAATCGGTTGGATTCTTCCACATTAACAAACAGGACTCTGAAAAGGAAATAAGGAAAACAATACCATTTACAATAGCTACGAAAAAGATAAAATATGTAGGAATAAATCTTACCAGAGACACAAAAGACCTATACAAAGAAAACTATAAAACACTACTACAAGAAACTACAAGGGATCTATGTAAATGGAAGAACCTGACTTGTTCATGGACAGGAAGACCAAATATTGTAAAAATGTCAATATTGCCTAAAGCAATCTACATATTCAATGCAATAATGATCCACATACCATCAAATTTTTTTAAGGATGTAGAAAAACCAAATTATTAACTTCATATGGAAAGGAAAGAGACCTAGGATAAGCAAAGCACTACTGAAGAAGAAAAACAAAGTGGGAGGTCTCACACTCCCAGATATTGAAACCAACTATACCACCACAGCAGTTAAAACAGCATGATATTGCTACAATGATAGACAGATAGACCAATGAAAAGAACCAAAAACCCAGAAATAGACTCATTCATCTATGGACAGCTGATCTTTGACAAAGGACCAAAACTCATTAAATGTGAAAAAGATAGTCTCTTTAACAATTGGTGCTGTCAAAGTTGGATATCCACCTGCAGAAAAATGAAACAAGACCCATATTGCACCCCATACACAAAAGCAGACTCAAGTTGTATCTAGGGTCCCTAATTTATGGCATAAATACACTATCAAGCATAACCCAGACTGCATAGGATGTGGAAAGAAGCTAGATGGCTAGGATAAAATTTAATTCAAAAATTAAATTCTTATGTGCATTGAGAGACTTCTTCAAAAGGGTAAAAAGAGAACCTACAGATTGGGAGAAAATATTTGTCTATGACATATCTGATAAAGGACTTGTCTCCAAAATTTATAGAAAACTTCAACACCTCAACACCAAAAAGACCAACAATTGCATTAAAAAATGGGCAAGAGACATGAACAGACACTTCACTAAAGATGATATGCTGGTGGCCAACAAACACATGAGGAAATGCTCACAATCATTAGCCATTAGAGAGATGCAAAACAAAGTAGCAGGCCGGAAGAGCAGGGAAGGGGAAAAAAGCCTTGAACCCGGACAGAAGAGCAATCAGCCGAAGGGATTAGGAGAGGAGGGGAAACCCAGACCGCCCAGAGTAGCAGGCCGGAAGAGCAGGAGAAAGGGGATAAAAGCCTTGAACCTGGACAGAAGAGCAGTCAGCCCGAGGGTTACAGGTGAGGAGTGACAACACAGGGACTCCAGAGTAGCAGGCTGGAAGAGCAGGAGAAAGGGGATAAAAGCCTTGAACCCGGACAGAAGAGCAGTCAGCCCCAGGGTTACGGGTGAGGAGAGACAATGCAGGGATGCGAGAGTAGCAGGCCGGAAGAGCAGGAGAAAGGGGATAGAAGCCTTGAACCCGGACAGAAGAGCAG
>NW_006921770.1:3858021-3861191 GCF_000298275.1 Orycteropus afer afer
TTTCCTTAAAAAACTGAAAATAGAAATACCATTTGAACCAGCAATTCTGTTACTAGAAATATATCCTAAAGGGGTAAGAGATAGGACATGAACAGACATACCCACACTCGTGTTCATCACTGCACAATTCATTATGGCAAAGAGATGGAAACAACCTAAATGCCCATTAACAGGTGAATGGATAACCAAATTTTGGTATATTTACACAGTGGAATACTATGCTACATTAAAGAATAATGAAGAAAACATGAATCATCTCACAATGTGGATGAATTTGGAGGACATAATGCTGAGTGAAATAAGTCAATTGCAGGACAAATATTGTATGAGCCCATTACTGTAAAATCTCAAGGAAGTGTTCGCTTAAGGAAGGATTTTGTAGGTTATTGGGGATGGGAGGGAGAGGGAGGAGAGTTTTGGACTAGTTGGGGCCACACGTTGCATTGGATAAGGGGAGTGACCGTAGGGAAAGAATGTGAATAGCATGGTAACATTGGAGAAAGGGAGGACACCGAAACCTGCACATAAGAAATAGATGACAGAGGCTAATACCAGATATGCACAATACTGCATTACTACTAATATCAACACCAGACTACAGATAAATGCATAGACAACTGAGAAGATCAGATGGGGGTCAGTGAACAGGAATATACTCTAGACCAATGACAGATTCAGCTGAGGATAATCTTGCATAGATACTAGTGATACAAAATAACCACTATCGATTCAGAACCAACAGAAGACAGAGTTGGAGTAATCACTTAGAGACACCCAAACACCTTGGGAGAGAAAACCACGAGGCTTGCCAATGCAGGACCATGGTATTGGGAGATACCAGGCTCAACTGGCACAACATAATATATAAAAATCTTGTTCCACTACTTACTTTGGTGAGTAGTGACTGGGGTCTTAAAAGCTTTTGAGTGGTCATCTAAGATGCAGCTAATGGTCTCCATTTATCTGAAATGAAGAAGAGTGAAGAAAATCAAGGACATTTGGAAACAATTAATCCAAGGATATGATAGATCTCATGACCAGAAGAACTAGATGGTTCCCAGCTACCAATGCCAACCACTTGGGAAGGGATCAAAACTGGAGATCCTGGAGAGAGTGGAAGGAAAAACATAGAACAAAATTCAGAAACACAATAATGACCAGAATTACTGGTTGGATGGAGTCGGGTGGGACCCCCAAGACTATGGCCCTGGGATACACTTTGAGCCTGGGACAGGACTCACTCCCAAGGACTGGCTCTCAGCTAAACAGCAGAAAGACTTACATGCAGAACACCCAACCCAGGGTGATGTACCCACCTACTCTATGGTGATACACCCCTTGGAGCAATCAACTATGGGGCACCAGAGAGGCAGCATTCACATGGAGGGAAAGCTGAACAGACAGGAGTGCATAGTTAAGATGGGCATAGAGAGTGGGGTTCACAGGGAAGGGAGGGAAAGAGTGGATTAGGTTTGGTGATGGTAATCGGGGAGTAAAACCAAATGTACACAAACTGTTGAATGTAAAACAAATTTTGCTCTGTCAATTTACACCCCAAGCACAATTGAAAACATATATATAATTTGGAAGGCAGCTACCTGGCTAACCAACTGGAAGAGATCCATATTTTTACCCATTCTAAAGAAAGGTGATTCCACAGAATGTGGAAATTATAGAATAGTATCATTAATATCACAGCAAGTAAAATCTTGCTGAAGATAATTCAAAAACAATTGCAGCAGAATATTGACAGAGAACATCCAGAAATGCAAGCTGGATTCAGAAGAGGACATGGAATGAGAGATATCATTGTTGATGTCAGATGGATCTTGGCTGAAAGAAAAGAATACCAGATATTTACTGGCATTTTATTGACTATGCAAAAGAACTTGATTGAGTGGATCATAACAAACTATGTTTAAAATTGAGAAAAATGGGAATTCCAGAATACTTAATTGTGCTCATGAGGAACCTGCACATAGATCAGGAGGCTGGGGTACTGCATGGTTTAAAATCAGGAAGGGAGTGTGTCAGGGTTGTATCCTTTCACTGTATTTATTCAATCTGTAAGCTGAGTGAATAATCCAAGAATTTGGACTATATGAAGAAAGGTGTGGCATCAGGATTGCAGAAAGACTCACTAACAACCTGCGATATGCAGATGACACCACTTGGCTTGCTGAAAGTGAGGGTGACCTTAAGCACTTACTGATGAAGAAGAAAGACTACAGTCTGCAGTATGGATTACACCTCAACATAAAGAAAACAAGAATCTTCACAACTGGACCAATAAGCAGCATCACAATAAATGGAGAAAAGATTGAAGTTGTCAAAGATTTCATATAACTTAGATCCACAATCAACATCAATGGAAGCAGTAGTCAAGACATCAGATGACCTATTGCACTGGGTAAATCTGCTGCAAAAGACAGACCTCTTTAAAATTTTGAAGAGGACTTCCAGTAAGATGGAGGAATAGGCAGACAAGTGACACAGACCCTCTTCAACAAAGAAAAGAAAAACCAGTTGACAGAGATACAGAAGATAATCCTGGAGCCCTGAGCTTTGAAAGGAAGTATATAGAAGGGGATTAGGCACCAACTAGTAGAAAAACCTGAACGAAAACAGTGAGTGTACAGATACTGTTGGAGCTGTGGACTGTCAGCTACTCTGACGGGACCAAGAGCTGAATATTTCCAAGTGGTGTCGGGATCTGAGAATTGACCTAAAGATCAGCCCTGGTCACCAAGAGTTGCAGGGACGACTGTGCTGGTGGCCTATGGTTAGGAAGAGAAACAGCAAGGAGGGAGACAACCTGAGCTGTGGACTTTCCCTCTCCAGAGGGCGCAGCCTTTTGGATTGTTTACATGTGGCAGCCATTTTGGATATTTAAAGTGACCAAGGGCACAGCCATTTTGAATCTTTACAAGTGGTAGCTATTTCGGATTTTAAAGTGACAGCATTCTCATTCAGATTCCAAGGACCTAAGAATAGGCTCTGTTTGCCAAGGTCAGCAGGGACATATGAGAGGCTGACAACAGGAAAGGAGACAGGTGGTGAGTGTATAAGTGCTGTCAACTAGTGAATAGAGGAGCACAGCACAGTACCCTGCTTATGTAATTAATATACAAACAGAACAAGGAAAATGAAAATTGTGGGCAAGTCACTCT
>NW_006921770.1:3861876-3863697 GCF_000298275.1 Orycteropus afer afer
AAAAAAAATAAATAAATAAAATAATAATTTTATTGAAATATAATTTATGTACAATGAAATACACAAAACTAAAGTGACATGGGTCAATGAATTTTTTTTTTTCAGTGTTCCCTCCCCTCCCCTCCTACCCCTGGTAACCAGCAAAGAATGTGACCTTCCATATATAAACCTTTCCTTGACTTTTTACAATAATGAACTAATACTTCTGTGATTGACTTATTTCACTCAGCGAATGTCCTCCAAGTTCATTCATGCTATGTGTTGTTTTGCAGATTCTACATTATTCTTTAGTGTTGCATAGTATTCAATTATGTGTATTTACCATTGTTTGGTTATCCATTCTTCTGTTGATGGGCATTTAGGCTGTTTCCATTTTTTTTGCTATTGTAAATAGTGCTTCAATAAACATGGGTGTGCATATATCTGTTCTTGTCCTGGCTCTCACTTCTTTAGGTTATATACCTAGTAATGGAATTGCTAGGTGAAAAGGTATTTCTAATTCCAATTTTTTAAGGAATCGGCATACTCCTTTCCACAGTGGTTGTATCATTTTCCAGTCCCACCAGCAGATTATGAGAGTCTCAATTTTTCCACATCCTTGCCAGCGTTTGTTATTCTCTGTCTTGTTGAATTTTGCTACTAGTGCTGGGGCAAGATGATATCTCATTGTTGTTTTGATTTGCATCTCTCTAATGGCTAATGATCATGAGCACTTCTTCAAGTCTTTGTTGGCGGCTTGAATATTCAATTTGGTGAAATGTCTATTCATGTTTTCTGCCCATTTTTTAAATTGGATTGTCTTTTTGTTGTTGAGAAGTTGGAGTTTTCTATAAATTCTAGACATAAGTCCCTTGTCAGATATGTCATTGCCAAATATTTTTTTCCAGTCTGTAGGTTCTCTTTTGACTCTTTTGGAGAAGTCTTTGGAAGCACATACAAATTTAATTTTTTGAAGGTCCCATTCATCAAGTTCCTTTTCAGCTGTTTGAGCATTTTGGGTTATGCTTGATAGCATATTTTTCCCATAACTTAGTGCCCCTAAATTTGCCCCTAGTTTTCTTTTATACTTTTAGGTTTCACATTTATGTCTTTAATCCATTTGGAGTTCATTTTTGTGCATGGTGTGAGGTATGGATCTTGTTAATTTTTCTGCAAATGAATATCCAGTTTTGCCACCACCATTTATTAAACAGACAATCTCTTCCCCATTTAATGGAATAAAGCCCTTTGTCAAAGATCAGCTGACCATAGGTTGATGGATCTATTTCTGGGTTCTCAATTCTATTCCATTGGTCTATGTGTCTGTTGGACCAATACAAGGAAGTTTTGACTACTGTGGCTGTACAGTGGGTTTTAAGATCTGGGAGTGTGAGAATCTCCTACTTTGCTCTTCTTCAATAATGTTTTGCTTGCCTGAGGTCTCTTTCCTTTCCATATAAAGTTAGTGATTGGTTATTCCATATCCTTAAAGAATGTTGATGGGATATGGATTGGGATTGTACTGAATGTATTCCATTTCATTTTGACAACCTCCAATTTTCCTAGATTCGTACCTCATACATTCTATTTTCTGATTATTAAGGTATGTTTGAAGCTGTTACTTCTCATTTTGAGTCATGCCACATCAGCAAATGGAGGTCGCAAAAGCTCTGCTTTATCTATATCATTAAAGTAGGCTCTACTCTGATGAGGCAGCTCTTAGTCATATTTTGAGTGCCTTCCAACCTGAAATACAATGCTGTCAGTGATAGGATAATATCCATACGCCTAAAAGGAAGACCCGTTAATATGACTGTTATTCAAATTTATGCCCCAACCACC
>NW_006921770.1:3866137-3876918 GCF_000298275.1 Orycteropus afer afer
GGATCGGGCAGTGTTTCGTTCTGCTGTGCATGGGGTCGCTATGAGTCAGAAATGACTCGACGGTACTTAACAACAACAACGATCCAACCTGAGGGGCTCATCTTCTGACACTATATCAGATAATGTTTCAGGGCTAGTAATATACCAGACAGTGTTTCACTGCTATTCATAAGATTTTCACTGGCCAATTCTTTGAGAAGTCAATGGCCTCTTCCTTTTTCCTAGTCTGTCTCAGTGTGGAAGTTCCACTGAAACCCGTCCACCATAGGCAACCCTGCTGGCATTTGAAACACCAGTGGCACAACCTCCAGCCTGACAGCAACACACAAGTCACCAGAGTATGACAAACTGATAGACAAGTTCATTCCCCTTAGCTGTTCCAAACTGCTCTGCTCACTTCCTGGCCACCCACCAGCTCCCACTTCCTGCGTGGGGCTCTCCTTTTACCTGTTTTGGCCACTGGCCCTGGCTCCCATTGTTATGATAAGTTATTAGTTATGATAAGTTTGTTGAAGGGTCTTGTGTATCATGCAATGGACTGCAAAAGCTTCCTTCGTTAGGCCTGAAATTTTGGTATACAACATCTTACTTCTTCCTGGTAGTGCTTTCATCTTAATAGAATAGTTATTCCCAACTGATGTGCCACAAATGTATTACAGGTATGTCCAATATTGAGATCTTTATTTTTGTAGGTAACTGTGAGAGGTATGGAGGAGGGAGGACTGGAAGAATATAGACCCCAGGTAAATTAGATTCTGATTTGCTCAAGGCTCATCCATCCACTCTTGTGTATAATTTAAGTATCATAATTTTCTAATTGTATCAGTGCATGAAAAGTGTTGGGAGGCTCTCTAATAAAAAAACTACAAGGAGAAAATGATATTATTAATATAAGAAAATCAATCACCAGAGGCAGAATCCAAGACATCAGTGGGGTTATTTAAACTCAAAATCATAGTATATTAAACCAGGAAATGCCTCTATTACAGTTTTCATCTGCCAGCAATGGAAGAACTAAAAATATAAAAAGATACTGGTTACCTCACAGAACTGTCAAAAGAGTTGGATATTCAGACTAAGATTCTGGAAATATTGTTCTAAGCCACACCCCAGAAAGGGCCTCAAAGGCCAATTGCTGTAGACTTTGTTACTTCATTGAGTATTTAAAAAAAAAAAAAAAAAAAAAACCTACCTCTAGAACCAGTAGCCCGTGCCGCAATACAATATCACATATACAGAAGGTACCAGATACTGTAGACACTACCCACATTGGAAAAAGTGTTCTGCTGCCACTTGCTGACTTCCAAGCCATGCTCCAGGATGAGTCTGAAGGTTAGGGCCAAGGTCACATGCTTGTGCCCTAGTTGGGTAACTAAATTGTCAGGTCCTACCCTGGAGAGCCTGTACTCCTAACCTTGAAATGTCCTAAATTTTTTAACAGTGTATGAATTTTCCTGGATAGCCAGAAGACATGACAAATATCTATTAGAGTCCTAATACATATCACTGAATCAATGCTTTTAAAGTATTTTATTTAATTTCATGTATTTGTTCATAGTTATTTACAACTGACCATTATTTTTCATAGATAGTGTTACATGAAAACACAGTATATAAAAGAAATGAAAAATAGAAATGTTCAAGTCAAAATAGGAAAGGAGGCCAGGTACTCTTCCCACTTAACCTCCTCCAAAGTGAGTTCTAGGGACTATCTGAGGAACTCTTGGGGTTCCATAGGACCAACAATTGTTCTGCAGATTTGAACAAGCAGGAGAAAGAATCAAGGAATTTCAAGATAGGCAAATTGAAATGACCTAGTCTGAGGAACAGAGAGAAAACAATGAAGAAAAATAAAGATAACCTATGAGACCTAGGGGACACCATAAAGCATACCAACACATGCATAACTGGAATCTCAAAAGGAGCAGAGTGAGAGAAAGAGGCATTGAGAATGTTTGAAAAAATAATAGGCCAAAGCTTCCTAAATGTGGTAAAAGACATGAATCTACACATTCAAGATGCTCAATGCACCCCAAGAAGGACAAATGCAAAGAGAATCAAAATGAAGGACATTATAATCAAATTTTCTAAAGCCAAGAACAAAGAGAGAATCTTAAAAGCAGCAAGAGAGAAGTGACTCATTACATACAAGGGATCCTTGATAAGATTAATAGCTTATTTCTTATCAGAAACCAGGAAGGAGTATTATGACATTTTAAAAATGCTAAAAGAAAAAAACTGTCAACTAAGAATCTGATGAAATTTTCCTTCAAAATGAGGGATAAATTAAGATAGTCCCAGATAAAAGCTGAGGGAGTTCATAACCACTAGATTTGTTCTACAGGGATTACTAAGTCTGAAATCTTTCAGGCTGAACTGAAAGGACACTAGACAATAACTTGAAACCAAATGAGGAAATAAAGAACTCTGGTAAAGGTAAAAAACAAACAAACAAAAACTCACTGCTGTCGAGTCGATTCGACTTATAGAGACCCCTCCTTGGGTTTACAAGGCGGTATCTCTACGGAAGTAGATTGCCCAATCTTCCTTCTGAGGACTGGTGGGTTTGAACCACCAGCCTTCTGCTTAGCAGTCAAATGCCTTAGGCACTATGCCACCAGAGCTCCCAGAGGTAAATACATAGGTAAATATAATAGGTAGGTATTCTTAATTTTGGTTTGTGTAAAAATGGTATGGGGGTGTCATCAGTCAACCTCCTCTAACTTCACAAGGGGAGAGGAGGGTCAAGAATATCAACAGCCCAAAGCTGATTCCTATGAGGTGTAGGTCAGATATGTCAGTACCCTCTAACTCTTTTGTTAATTCTGACACCAACTGTCCCTCCCACGGCATTCACTATTTTGCTGGGTTTGATAATTCTTTTCAATGGCCA
The DNA here is from genome assembly GCF_000298275.1 of Orycteropus afer afer. NCBI lineage: Eukaryota > Metazoa > Chordata > Mammalia > Tubulidentata > Orycteropodidae > Orycteropus > Orycteropus afer. The sequence goes on from NW_006921770.1 coordinate 3,869,031, forward strand.
CACAGAACATTCCATGTGTATGGGGTTTATAAGGGAAGTAAAGAGGTAACAGTTCAGGATCAGAAATGACTCAGAATATAGTACTTCAATCAGAATAGTTTGTTTTCAACCATGTTGCAGGCATGCTTCTCGCTAGCTTCAGCTTCTGTCCTGCTCAGGCAAGTGCTGCAAAGCTCTTTTAGCTCTGCTGATAGGTGCCCAGAGAAGCACTCCACTCTACCAGCAAACCTCCTGCCCAAAAGCATTCGGCTTTCTCACTCCTTGGGCCAGGAAGCCCACTGCTCTGACTCATACTGGCCTCTTGGTTCTGTTGGTTCTTCTGCCTGTACTGCTGCCATCTCTTGCTATCTTTCTTCTATCTCTCTGCCATCTCAGCACAGGGATCTCAGGTCCAAGGGCATGTTCCACTTCTGGTTCTTTCTTGATGGTAGTGAGATCCCTTTCCACCTCTGGGATGGCTCATTCCACCTCTGGGATGGCTCATTTTAAGCTCATTTTAGTAGATGGTAAAACTGACCAATCCTATGTTAGGGGTCCCTACACCTTATTTCCATGGTCCCTCTCCCACAAGCGTGCCATATACCTTGTTTACTTTATTAACAAACTATCCAGTCCCCTTGGTGCCCAAGAAGCACCTTAAATTTATGTAGTTTCACCCAGTCATCTGGTATGAGTCATAAAGACCATGACTAGAAGAGCCATATTAAGTAATTCACTGCTTTGCAGTTTGTAATATGATTTAAAAGACAAATTAAAAAGGGAACACATGTATATAAGTATAATTTTTGACAATAATACCATAAAAGGTTTTAGGACAGAGCTGTATGGAGTACAGTTTTTCTATGCTATTGAAGTTAAGTTGTTATCAGTTCAAACTAGATTTTCTTAAATTTAGGATATAAATTGACTCCCTATGTAACCACTAAAAAAAATCTCTAAAATATGCACACAATGAAATGATAGGGAAAACAAAATATTACACTACAGAACAATCAATTAAACACAAAAAAGGGAGTAACAAGGGAAATGAGGAACAAAAGATTTATAAGACATACAGAAATCAACTATCAAGATGGGAGAAGTCTTTCCTTATTAGTAATTACTTTAAATGTAAATGCATTAAACTGTTATCAAAAGGTGGAAATTGGCAGAATGGATTTTTTTAGATGTACTGACTGTATGCTGCCTACAAGAGACACAAAACAGCTGTCTTTTGTTTTGTGTGTGTGTGTGTGTCTGTGTGAAAACAAAATATGGACCAACTCAATATTTCCACATGTTCAATTCAGTGACAGTGATTACATTTGTGCCACCTTGCTTGATATTCTTTTCCAAATTGTGTCATCATCTCAATACAAACTCACTTCCCCTTAAGCTTCTCATTTAACCTTTTAAGTTGCTGTTGTCCATTGGATTCCATATAGACAGATCTTAAAAAAGCACAATGCTCAGGGCAGGCATCCTTTATTTGTCAAGCTATTGTTTAGTTTTAAGAAGACTTCAAGGGATACTTTTGGTTCAAAGATTATCTCAGGGCATTAGTTCTGGGGGTTCATGCAGTCTCTATGGCTCCACGAAGTCTGGATTCCATGAGAATTTAAAATTCTGTTCTGCATTTTCCTCCTTTTGATCTGTATTCTTCTATAGAATCTTTGATAAAAACTTTCAGTAATGGCAGGTAGGCAAGTACCATTCAGTTCTTCTGGTCTCACAGAAAAGTTGCCAGTTGTTCATAGAGGCAATTAGACATATATTCTAATTCTTCCTCTAATTCCTAATCCTCTTTCTTCTGGCTTCTGCAGGTGCATAAAGACCAATTGTTGTAGCTTGCATGGCTGCTCACAAGTTTTTAAGACCCCAGGCACTATACAGTGAAGTAGGAGGTAGAACAGAAGCACTAAAATCAATGTGAGGCCAGTTATTGGGAATGTCCCATGGAACCATGACCCTAAACCTTTGGAAACAAACACCATAAAGTATTTACCTGTACCTAGGCAGCATCAGCAGCTGCCTTTTTCCTTTCTTATTTTTGTAGAAATATGTATAACACAACATTTGCTAATTCTCTATTTTCAGGCATATAGCTCAGTGATATCAACCACATTAATCATGTTGTGCAACCATTTTCCTTAATCAATGCTAAATTTCTCATCACCATAAACAGAAACTCATTACTTCTGAAATAATCACCCCTTCCTTCTGTTCCCACCTGCCTCTGGTAACCACTAATAAAATTTAGTCTCTGTAGGTTTGTCTATTCTTGTCATGTCATACAAGTGAGATAATACAATATTGTCCTTTTGTGATTGACTTATTTTACTCAGCATAATATCCTCAAGGTTCATCCATGTTGTAATATGTATCAGACTTAATTTCTCTCTATGAATGTACATATTTGCCATATATTGCTTATCTATTCATCCAGTGACAGACATTTAAGTTGTTTCCACCTTTTGACTATTGTGAATAGTGCTGCAATGAACATTGGTCTACATGCATGTGTTACTGCTTTTAAGTTCCTAGGTAATAATGGAGTCTTAGCTCAGATTCATCTCACAGTAGTTCCAGTGGGTCTCCAAACCCATCCTGCAGTGATTTTACCAGTTCCAGAATGCATAATTGTAATAGACATACTCAACAACTAGAAGAACATCCACATTGGATCCCTGACATGTTGGGAGTGGCTATTATAGTAAGTAAGCCATATGTAAGCTATTAGAACTGCCCCTACCTAAGTCCTAAGTAAATAGTAAACCAAAAGCAATACCACATTCCTGGAGTGATTGCAGAGATTAGTGTCACCACCAGGGACTTGAAGGATACAGGAGTAGTGATTATCTTCACATTCTCATTCAATGTGCCTATCTGGCCTGTGTAGGAAATAGATGAATCTTGGAGAATGACAGTGGATTGTTGTAAACTTAACCATATAGTGACACCAATTTCAGCTACTCTTCCAGATATGGTTTCATTGCTTGAGCAAATTAATACACCTCCTGGTACCTGGTATGAAGCTACTAATCTAGCCAGGACCTTATTCTTGATTCTTGTTTCTAAAGACCATCAGAAGCATTTTGCCTTCAGCTGGCAAGGTCAGCAATACACCTTCACTGCCTTACCTAAGAGATTAATTCTCAGGAAGATATAACAATTATAAGCATATATTCACCAAACAACACAGCCCCAAAATACGTGAAGCAAACATTGGCAGAATTGAAGGGAGAACTAGAGAGTTCTGCAATAGTTGGAGAAGTTAGTATCCTACTTTCAATAATATATAGAACATATAGACAGATTAATAAGGAAGTGGAAGATTTGAACAACTAGATTTATCAGACATATATAGAAAACTCCACCTACTACAGTAAAATACTCTCAAATGCACATGGAACATTTTCCAGGATCAACAATTTGTTAGGCCACAAAAAAACCTCAATAAATTTTAATAGATTGAAATTCCACAGAGTATCTTTTCCAGACACAGAAGAATGAAGCTAGAAATGAATAACAGATATAAAACTGAAAAATCCACAAATATGTGGAAAATAAATAATACACTTTTAAACAATCAAGGGGTCAAAGAAGAAAGCAAAAGGAAAATTCAAAAATATTTGGAGATGAATGAAAATGAAACACAACATACCAAAACTTATGAGATATAGTGAAGGCAGTGCTCAAAAAGAATTTATAGTAGTAAAGGTCTATATGAAGAAAGAAGGAACATTTCAAATCAATAACCAAATTTTATACTTTAAGGAACCAGAAAAAAAGAAGAGCAAAGTAAACCTAACCTAGAAGAAAAAATAATAATAATTTAAAGTGGAGATAAATTAAATAAAATATATAAAAACAATAGGGAGAATTAATGAAATTAAACGTAAGTTCATTTAAAAGATCAACAAAGCTGGCCAACCTTTAGCTAGATTGACAGAGAATAAAAAGAGAAGCAAATGACTAATTTTATAAATTAAAATGGGGACATTGCTACTGAACTTGTAGTAATCAAAAGCATTATAGGAGAATACTGTAAACAATTGTGTGCCTTAAAAAATAAATAATCTAAATAAAATGAACTGATAGCTTCTTTCTAAGATCAGAGAAAAGAAAAGAATGTCTGCCTTCAAAATTGGATATATAGTACACCAGTACACCACATTGTACTGGAAGTTCAAGCCAGAGGTTAGGCAAGAAAAATAAATAAAAGCCACCCAAATTGGAAAAGTAGATGTGTCACAGAATATATAACCCCATATATAGATATAACCCTATATATAAAAAATCCTAAAGAATACACCAAAAATTACCATAGTTAATATATGACTTCAGCAAAGTTGTAAGTACAAGATTCACATGCAAAAAAAACAGTTGTGTATCTATATATTAGAAATGAACAGTTTGCAAAAAAGTTATGAAAGCAATTTAATTAACAAGCAAAAGAATAAAATATCTAGGAAGTAGTGGTGAAAGATATGTATACTGAAAGATTTGCTGTAAGAAATAAAGAAGACTTAAAGAAATGGAAAGACATCAAGTGGTCATGGATTAGAAAACTTAATATTGTTAAAATGACAATACTATCCAAAGTTATCTACAGATTCAATGTAATTCCTATACAACCTGTAGTGATCTTTGGTGAAGAAATGAAAAAGTTAATCCTCAAATTCATATGGAATCTCAAGGGACCCTGAGTAGCCAAAACAATTTTGAAAAAGAAGAGGAGAGTTGGAGGATTCAAAATTCCCAATTTCAAAACTTGCTACAGTATCAAAACAGTGTGTTACTGGCATAAAAATTGATTACATAGTAATGGAATAGAAATAAGAGCTCAGTAATAAAACCATGCATCTATGGGCAATTGATTTTTGACAAGTGTTCAATGCAAAGTTCATTCAATGGAATAAGAAACAGACTTTTCTACTGGGACAATTGAATGTCCTCATTCAAAAGAATATAGTTAGACCTCTAACTCACACTATACCCAAGTTAACTCAAAATGGATCAACCCTAAATGTGGGAGCTATAAACCATAAAATTCTCAAAAAAATACATAGGGGTAAATCTTAATGACCTTGAATTTGGCTATGGATTCTTAGATATGACACCAAAAGCACAAGCAACAAAAATAAATAAACTGAACTTAATTGAAATTTTTGGGCCTCAAAGAAAATTATCAAAAAAAGTGAAAAGCCAATTTACAGAATGGGAAAAATTATTTACAAATCATATATCTGATAAGGGCCTCATTTCCAAAATACATAAATAACTCTTACAACTTAACAACAAAAAGACAAAAAAAATTGAACTAAAAAAATGGTCAAAAGATTATTTATATATCTTCTCCAAGGGAGAGATATATAAATAGTCAACAAACACATGGAAAGATGCTCAATCCCATTATTCACTAGGAAAATGCAAATCAAAACCATAATGAGGTACCACTCCTTACCAACTAATATAGTTATTATCAAAAAATAACTATTGTTGGTGAATATGTGGAGAAATGGAAACCCTTGTTTATTACTGTTGAGAAAGTAAAATGATTCACCCACTGTAGAAATTGGTTTGGCATTTCTTCAAAGTTTAACATAGAATTGCTGTTAAAAAAAAAAAAAAGGGCAAACCCAGTGCCATCAAGTTGATTGACTCCCATTGGGTTTCCAAAGCTATACAATCTTTACAAAAGTAGATTGCCTCACCTTCCTCCTAAGGAGCGGCTGGTGGTTAGCAGTCAAATGCCCTATGCACTGCACCCCCAGAGCTCCTTTAGAATTATCATATGACCTAGCAATTCCACAACTAAGTATATCTCACTGCTGTCGAGTCAGATTCAACTCATAGTGACCCCTCCTTGGATTTCTGAGGCGGTATCACTATGGAAGTAGATTGCCCAACCTTCCTTCAGAGGAGTGGCTGGTGGGTTGGAACAGCCAGCCTTCTGGTTAACAGTCAAATGGCTTAGGCACTATGTACCAGAGCTCCTAACTAGGTATATACTCAAAATAATTGAAAATAGGTACTATTACATGGATGTTCAAAGGAGCACTATCCACAGTATCCAAAAGGTAGAAAGAGCCTGAATGTTCATAAATGGATGAATGAACAAACAAATTGTGATATATACATACAATGGGATGTTATTCAGCCATAAAAAGGAATGAAGTACTGATATATTTGTGGATGAACCTCAAAAGCAGGTTGCTAAATGAAAGAAGCCAGATGCAAATGTCACCTCGTACATGATTCCCTTTATATTTAATGTCCAGAAGAGGCAAATCCATAGAAACAGAATACAGATTGGCAGTTGCCAGAGAATTAGGGGAGAAAAGGCATGGGGAACTACTTTTTAATGAGTATGAGATTTCCTTTTGGGGTGATGAAAATGTTTTGGAACTCGATAGATGTGGTGGTTGAACAACATTGTGGATGTACTAAACACCACTGAATTATTCACTTTAAAATGGTTAACTTTATGTTATGTAAATTTCACCTCAGTTAAATAAGCTAATTAAAACATTATTAAAGGATAAGCCACACCATCAATTCCTCCTTTGTTTTCATAAATAAGGGATCTAAGGTGCAAACAAGTCCAGTAACCTGTCCTGAACTACATACCTACTAAGTATTATATCATATATTCAAACCCAGATCTTCCAACTACAAATCCATTGCTTTCTCCCTTTTCTTTGATACTTCCCTTTTTCTATGGAAATCTATATATCAATCTTGGAAGAGGGTGAAGTGAGCGTTACACTACAAGGAACCTCTTTCAATATGATGGTAAAGGCCCTGTGATTGACCCAGGAGTACTAATGATTGCTTTAATAAATGCTCTAAGCATCTTCAGAGATCTGTATTTTGATGGACAGGAGACCTGTAACTGCCTGGAGAGGTAATGTACTTTAAAGTTACTAGCTCAGCAAAAATAGGAAAACAGGAGCTTGCATTAGAGACTAATAAAATAAGAAGGTTGTTAAATTGGCAGACTGCTGGAGAAATTTGAATCTTGATGATTCCTGTCCAGATCTTGCTTAATTATTTCCAATGTTGTTGTTGTTCTTGTTTGCCGTCGAGTCGGCCCCGACTCATAGCGACCCCTCCTTGGATTTCCGAGGCAGTATCACTACAGAAGTAGGATTGCCCAACCTTCCTTCTGAGGAGTGGATGGTGGGTTTGAACCACCAGCCTTCTGGTGAGCAGTCAAGTGCCTTAGGCACTATGCTACCAATTATTTCCAATAGCTTGATTTAAAAAAATGTGCTTTTTTTCCCCAAGGACAATTTTGATCAAGGCAATTAGTCAAATGACTGCTTGGCTGATCATCATCAGTCCATTAAAATACACACACACACACACACACACAGAGCTGCCAAACAGAATGTAGCACTAGGCTGGGGTCAAGAATTGGAAGTCAAATTTCTGATTTCTCCCTGTGCTCATTCTCTGCCCTTGAAGAAAAACATGTGACCTTTCTGAACATCTATTTCTCACTAGATAGATTGGGGGTGGAGATGTGAAAAATATTTGTTTCAATACAGTTTGATACAGAAGAATACTCAGAACCAAGTTTGGTTGTAACTGATGCTATTTAAAGAATTATGTGGGAAAGTTTATCTGGGTCCTAAAAGACAACATTATAAGAAGGTTTAATGTATGTATATTTTTCACTAGTGCTCAGACGACTCCCTTGTTACCCTCCCGAGAGGGACCGGGTTTCCGGGAGCAAGGTAAGCATGGGCATAGCACAGAGTAGCAGGCCGGAAGAGCAGGAGAAAGGTGTAAAACCCAGGGAGCCAAAGAGAAGAGCAATCAGCCAAAGGGATTAGGTGAGGAGGGGAAACTCAGGGACGCCCAAAGAAGCAGGCCAGAAGAGCAGGAGAAAGGGGATTAA
>NW_006921770.1:3879958-3890283 GCF_000298275.1 Orycteropus afer afer
TGGGGCTGGTGCGGGATCGGGCAGTGTTTCGTTCTGCTGTGCATGGGGTCGCTATGAGTCGGAAACGACTCGACGGCACTTAACAACAACAACAACAACATATTTTTCAATATTCTGAATTGTTTGGAGAAATGAAGTTAAATTTAGAATTAACAGGTTGAATGTTAGAGTTTTGGGCCCTTTTTCAACTTTGCCTTTGAGCCTATTGTATACAATTTTCTTTTCCAGGTATCTCCACTCAAATAGATATGGTTGCCAGGTATCTTATGTATGCAGACTGCCCAGTTGTTCAACCCTGAATTCAGGCCTATGGGGCTCTGTTGCAAATGAAGTGAGACTCAAGAGGCATACCAACAGGCTGCCAGCAGACACTATGTGGGCATACTATGTACCCAGACCACCATGTCCTGACCATCAGTTTCAATTTGTGTTGTTGTTGTTACATGCTATCGAGTCTGTCCCGACTCATAACGACCCCTCCTTGGGCTTTCGAAGTGATATCACTACAGAAGTAGATTGCCCAACCTTCCTTCTGAAGTTTCAGTTTCAGTTTAGTAACTCTGAACCTTAAACACTCCTATTTTTACTCATATAATCATTCTGTGGAGTCTCTGGGTGGTGCAAACAGTTAACATGCTTGGCTCCTAATCGAAAGGTTGGAGGTTCAACTTCACTCAGAAGGACCTCAGAAGATAGGCCTGAAGATCAACTTCTGAAAATTCCAGTTCTACTCTGACACACATGGGAACATCATGAGTTGGAATCAAGTGGTAAATCATTGCATAAACATTTACTGAATGCCTACTATGCATCAAATACTGGGCTGAGGTGGAGGTTAGCTAAAAAGATGACCAAGGCATGGTTCTTACCCTTGAGGAACTCTTCATGTAAGAGAGGTGACAGGCATGCTAACTAACTGTAGTACAAGGCATAGTAACTATAACTAGTTTCCATTTCTTGGACTCCTAATAAAAATAATGATGCCAGAAGCTAATATTTATTGAACTATGCTAAGCATTTTATAAGGAACTCTGGTGGCACAGTAGTGGATAACGCATTTGGCTGTTAAGCAGAAGGTCAGCTGTTCAAACCTAATAGCTGCTCTGTGGGAAGAACATGAGGCAATCTACTTCTGTAAAGATTTATAGTCTTGGAAACTTTATAGAGGTCACTATAAGTTGGAATCAACTCAATGGCAGTGTGTAAGCATTTTATAGGCCTGGCCATTTCTACTCAATGCAGGAATCTACTATGTGCAATGTTTCTGTCAGAGCTCCCTGATGTCCTGGTTGAGCCCTTTTCAGAGCTGAAGACAGCCTTTCTCTGAGGCTTTTCCTACTCAGTCTTCCTTTCTTCTCCTTCTCCTTTCACATGTGTCAGACCTGCACTGTGGTTTGCAGGCTCTCAGTGATTACTCCCTCCCTTCCACCTTTATCTTTCACAGGGTTTAGCCCTGATAAATCTCTTATACATTTAACTCTGTATTAGCATCTGCTTCTTAAAGGATTTGAACTGACAAGAACACATTATCAAATTTAATCTTCACAACAACTTTGTGAGATGGAAACTAATATTATATCCATTTTATAGCTAAAGAAATTGAGCCACACAGAAGTTAAACAATGCACACACCATTAAATGGCAAAGCAGGGATTCAAACCTAAATAGGATTTACTGTAATAAGAATATTAACACTTAACTACTGTTATGACTCATCTGAAATAAAAGAAGCAAGAAAATGTACCAATCAGACACCATTTCCATGCAATCACTGGATGAGAAAGCTAGTAGACTTGAGGATAAAGTGTCAGACATATGTCTTTGCTCTGTGTGTGGCTGTAAGAAAGAAAATGGCACAAGAGGGCTGGGAAATACAAAATACATAGTTCTGATGATACCACACTGATGGATTCTAATAGCATGAACAGAATCTGTAAAGAAAATAACATGATTGTGCTGGATACTTCTAATAAACTCTGAATTTTAAATAAGTTCTCAAAATAACTCATTCATTTACTCATTCAGCAAATGTTTAGCATGCTACTACCATGAACCAGGCAATAGGATGCATAGTGAAAGACCCACTGTCCTTGCCCTATAGGACTTCACAAGACTTTTGATATTAAAGGGAAAAGCTTAGGAAGAGTTGCACATTAGGCCAGCCTCCACCACTCACTACCTGTGAGACCTGGGGCTGGGTGTTTTACCTTTGGATGAATCTAAATTATCCTGGAGCCTATAAAAAATGCATCAGAAATATGACGTTCAGGATGTGCCAGCGTATATCAAAGTACTAAAATCAATGCGAAGGGTGTAATAAGCAACTTTTAGAATAAGGAAGAAGACAATGAAGGAACAGGGCCAGTACTTGGAAATGGTAACAACTTGTTTTTGTTGTATTTACATGCCAGTGAGTGGACTTTCATTTTAAAACAATGCTATGTGAGCTCTGTTACAGAGTAGAAACACATAGGGTTTTCTAGGCTGTAATCTTTATGATGGCAGATCTCTAAGTCTTTCTCTGGCAAACTACTGGCTGAGTCTGAACTGCCAAATTTTCAGTTAGCAACCAAGCACTTAACCATTGTACTACCCAGAACTCCTTAATGAATGTTTAGAGTGCTTAAGACCATGGACTCTGGAGTGGAACTATCTGCATTCAGTAGCAGCCTACAGTCACTTACTAATTGTGGAATCTCAAGTAAGTCACTTGACCTCTTTGTCCTCAGTTTCCTCATTTTGTAAAATGGTGGTAAGAGTACTACCTACTTATAGGGTTGTTGTGAAGATTAAACAAATTCACAAATATATTGCACTTAGAACAGTGCCTGGTACAGTGTGATATGTAAAATATTAGCTATCATATGAGGTCCTGGTTATCACCAAGACCCCAGCATGACTACTTCCAATACCTAACTACTTCCACAGCCTTACTTGCCCTATTTGCTAATGTGGATTTGCTCAACATTGTCTCTTTAAATCAGACTGACCCACCTCGTAGTTTATGCAAACAAAACCCAGTAAGAGAGAACTTTGGACATAAGCCCTGTAGCTTCTGTATTAGTCAGGATCCCAACAGAAAACAGATGGCACATCCAATTAGGGAAATGAAAATAGAGCTATTTACAGAGTCTTGGGCAGGATTAGAGAAACCACAGGGTAAAGTGTGGTACCGTAGGACTAGAAATAGGTGGGGCTCCTTTCTCTAGGCTTGAAGGGAAGAGAGTCAGAGTGGAGACAGAGAAGTCTGCATGGAAAGGGCTACCTAAAGGCATGAGGTTGATAGACAGAAATTCCACAATGGCCTGAAGGGAGGAACCTGAGGGAACAAATCCCTGGATCTCCTTCTCCTCCATCCCTCCAGTCTCCTGTCTGTCCTCCTCATTGGATGAACCCAGAGAATAAGAGAAGCCAGAGAATAAGAGATACATTTACTGTTGGGTCAGTCTGTCTCCAGGCATGCAAAGCGGGCTGAAGAACAGAGAGGAGATCTGAAGGAACAAACAGAAGTTGCCAGCTTAAATTCTAATCTCATTGTTCTTTGCCTCATGTTTCAATCCTTAGTTCTATGGTTCCTGACCTGTTGGCTTTCTCTCCCAGTTTCAGCCTTAATACCATTCCATGGACCTAATTACAGATTGGGTCCTTTGGTTGTATTCTTAATAGTATCTTTTGAATATGATTGTTCTGTTATTATTGTTGTTAAGTGCCATTGAGTCGTCTCTGACTCATAGCGACCCTATGCACAGCAGAACGAAACACCTCCTGCCCCCGGTCCTGAGCCAGCTCCATGATTCTTGCTACACTTGAGCCCATCGCTGCCACCACCATGTCAATCCACCTGTTGAGGGCCTTCCCCACTTTTGTCGACCCCTTTATGACAACATGACCAATGTATGTGAGACGAAGTCTGGCCATTCTTGCCTCCAAGGAGCATTCTGGCTGCACTTCCTCCAGGAAAGTCTTGTTAGTTCTTTTAGCAGTCCACGGTACTTTCAGCATTCTTTGCCAATACCACAGCTCAAAAGCATCAACTCTTCTTTGGTCTTCCTTATTCATTTTCCAGCTCTCACATGCATATGAAGCAATTGAAAATACCATGGCTTGTGTCAGGTGCACCTTGGTCCTCAAGGAGACATCTTTACTCTCTTCAGCACTTGAAAGAAGTCCTTTGCAGCTGATTTTCCCAGTGATATACATAGTCTGATGTCCTGACTGCTGCTTCCATGGGTATCGATTGTAGAACCAAGCAATGTAAAGTCTCTGACAATTTCAATCTTTTCTCCATTTATCGTAATGCTGCTTATAGGTCTAGTTGTGAGGAATTTTGTTTTCTTTATGTTGAGATGTAATCCACACTGCAGACTGTATTCTTCAGTTTTCATCAGTAAGTACTTCAAGTCATCCTCACTTCAGCAAGCAAAGTTGTGTCATCAGCATATCACAGGTTGTTAATGAGCCTTCTTCCAATCCTGATGCCATGTTCTTCTTCATATAGTCCAGCTTCTCAGATCATTTGCCCAGCATACAGATTGAATAAGTATGGGGAAAGGATACAACCCTGATGCACTCCCTTCTTGATTTTATACCATGCAGTGTTCCTTTTCTCTGTTTGAACGACAGCCTCCTGGTCTATGTATAGATTCCTCATGAGTACAATGAAGGGTTCTGGAATTCCCATTCTTCTCAATGTTATCCACAATTTGTTAGGATCCACACAATCAAATGCTTTTGCATAGTCAATAAAACACAAGTAAACATATTTATGGTATTCTTTGCTTTGAGCCAAGATCCATCTGACATCAGCAATGATATCCCTCCTTCCATGTCCTCTTCTGAATCCAGCTTGCATTTCTGGAAGTTCTCTGTCAATATACTTCTGCAATTGTTTTTGAATTATCTTCAGTACGATTTTACTTGCATGCGATATTAATGATGTTGTTGTTGTTATGTGCCGTCGAGTCGGAACCGACTCATAGTGACCCCTCCTTGGGTTTCCAAGGCAGTATCACTATGGAAGTAGATTGCCCCATCTTCCTTCCAAGGAGTGGCTGGTGCGTTTGAACCACCAGCCTTCTGGTTAGCAGTGAAGTGCCTTAGGCACTATGGTACCAGAGCTCCCATATTAATGATATTGTGCGATAATTTCCACATTCTGTGGGATCACCTTTCTTTGGAATGGGCACAAATATGCATCTCTTCCAGTCAGTTGGCCAGTTAGCTGACTTCCAAATCTTCCAAATGATTGTTCTACCCTTTCCTATTTAACTTTGCCTCATACTTAACATGCCATGCCTCAGTAAGTACTCAAAGCAATCCCTAAGCCATGTTATCTGTTTTCATATTCTCATCTGCCTGATTCTAGATATCTCATTCTATTCTCTTATTTTGACATCTTCCTTTAGTAGCTTTGATTCTCTCTCTCTCTTTTTTTCGGTCGGCCATGCATCTGACTTTAGATATTGACTACTCACATGCTTCCAGAAACTGCTGGATCCTTCACCATTCATGCTCACCTTTGGTTTATATGGGAACTCTCTAAAATATTGAAACTCTCAAGTGCTGGTACAGAGTCCACAACTCTGAGTAGTCTTTGATTTACCTTCTTTGAAATATATAATCCTTGAGGTGGAGATCAGGCAGGATTCATATTAGGGATTTAAAGACACAACCATGCTTTTCCTCTTCTTCCCCTTCCCTTCCTCTTTTCTTCTCTTTCCTCCATTTTTCCTTCCTTGCCTTTCCTTTTCCCTCCTCTTCTCTCCTCCTTCTATCCTCTTTCTTCCCATCTACTTCCTTTTGCTTCATGTTCCTTTCTTTTTCCCTCCTTCCCCTCTTCTCTTCCTCCTGCTTGATTAGATGCTGTTCTGGCCCCCTTGACGTATTTATAGAGAGGTGACTTTGAAAGAGAAATAGACAAACTAGAAAATGTCCAAAAGAGAGGAACACATTGGGGAGTGGGGTCCTCAGGCACAGGAAATGTAACATCTTAGTTAACTGAGAATTTTTTGTGTCATTCAAGTGATGAAAAGTGTCTGGAAGTTAAGATACAGAAATATTGGTATTTCAGCAGACATAGGTTCCTTGAAATTGGATCTGCTTCCATGCATACAAAATTAACTCATTCTTATTCATTACAAATTGAATCTGAGCTCATATTTGAGATATATACTCCTGGAAGGTCCATAAGGTTTTGAGGAATCACTTTTATGTCTTTGCTAAGGATACATGCTAAGTTGACAACAGACAAGTGTTTAGCCTCCTGAGATTGCTGTGAAGGCTGGGAAAGGCTCCTTCAATTCTATTTGCAGGCCTGGTCTAAGAAGCATCCCAGGAAGTGAGGGTAGGGTGGCCAGAAGACTATCTTCAGTTGATCATGACTCAAGCCCTCCAGACACATAGAATCCCCAAATGTGAGACCTGGAAGAGACCTCGAAGATCACTGTAGAACAACTGGAATATTTCACAGATGAGGAAACTGAGGTGCAGAAAGGAGAAATAACTTGCCTCTGCTCAAAGACCAAATTAGTAAGAGAGCTGCGTGTATATCCCTGGGCTCTGATCCTAATCCAGTTTCTTTCCACCAGTCACTTCCTCTCAGCATCCACTTGATTAATGGCCTCAGGCTCTTATTTTTCCCCAGGGAGACTAGATCTTTACTCACCTCAAAATTTAAGACCTAAAAAGCAAAAGGAATGTTTTTTCTTTTTTAGCTAATCTAAGCATGCATTGTAAATCTTTGTCTGCTTTCTGACATGCTGAATGTAACCCTCTCTGCAGCTAACAGACATTTGGCATTTTTCCATGGTGATAGCATTGGTGCTAGAAGGACAATTCTCTCACAGCCATAGAGTTGATCACTGTGAGACAGCAAATTTGCAAGTAAAGAAGGTTTTGGAGTCAGGGAAAACTGTGCTGGGTGTTCTTATCAGTCAGAGGTATTTGTGGGGGGAACGAGAAGAGAGTGCTCCTAAGGATTATTAACCTAAAACAACCCCAAACTCATTGCCATTGAACAGATTCTGACTCATGGTGACCCTATGTGTTACAAAGTAGAACTCCTTCCTCCAAGGTTTGCTTGGTTGTAATCTTTACTGAAACAAACTGCTAAGCTTTATTCCACAGTGCTGCTGGTAGGTTTGAACCACCAATCTTCTGGTTTGAGTATATATCATGTGTGTCACCTGAGACCCCTAGAATTCTTAACTGATTATTAATTTTGAACTACAGGGGAGACAAAAAGAGAGATGGCACAATATGTTTAGGTGTCAGTTAGGATCTCTTCATTTAAACACAGCTCTGGTAGCATAGTGCCTAAGGCACTTGACTGCTATCAGGAGGCTGGCGGTTCAAACCCACCAGCTACTCCTCGGAAGGAAGATGGGGCAATCTATTTCTGTAGTGATACTGCCTTGGAAACCCAAGGAAGGGTCACTATGAGTCGGGTCCAACTCAACGGCACATAACAACAACAACAAGGTTCATTTGACTTCTCTAAAACCTACAAAGGCTTTACATTGTCTATTGAATGAAATCCCAATGTTATATCCTGGCATTCAAGGCTATTGCTATTTTAATCTCAAATTACTTTCTGCTTCATCTTTCATGTTCACATTTGTATGTTTTTGTTTGCACATAACAGAAATGAAACTTGAACTAGCATAAACTAACCTATTGCCATCAACTTGATTCCAACTCTTAGCAACCCTATAGAACAGAGTGGAATTGCCCCCACAGAGTTTCCAAGGCTGTAAATCTTTATGGAATCAGACTGTCACATCTTTCTCTCACAGAGTAGCCGACAGGTTCAAACCACTGGCCTTTTCATTAGCAGCCAAATGCTTAACCACAGTGTCACCAGGGCTCCTCATATAGAGTAAAGGGGAGATTTATAATAAAATTATTATTATGGTTCAAGAAATCCATGGACAGAAATGTGGCAGGGTCTCACATTTAGGGACTCAAATACTTTCAAGACTCTTCCTCCCTTGCTCCTCTCCACTCTTCTCTACATATTACTTTCTTTTCTTTTCTCTCTCTTGTGACTTCTTTCTCTGTTACAGGAGGAAAAAAGATGGCTTACTACTTTGTATGAGTATTATGCCTTACATTTCAGTCACTTGCTAGTTGTTGGCTTCCTAGATGGTACTGAGACTTGAGATAGTTTCCCAGACTCCTGTATGAGCTCATTTCAAATGGGTTCAGCCAATGGGAAGCAAGAGATTGGAAGGTGGGGAAGGGAAAAGCCAGCTGTATCTTACCCTCTCTTCACCCTAGGGCAGCATCTCCGGCAGTGGTTGCATCCCCTCCATGACTTGAGCTCCCATCTAGCAGATGTGCCAGGGTTCCAGCTGCTCTCAGGTGACCCCAACACTTGGGTTCTAATAACACTACCTCCTCCCTCTAGCTTAGAGGTGGTAGTGGCTTCCTGGTGTTGCTTACCTCTTTGTTGTCTCATCATGCCCTCTTGTACTCTCCATGCTTTCATTACCTATGGAGATAATTCCCTATATTAAATAACTTCTGATTTATATACATCTGCTTTCCAGGTTGACGCTGACTCATAGGGCTAACTCCTCCTTCTTGCTGCAGCAGTGTGTGCTTTCCAGAGGCCTTGTGTATCCATCATGTTCCTTGTCCTTTGTCACTATAAACGTTATAGTTCCCTCCTGAGTTCCTTAAATCAAACCCAGTTGCTGTTAAGTTGAATCTGAATCATATTGATCTCATATGTGTCAGAGTTTAACTGGGCCCCATAAGGTTTTCAACGGTTGATTTTTTTAGAAGCAGTTCACCAGGCCTTTCTTCTAAGGCAGTTCTAGGTGGATTTGAACCTTCAAGTTTTTTATTACTGGCTGAGCATGTTAGCCATTTGCACTCAGAATTTTAATTTGCTGTTGCCAAAATACTCAGCTGTCTGTGTCTACACCTGTGCTCCTTTGGTATTCAGAGTCTTATATTTGTATGTAGGAAGATCACCACGAAACTGTATTTATTGTTGTTAGCTGTCATCAGGTCAGTCTCTGATGCATGGCAAATCCATGAACAATGAGATTGGACCCTTGGATCCATAGGGTTTTCATTGGCTGATTCTTTTGGCAGTAGTTCACTAGCCCTTTATTCCTAGTCTGTCTTGGTCTGGAAGCTTTGTTGAAACCTGTTCAGAATCAGAACAACATGAAATTCTCCAGAGATAGATGGGGTGGTGGTTGTGCTTGAAGTGCAATTGCTAGGGACCTACCTCGAGTCTCCTGCATGGAAGGTGAAAATTCTAACACTGAACCACCACTGCTCTTAGAAACTGTAGAGCTGGTATAAAGTAGCTTTAAAACAAAAGATAAACAATTGCTGCTGTGTCAATTCTGACTCATTGAAACCCCATTAGCTTCTTCTTGTTGTTGTTGTTATGTGCCGTCAGTAGGCCCTGACTCATAGCGACCCCTCTTTGGGTTTCTCAGGCGGTATCACTATGGAAGTAGATTGCCCAACCTTCCTTCCAAGGAGTGACTGGTTGGTTTGAACCGCCAGCCTTCTGGTTAGCAGTCAAGTGCCTAAGGCACTATGCTACCACCTACAAATTAGCTTCCCGACTCAATGGCAATGAAGTTTTTTTTTTTTTGGTTTTATTTTGTTTTGTTGCTTAAGAGAGATTTATAATGCCGCTCTATCTTTCTCATTCTCCACATTTGCATCAACCCCTGTAGAAATGAATTAATTCCACAAATTCTTTCTTGCACATCAAGTACGTGCCATGCACTCTACCCAGTGTCAGATATCTGAGTAAGACTCAGTCATTACCCTGAGGAAACTGACTGCCCAAGTTATTTTGGAAATTAATAACAGTAAAAGTTTTATATTTCTGGGTTTTATTCTTTTTATCTAGCATGTGCCCATCATGATCCTCCTTTGTCTTGTCTGCTGGGAAGTCTAGAGAGATACTGATTCTATTTTATCAGTCTTGTTTTATAAGTATCTTTGATGGTAGGCCCCCTAAATGTCTTCAGATTGTACACTGAGCACACACTATAAATAATACATAATGTTCTCTGTAGAAATATCCAGTATATAGGTATATGGTAGATCCTTAATAAAGAACCAATTGCAGACATATCTCAGAGATATTGCAGGTTTGAGTCTAGACCACCCTAATAAAGTGAATACCGCAATAAAGTGAGATATGTGAATTTTTTTTTGTTTACCAGTGCACATGAAAAGGAGCTCTGCTGACTTAGTAATTAAGGTATTTGGCTGCTAACCAAAAGGTTGGTGGTTTGAACCTATCAGCTGCGCTGCAGGAGAAAGATGGGGCAGTCTACATCCATAAA
>NW_006921770.1:3891468-3893283 GCF_000298275.1 Orycteropus afer afer
TGAATAAATATGATGAAAGGAGACAACCCTGATACACATCTTTCCTATTTTTAAACCATGAAGTATCCCCTTGTTCTGTGAACAACTGCCTATAATTAGTCTATACACATATTGCTCATAAGCACAATTAGGTGTTCTGGAGTTCCATTCTTTGCAATGCTATCATCCACATAGTCAAATGCTTTTGCATAGTCAATAAACACAGGTAAGCATCTTTCCAGGTCCTTTGCTTTCAGCCAAGACCCATCTGACATCAGCAATAATTTTCCTCTTTTCATACCTTCTTCTGAATCCAGCTGAAATTTCTGGCAGTACTTTGTCAATTTACTGCTGCAACCATTTTTGAATGAAATGTGCAATATCATTATGAAAAAGTTTAAAATACTTTGAGAATTACCTACATGTGATACAGAAACAAGAAGTGACTACATTGTTAGAAAAATGGTGCTGATAGCTCAACACAGGGTTGCCACAAACCTTCAATTTGGAAAAAAGCAAATTCTGCAAAGAACAATAAAGTGAAGTGCAGTAAAACAAGATATGCCTGTACTAAATTTTTCTGCATATGGCATGTTCACATAAATATTGCACACATGCATATAATGTGTATAGCACTCATAGGAAACTAATGTACAAGAAGGGTACACAGTTTGCAAAAAGTGTATAGTGTGTGAATTAGTTGCATAAAAATATGGTAAATTATTGCCAGATTCAGATAGCAATGTAGATCATAATCTAATGCAATTGCTAACCTATTCATAACAATTGCTTGCACCAATATCTGCAGGTCTCATAGGTCTTCCAGTTTTCTCTCATCACATTAGATAAAGGCGGGGGGGGGGCTTTCCTTTCCTGTTGCCAATTAAACCATCTCAATTGCTTCTTGAGAAGACTAATTGTGTCACTTTTTATGTCCAACATGGTACTCAGCAATTGGACCCCCATCAAGACATCCCCTGTTGAGCGAGCATAATTTGAATCACCCTCATCATGCTTGGAAAAGCAGCCACTCTCTGGCCTCTTAATATTCAGTCTGGGGGAAAAAAAATAAGTCCAAAGGGTTTTATTTTTCTTACTGTGCTTTTCTGTTTCAAGACACCTGCTTCTTGGTTCATCATGTCTAAATGTTGAAATGAAGCATCTTAGAATCCCTTGAAGAAAGGGAATGTGGTTAAGTGCTGGGCATGTTGCCTGTGCATGCTGGGGACTCCTACAGAATTCAGCTGTTCCAACCTGAGTCACATTAGAATGTACCTCTCTATATATTCATTGCCCAAACAGAAGCTAGAAGAGCAGCTGGAATAAGCAGAATGTAATCAGGTATAGCCAATACCTGGCACATTTGTCACCATTCCACAATGCTGTGGCCATGATAAATATGACTAATCAACCTGTTGCTCTTTTCTACTAAGTTTTAATGTAACCTTTTTTAACCCAAAACTCCAGACAGCCACTACCAATAGGTCATATTTAGGATACTTATGTATTATCTTCTCTCCACCTGTGGCTTCTCAGGCCAGAGTCTCTGATGGATACCTGAGTCCTCAGAGATACCAGGTGATAAATCCCAGGCCTAAGGGAGTCAATTCAAAGGAGACTAGGGAGCAGAGTACAGACATTGCACTTCAACCAAGTCTCCTGCTTAAGGAGGACTGTTGATCTCATGGGGACTATGTGCTTTTTAGGTTCCATCATGCTAATTTGTTTGTTTTTTATAGAGCTCGTATTTCTTTGGGAGCTCTGGTGGTGTAGAGCCTAAGGCATTTAACTCCTAACCAGAAGGCTGGTGGTTCAAACCCACCAGCCACTCCTCAG
>NW_006921770.1:3898383-3917522 GCF_000298275.1 Orycteropus afer afer
TTTTTTTTTTTTAGTATCTTATTATTATCATTGACCTCAGACTGGACCACTTCCTACCTCCCTACATGGTGACCTTGGATGAATCACTTTACCTCTCTAAGCCCGGATGTCCTCATCTTTAAGAACATACCATCTTCCATAAGCTTATTGAGATTAAGCAACATAATTCGTGCAAATCAGTACATAATAGTAAAGGAATTAACAGCAGAAACTTGGGAGTCAATAGTATATTAAGTACATTAAACTCTGATCTGTGAATTTGTAGCTATAAGATTTTAGGAAAGTTATTTAACCTCTCAGGGCCTCAGATTCCTCATACCAAAAATAAATAAATAAATAAAATGATAAATAAGACTGACCTCATAGGAACCTTCTAAGGATTAAATTGAAGTACACTTAAAGGACTTAACACAACCATATGGAAAGTACTCCATAAATATCAGTTGCTATTATTGTTTAACACCTGGCTCCTAGTAAGCCTGCACTAAATTTTGGTTCCCTTTGCTCAATTTCTTTGTGAAATAAACCCATCTCCTCTTTACCTTTAGGACTAAAGGGAGAGGGGACAATTTCTTGATCCAAATGGAAGTAGAAACCTATCGACCAGAGAGGAGACAGCACCACCAGAAGGCTGCCAATCTTTGCTCTTCCAGGTCCCCCTGATTCCAGCAAGCTTCTGTATTTGGACTGTACCATTCATCCCCCACCCCCTCCCAGGTGGTGGCAGGCTCTTTGGAAAGGGAATTTGCTCCTTCACGTGTCTCCAGGAGACAATGTATTCAGCTCCATAATTACGTGCTTCTCCCCAATCACATAGCATTATACACCACATCACCATGCTGCCGAAAAAAGCCCCAAATGCTAATTAGTCCTCAAATTATCATTGATTTGATTTAATGTTGAATAAGCTTTGCCGTTTATATTTAGGCAAGAACTTCAGATTCAAGATGCTCTCTCTCGGTTCGGGGTTTTAAATAACTAGGTGGGTCCTGTCTTACTTGTTCACTGTGTTTATGTCAAGAAATCAGACAGGCTGCTCTCCCTGGCTGCAGATGAATGTCAGGTTGATTGAGTACAAGGGAGGGATTGTCCTCTCGATCAGCACTCACAGCCTGAGAGCCCCTGAAGGCCAACATCCCCTTTCTTGCAGGAGGGAAGAGAAGGAGAAAGATGAGAGGAAAGAGATTGTCTCAAATTATAAACACCTGAGGATGAAAGAAGTGTGTTCTTATTCACATTCAGCTTACTGACTGGCAGTACCTATAGAGAATAAGGAGATTTCATGGGCAGCATCTTCCTTAATTCTCCCAACAACACAATGACACGGGCATTTTTACCAGTCCCACTGGTGACTAGAGAACCTAAGGC
Organism: Orycteropus afer afer; assembly: GCF_000298275.1. Classification (NCBI taxonomy): domain Eukaryota; kingdom Metazoa; phylum Chordata; class Mammalia; order Tubulidentata; family Orycteropodidae; genus Orycteropus; species Orycteropus afer. Next base: position 3,899,752 of record NW_006921770.1, read on the forward strand.
TCAAAAACATGAAGTAAAAAACAAAATAAAAAGATGAAGTGATTTCACTGACCACAGAGCATGGAAGTGAGTAGGGAATCTGAAGTTTACTGACAAGTCTTTTAAAGGATGCATCATTCCTCTTCTTCACCCACTATTTGTTTTCTAAAAAACCAAACCAAACTCATGACCACTGAGTTGGATCTTACTCATAGAAACCCCTCCTTGGGTTTCTGAGGTAGTATCACTATGGAAGTAGATTGCCCAACCTTCCTTCTGAGGAGTGGCTGGTGGGTTTGAACCATCAGCCTTCTGGTTAGCAGTCAAATGCCTTAGGCATGACACCATTTGTCTTCTAGGTCCCCATATTTGTATTCCTGCAGCCCACCTTCCCAAACTTTCAGCCCTTTTCCCTATCTTAAATCCCTGGTAAGTGAAAAGATTACTAAAATACTCAATGCCTTTGTTTGAGAAACTACTGAATTCTGCTTTTATTGTGCTTTAAAAGTTGCCTTATGTGAACCATGTTTTAAAGTGATCACATGTTAAATATAGAGCCCTAGTGGTACAATGGTTAAGCCCTAGGCTATTAACTGAAAGGCTGGCAGTTCAAACCCACTCAGCAGTTTCACAGGAGAAAGACTAGGTGATCTGCCCCCATAAAGAAAACTTCAACACCTCAACACCAAAAAGACAAACAATCTAATTCATAAATTGGCAAAAGGCTTGAACAGACATTTCACCAAAGACAATATGCTGGTGGCCAAAAAACTCATGTGGAATTTCTCACCATCATTAGTCATTAGAGAGATGCAAATCAAAACAACTATGGGATATCATCTCACCCCTGCAATGATAGCAAAGTTTAACAGGACAGAAAATAATAAATGCTGGCGAGGTTATGGATTGAAACTCTTATGCACTGCTGGTGGGATTGTACAACCATTGTGGCATACTGTATGGCATTTCCTTAAAAAACTGAGAATAGAAATACCATTCGACCCAGAAATTCCATTACTAGGAATATATCCTAAAGAGGCAGTGTACAAACAGACATTTGCACACTTATGTTCATCACAACACAATTCACCATAGCCAAAAAGATGGAAACTACCTAAATGCCCATCAATGGATGAGTGGATAATCAAATCATGTTACATGAGCACATAGCAATACTATGCTACATTAAAGAACAATGAGGGATATGCAAATCATCTCACAATGTGGATGAGCCTGGAGGACATTATGCTTTGTGAAATAAGTCAATTGCAGAAGGCCAAGTACTGTATGAATCCATTACTGTAAAAATACAAAGAAGGGTTTGCTTGGGAAAGGGAACTCACTTTGTAGGTTGACAGGGTGGGGAGGCAAGGGGAGAGATTTAATTTAGGTCTAGTTGAGGCCCACATGCTGACATGGGTAAGGGGAGGGAGATATGGAAAGTGTCTGTGACCACCATGATAACGTTAGGAAAAGGGAGGAGACCGAACCAGTGTGCCCACGATAGTGCATTACCATTAACACAAAACACCAGGCTACAGATAAACACATAAACACCTGAGAGGATCAGATGGGGTCAGTGAACAGGAATATACTCTAGACCAAGGATAGATTCAGCAGAAGCTAATCTTGCACAGATACCAGTGATACAAAACAACCACAATCCTTACAGAAACAACAGAAGACAGACACAGTGTAATCCTTCACAGACACCCAGACACTGTGGGAGAGAGATCCAATAGATCTACCATCTCAGGACCATACTACTGGGGACACCAGATTCAAATGGCACAACAAAATACATAAAAGCTTTGTTCCTCATCCTACATTGGTGAGTAGTGATTGGAGTCTTAAAAGCTTTCAAGCAGCCCTCTAAGATGCAGTTTATGGTCTCCTATAGTCAGAAGTGAAGAAGAGTGCAATAAAAAAAAAAAAAAAAAGGCATTTGGAAGCAATCAGCCTTAGGACAGAATGGCCCTCAAGACCAGAAAAAGTAGATGGTGTCTGACTACCAATGCCAATCACTCAGGAAAAGATCAAATCTGAGATCCTGGATAGAGTGGGAGGAAAAACATGGAACAAAATCCAAAAACTCAATAATGACCAGAATTACTGGTCGGATGGAGTCTGGTGAGACCCCCAATACTATGGTCCTGGGATACATTCTGGGCCTGGAATAAAGCTCACTCCCAGGAGCTCTGTTGGTGCAGTGGTTAAGGCATTTGGCTGCTAAACAAAAGGTCAGTGGTTTGAAACCACTAGTCACTCTGTGGGAGAAAAAATGAGACAGCCTGCTTCTGTAAAGATTCATAGTCTTGAAAACCCTATGAAGCAATTTTACTCTGTCCTATAGGGTTGCTATGGGTCAGAATCGACTCAATGGAAGTGGGTTTGGTTTGGAGTTTAGCCACAATAGCGTATAAAAAAATAAAGAGGGAAGGGAAGGGAAATAAGAAGGCAAATAATACCAAATTGGCAAATAATACCAAATTTGTCAGGCTGTTATATTATAGGATGGCTGACTGTCAGATTCAGTCCTGCTCCTGGCTCAGGATCCATCAACTTCCCCTCCTCATTCATGTTCTTCCTTGATAGACAGTGTCGTGAAGTGGGCACTAAAGCCAAACTAAAAAATAAGACAGTTGCTGTTGAGTCAGTTCCAACTCCTGGGGACGCCATATGTCAGTGTAGAACTGTACTCCATAGAGTTTTCAATGGCTGATTTCTAGAAAGTAGATTTCCAGGCTTGTCTTCAGAGGCACCTCTGTGTAGACTTGACCCTCCAACAGCCATGTGTGTTAATCATTTGCCCCACCCAGGGACTCCAAAGCCAAACTATATAGGTTTAAATTCTGGCTCTGTTGCTTACTAGCTGGATGACCTTGAGAAAATTGCTCAATTTGGGGTGAAGATTAAATGAACACTCCAATATTAGTAAGGAGCTCTGGTGGTGTAGTAGTTACAGCATTTACCTGCTAACCAAAAGATCAGTGGTTTGAACCCACCAGCTGCTTTGTGAAAGAAAGATGAGGCGTTCTGCTTCCATAAAGATTTATAGCCTTGGAAACCCAAGGCAGGGGTGGTTTGCTGTGAGTCAGAATTGACCCAATGGGAGTGAGTTGGAGTGAGTTTACCATTTTAGTAAGCAGGCCCAAATGGTTAGCTAATGTAGGCACAAAAATGAACCTTCCAGACTCCCCTTGAAGGAAGGACCAGCTGCCCAGACTCCAACTGCTAGCTGTCTCAGGGTCTGCCTGCAGAGAACCATCTCACCTGAGGTTACACCCTTTGTGGAGTATCCATATCCCATGACCAAGGAAGGCAGGGCTATAAAGACTGGGTCACAATTCCTTGAATACTTCAGACACTTTCCACTTTATGAACATTCTCTTGCCTTCTTTTTAGTCAGACCAATTTTTCCCCATTTTTCAAAGCCTAACTCAAATGTCCCCTCCTTTGAGAAGCCCCACTCAAAAAAAAAAAAAAAAAAAGTCAATGACACAGAGTTGATTCTGACTCATTGCAAGCCTCTTTGGGTTTCCAAGGTGGTAAATCTTTATGGAAGTAGATAGCCCAGTGTTCCTTCTGTAATGCCTTAGGTACTGCACCACCAGAGCTCCTTGAAAAGCCCACTAGGCAGAAATAATTACTCCCCATCTGTGTAAGCACTTGTCTTTAGAATTTAGTAAGCAGTATTGTGTATATTTTGTTGTTATTGTTCTATTTCCTCTATTAGTCAATGGTCAACTTCAGGAACTGGATTATGTCTATTTTTAGAGATATATTAATCCTTGTGAATTTGTGTTACTACAAAAGTAATATAGATTAAATGTAGAAAATTAAGAAAGTGCAGATTAGCAAAGCAAAGCAATAAACAAACAAACAAACAAACAAACAAAAACAAACTCACCATCGACAAGTCAGATTCAACTCATAGCGACCCCTCCTTGGGTTTCCGAGGCAGTATCACTACAGGAGTAGATTGCCCAATCTTCCTTCCGAGGAGTGGCTAGTGGGTTTGAACCGCCAGCCTTCTGGTTAGCAGTCAAATGCCTTAAGCACTACGCCACCAGAGCTCCTAAAGAAATAAAAGTTGCCCATAAATCTCAACATCACAATTAACTGCCATTTAAACTTTGCCATGGATCCTTCCAGTCTTTATTCTATGAATACATGTTCTAGTTTGATTTCTATAGTAAAAGTTTACCTATATATATAAACATATATATATATACACACACAGGAGCTCTGGTAGCATAGTGCCTAAGGCACTTGACTGCTCACCAGAAGGCTGGCGGTTCAAACCCACCAGCCACTCCTCGGAAGGAAGGTTGGGCAATCCTACTTCCGTAGTGATACTGCCTCGGAAACCCAAGGAGGGGTCGCTATGAGTCGGGGCCGACTCGACGGCATATAACAACAACAACAACATATACACACACATACATATAAACAATATTCCAACAGTTTTCATTATTTAAATATTCCTTTTACAACATAATTTTTAGGGATACTAGTCTTCCATTTCCACTCATCCTCCAGTTTGCCATACTGTGATGGCTTGCTGTGAGGCTGGAAGCTATGCCACCAAAATTTTAAATACCAGAAATACCAGCAGGGTCACTTATGGTGGACAAGTTTCAGTGGAGCTTCCAGACTAAGACAGACTCAGAAGAAGGAAAGGGCCATCCCCTTCTCAAAGAATTGGCCACTGAAAATCTTAGGAATAGCAGTGAAACATTGTCTGATCTAGTGCTAGAAGATGAGCCCCTCAGGTTAGAAGGCACTCAAAAATAGCTGGAGAAGAGCTGCTTCCTCAAAGGAGAGTTGACCTTAATGAAATGGATGGAGTAATTCTGGACCTTCAGTTGCTGGTTTGGCATGAATCAAAATGGGAAGAAACAGCTGAGAACATCCATTAATAATCAGAACATGGGATGTAAAAAGATGAATGTAGGAAAATTGGAAGTTGTCAGAAATGAAATGGAATGCATACAGACAATCTCCTGGGCATCAGTGAGCTGAAATGGACTGGCACTGGCCATTTTGAGTCAGACAATCATTTGGTCTACTACGCTGAAAATGACAAAGTGAAGAGGAATGGCATTGTGTTCATAGTTAAAGAGAACATTTCAAGATCTATCCTGAAGTATAATGCTGTCAGTGATAGGATAATATTTACATGCCTACAAGGAAGACCACTTAACAAGGTTGTTGTTGTTAGGTACCATCAAGTTGTCTCTAACTCATAGCAAACCCTATGTACAACAGAACAAAACACTGCCTGGTCTTGTGCCAGCCTTACAATCCTTGCTATACCTGAGCCCATTGTTGCAGCACTGGATCAATCCATCTCCTTGAGGACCTTCTCCATTTTTGCTAACACTCCACTCTACTAAACATGATATCCTTCTCCAGGGAATGGTCCTTTCTGACAACATGACCAAAGTGAGTGAGATGAAGTCTGGCCATTCTCCCTTCCAAGGAGCATTCTGGCTGTACTTCCTCCAGGACAAATTTGTTCATTCTTCTGGTAGTCCATGGTACTTTCAAAAGCATCAACTCTTCTTTACTCATACATTTGACATTAAAGACTATAACTTTCACATACATTTGAGGTGATTGAAAACACCATGGCTTGTGTTAGGAGCACCTTAGTCTTCAAAGAGACATCTTTGCTCTTCAGCACTTTAAAGAGATTTTGCAGCAGATTTGCCCAGTGCAATACGTCTTCTGATTTCTTGACAGCTGTTCCATTGGTGTTGATTGTGGAACCAAGTAATATGAAACTTTTCACAAGTTCAATCTTTTCTCCATTTATTGTGATGCTGTTTATTGGCCCAGTTGTGAGGATTTTCATTTTCTTTATGTTGCGCTATAATCCATAGTGCAGACTATAGTCTTTAATCTTCATCTGTAAGTGCTTTAAGTAATCTTCACTTAAAGCAAGCAAAGTTGTGTCATCAACAAACCTGTGCATATTACAGATTGTTAATAATTCTTCCTCCAATCCTGATGCCATATTCTTCTTCTTATAGCCCAACTACTTGGATTATTTGCTCAGCATACAGATTGAATAGTTATGGTGAAAGGATACAACCCTGACACACTTCCTTCTTGATCGTAAACTCTGCAGTCAGTAGACCTTAATGACATGGATGGAGTAAAACTTTCAGGATCTTCATTTGCTTATGTGGCATGACTCAAAATGAGAAGTAACAGTTACATCAATAATCAGAATGTGGAATATACAGAGTATGAATTTAGGAAAACTGGAAGTCATTGGAAATGATAGAAACATAAATATTGCAACTTGAGGCTTGAATCCTAGGCAATACTGAGCTGAAACAGACTGGTGTTGGCATTTTGAATTGGACAATTACATGGTCTACTATGCTGGAAATGACAAATTGAAGAGGAATGGTGTCACATTCATGATCAAAAAGATCTATCCTGAAATGCAATGCTGTCAGTGATAGGATAACATCCATATACCTACAAAGAAGACCAGTTACTACTACTATTATTTAAATTTATGTACCAATCACTAAAACTAAAGATGAAGAAACTGAAGATTTTTACCAACTTCTTCAATCTGAAATTAACAAAACACACAATCAAGATGTACTGGTAATTACTGGTTATTGGAATGCAAAAATTGGAAAATATGGCCTCGGTGATAGAAATGATGCTGGAGATCACATGACAGAATTTTTCAAGAACAACATTTTATTCACTACAAATATGTTTTTCAACAACATAAATAGAGACTATGAACATGGACCTTGCCAAATGGAATACACAGGAATCAAATCAACTACATCTAAGAGAAGGAGCTCTGGTGGCATAGTGCCTAAGGCATTTGACTGCTAATCAGAAGGCTGGCAGTTGAAACCCACCAGCCACTCCTCAGAAGAAAGATGGGGCAATCTACTTCCACAGAGATACTGCCTCAGAAACCCAAGAAAGGGGTCTCTATGAGTTGGATCTGACTTGATGGCAGTGAGTTTGGTTTTTTGGTATGGGAAGAGATGATGGAGAAGTTCCATATCATCAGTCAGAACAAGACCAGAAGCCAACTCTGGGACAGACCATAGATTGCTTATATGCAAATTTAAGTTGATGCCGAAGAAAATGAAAACAAGTCCGTGAAAGGCAAAATATGACCTTGAGTATATACCATCTAAACTTAGAGACCAACTGAAGAATAGATTGCACTCAGTGAACACCAATGACTAAAGACCAGATGAGTTCAGGGAAGACATCAAGGACATCATACATGAAGAAAGCAAATGGTAATTAAAAAGACAGGAAAAGAAGAGAAGACTAAAATGGATGTCAGAAGAGACTCTGAGACTTGCTCTTGAATATAGAATAGCTAAAGCAAATGGAATAAACAATGAAGTTTAAGAACTGAACAGAAGATTTCAAAGGGCAGCTCAAGAGAACAGAGTAAAGTATTACAATGAAATGTGTAAAGACCTGGAGTTATAAAATCTAAAGGAAAGAACATGCTTAGCATTTCTCATGCTGAAAGAACTGAAGAAAAAATTCAAGCCTGGAGTTGCAATATTGAAGGATTCCATGGACAATATATTGAATGACACAGGAAACATCAAAAGAAGATGGAAGGATTACAGTCACTGTACCAAAAAGAATTGGTTGACATCCAACCATTCCAGGAGGTAGCATATGATCAAGAACCAATGGTATTGAAGGAAAAAGTCCAAGATACATTGAAGGCTTTAGCAAAAATCAAGGCTCCAGGAATTGAGAGAATGCTAAATGAGATGTTTCAACAAATGGATGCAGTACTGAAGATGCTCACTCATTTTTGCCAAGAAATTTGGAATATAGCTTCCTGGTCAATAGACTGAAATAGTTCCATATTTATAACCATTCCAAAGAAAGGTGATCCAACAGAATGTGGAAATTATCAAACAATATCATGAGCATTACATGCAAGTAAAATTTTGCTGAAAATAACTCAAAAATGGTTGCAGCAGTACATTTACAGGGAACTGCAAGAAATTCAAGCTGGATTCACAAGAGGACATTGAATGAGAGCTATCACTGATGATATGAGATGGATCTTGAGAGTACAAGAAAGATGTTTAGTTGTGTTTTATTGATTATTCAAAGGTATCTGTGTGGATCATAGTAAATTATGGATAATAATGCAAAGAATGTGAATTCCATTACACTTGATTGTGCTCATGAGAAATCTGTGCATAGACCAAGAGGCAGTCATTTGAATAGAGGAAAGGGACACTACATACTTTAAAATCAGGAAACATATGCATCAGAGTTGCACCTTTTGTCATACTTATTCAATCTGTGTGCTGAGCCAATAATCTAAGAAAGTGGACTATATGAAGAACAATGTGGCATCAGGATTGGAGGAAGACTCATTAACAACTTGTGATATGCAGATGACACAATCTTGCTTGCTTAAAGCAAAGAGGACTTGAAGTACTTACTGATGAAGATGAAAGACAACAGCCTTCATTACGGATTACATCTCAACATAAAGAAAACAAAAATCCTCACAACTGGACCAATGAACATCATGATAAAAGGAGAAAAAATTGAAGTTGTCAAGGATTTCATTTCATTTGAATCCACAATCAAGCAGCAGTCAAGAAATCAAATGACATGTTGCTTTGGGCAAATCTGCTACAAAAGACTTTTAAAGTGTTAAAGAACAAAGAAGTCACATTGAAAACTAAGAAGTACCTGACCCACGCTTGTTGTTGTTGTTGTTATGTGCTGTCGAGTCAGCCTTGACTCATAGCGACCCCTCCTTGGGTTTCCAAGGCAGTGTCTCTAGCAGCATAGTGCCTAAGACACTTGACTGCTAACCAGAAGGCTGGAGGTTCAAACCCACCAGCCACTCCTCTAAAGGAAGGTTGGGCAATCTACTTCCGTAGCGATACTGCCTTGGAAACTCAAGGAGGGGTCGCTATGAGTCAGGTCTGACTGGACAGCACATAACAACAACAACAACATCTCTACAGAAGTAGATTGCCCAACCCTCCTTCTGAGGAGTGGCTGGTGGGTTTGAACCTCCAGCCTTCTGTTTAGCAGTCAAGTGCCTTAGGCATTATACTACCAGAGACCCATACTAGGTATATTTAATTGCCTCTTATGCATGTGAGGGCTAGACAATGAAAAAGGAAGATAGAAGAATTGATGCATTTCATTTATGATGTTGGAGAAGAATATTGAATATGCAATGGTGCCCAACTATCTACCACTACTGCCACTCTGAAAAGGATCACAATACAAGATCCTAGATAGATTGGGAGAAAAATATGGAACAAAACTCAAATCATAAAAATGACCAGGCTTACTGGTCAGATAAAGACTGGTAGAACCCTGAGACTATGTCCTTTAGACATCCTTCAAGCCTGGAACTGAACTCACTCCTCTGGATCAATGTTCAGTCAAACAATAAACAGGCCTATAAGATAAACAATAACACCAGGGAGGTATGCACTCCTTAGAACATTAAGCACACAAGATCAAAAAGGCAGCATTTGGCCAGAAATAAAGCTCAGGGGGCAGGAAGGAATAGAAAAGAAGGACAGACAGAAACAGTAAACACAGAGATGATGTGGGAATAATGTTGTTACACTGTGGGGATTGCAATGAATATCAGGAAACAAAATGTGCATGAAATATTGAATGGAAAACCAATTTCTCAGTAAACTTTCACCCAAATCACAATAAAATGTTCTGTGTTAAAAAATGAGAATAACAACAGTTTGGGAGAAGATCAAATAATGAGATAAATAGGAAAGGACCTTATAAATTGAAAGTACTATAAAATATATCTATAAATTATTATTATTGTTGTTGTTGTTGTTGTTGTTTGCCGTCGAGTCGGCCCCGACTCATAGCGACCCCTCCTTGGGTTTCCGAGGCAGTATCACTACGGAAGTAGGATTGCCCAACCTTCCTTCCGAGGAGTGGCTGATAAATTATTATTAGTGTATGTAAATTGACACAGTGCCCAAATGCCAGCACAAAGGAGCCATTTACTCAGAAGAGAACAGTTTGATTTCATGGCAGGCGCTTAGTAGGCATTCAATAAATGTCTATTTTAAAATAGTGCTAAAGTTTTGAAGACAACTCTGCATTTCAAGTTTATTTCTAAAAGCCAAAGTCACTCTGGAACATCTGGGCTACACCTTCAGAATTCCACACAAAAGCATACCTTTGTTTCAGAAATAAACTTTGATGTTTGAAAATGAAAGACAAAAAGCTGTTTCCTGGGGGCAGATGGAACTTCTCTTAGTTGCTTGAGAAGTATATAGCAACCCGAGAGTACTCTATCCCCTTCATCTGAGCCCCCCTCACTCCCAGCTCATTCTGCCCCAGCTCCCTGTATATTCTGCTTTCCCTCCTACTTTCCTAACTCTCCCTGCTACTTGTCCTCCTGGGTCCTTGCAGAGTCCTTGTTCCCACCCTCACTTCCTTCCTCTCCCCTGCAGTTAGCCTTAATAGGAATTGAAGCACAGATATTCTTTCATATGTGTGGCATTATGGAATTTTGAAAGGCTGTACTTTCCCTGTTATTTAGGAAATTTCAATCATGCAACTTTAATTAGAAATTTGAGACTTGAACATTTTGTATTCAGTCATTCATTGAATGAATATATTCTAAACCCCAGCTAGGGATAAATCCATGAACAAGACAGACTTGGCCCCTGCCCTCATGGAGTTCATGGTTTTGTTGGGAAGACAGATTAGAAAAGAAGCAATTAAATTATGGCATGAAAAGTGCTGTGATGGAGGAAGTACAAGATGAAATTTGTTTAGGATAAGTGTCTTAGAGGATATACCTTCTACATGTAGAGTATCTCAATGGTGCAAATGGTTAACACACTCATATGCTAACCAAAAGGTTGATGGTTAGAGTCTACCCAAAGATGCCTTGGAAGAAAGGCCTAGAGATGTTGCAATGTAGTAAATTACATAGTGTGGCTTTTTCTAGCCATAAGTCTTTGTAAACTCCATGGTGGGATTTGCTGAGAGCAACTGAGTAGCTCCTGATTGTTAAAGTTATCCACCTGGGGTATTTCTGTTGGGAAGAGCACAAAAGTAATTTTCTGGGAAGTTCAGTTTTTCTCAGGTGTATAGAATTCTGATGTTGGGAATGGTTAGTTTGCCACTCTGCCAGGCTCAAAAGGAGCCCCCTAGAGGCAGAAGAAATCTCTCACTGCCAGCTGGGAGACTCAAGAGACACATGCTGCTGAGAGAGAGACTGAGAGATTCATACTGCTGGGAGAGAGACAGAGAGACTGCCAGCTGAGAGACGGCAGGCTGAGAGAGACTGAGCATGTTCCTGAACTTGTATTATAGCCTGTTGCTTCCCTAATAGGAGCTCTGGTAGCATAGTGCCTAAAGGCACTTGACTGCTAACCAGGAGGCTGGTGGTTCAAACCCACCAGCCACTCCTCGGAAGAAGATGGAGTAATCTACTTCCATAGTGATACTGCCTTGGAAACCCAAGGAGGGGTCGCTATGAGTCGGGTCCGACTCGACGGCACATAACAACAACAACAGCAGGTTCCCTAATAACCCCTATAATCTGTGAGTTCTGTGTGGCCACTGCAGCGAATTATCAAACCCAGCAGAGAGGTGGTGGGTGCTGCAGGAGGAATGGTTGGTGTCAGGGTTGGTGAAAGGGCTGGAGGCAGGCAGCATGTCTGGCCTCACAAGAATAGGCCTTGGGCTACTGATGGTGATTCTGTCCTCCTCTTGTGGGGTTAGAGGAGGTCTGAAGATGTGGCCTCCCTGTCTCTTTAGCAGATGTCTTCCAAAAAAATCAGTCATTAAAAACCCTAAGGAGCACAGTTCTACTCTGACTCATGAGTGAGTAGAGTAGGTCACCATGTTGCGTTGTTGTTGTTTGCTGTCAAGTCGGACACGACTCATAGCTACCCCTCCTTGGGTTTCCAAGGCAGTATCACTACAGAAGTAGATTGCCCAACCCTCCTCAGGAGTCAACTAAATGGCAACTGATTTTCTACACATGATAAGCCCTGTTCTAAGAATGAATATACAGTAAAGACAGCAGGCAAGATCCCTACTCTCATGGAGCTTACATTTGGGAGGAAGGGGGAGTATGAGGAGAGAAGAACAAACAAATAATAAAAATATTTTTATTATACTAGAAAATGGTAAGCACTATAGGAAATTATAGTAGAGTAAGGAGAGCTGGTTAGGCTGACTTGGAGAGAGTACTGGGATACACAGAAATTATCCAGACCAAAGAGGAGAGTGTAGGCCCAGGGGAAAGAGAGAGCCTGACATTTGCACTCAAACCTATAAAATTTCTTTATACCTTATGTGATGGTTCCCATTCTGAGCCAACCTAACTTCTCTCTCTTAATCCTTACTTCTGTTAATGTTATCTATCAAGTTAAAGAAACTAACGTCATTCTTGTCATGTTCCCATTCTGCAAGACAATTTTTCCAAACAATGTTTTAGTTGCTTTTTTCTGAAGATTTTGTGACATTACTGAGGTTAATATTCCATCTGAAATTAATATTTAAAATATAAGTACAGGATTTTATAAGATATTCTGTAGTCTTAAGAAAAATTTTGTTATATCCTAAACCAATTTTTTTCTACTAGAGTATTTCTCCAATTTTATAATTTAAGAGGGAAAAATAAGATTTATTTTATAGAAATTCCCATCATAGCTAATTTTGCATGAATATTTCTGCTCCTTGAAATAAATATTGATCTTACTGACTCTGTAGTAAATGCTGTAAAAAAATTAGAGAACTGAGCAGTAGAAAAAGACATTTTTGACCAAATACATTTTGCTGTTTTCTATAAGGTCTGTTTTTCTTTTATGCATTTTTCAGAGAACTTTAATGGAATGTCTCACCCCTTGCAATGGCCATTTCTCCCTATCCTTTCCCAATCCTCCTCTTTTTATCATTCCTTATTAGGTGCTAGGGATATTCATTCTTCAATTTTCCTAAGAAAATAATAGAATGTCAGGGATGAGAGTAAACCTGTTACCCTAATGAGCTGGGTCCCTTGAATAAAAGAGACTTCAGCTCAAAGGTCTCTGGGTCTCTGATTCCATTGGATTATGCCTCCTCACTGGGGCTTCCAACTGGTTCTTCTTGGTTAAGTCAGGGATGATGAAGTAAAACTGGAATGAACTCAGATTTATAAAATATGTGTATGCTAGAATGATCATTGGAATAGGAAAAATTACAGGTTAATGCCCTGCTAGCATAGTGCCTATGGCACTTGACTGCTCACCAGAAGGCTGGCAGTTCAAACCCACCAGCCACTCCTCGGAAGGAAGGTTGGGCAATCCTACTTCCATAGTGATACTGCCTCGGAAACCCAAGGAGGGGTCGCTATGAGTCGGGGCCGACTCGACGGCAAACAACAACAACAATAGTCCTGCTAGAAGGAGCTCTGGTAGCATGGTGCCTAAAGCATTTGACTGCTAACCAGAAGGCTGGAGGTCAAAACCCACCAGTCACTCCTCAGAAGGAAGATGGGGCAATCTATTTCCATAGTGATACCACCTCGGAAACCCAAGAAAGGGTCACTATGAGTCAGGTGTGACTCGACGGCACATAACAGCAACAACAAGCCCTGCTAGAAACTTAATTTCTCTCCTGGAAAACAAGGACAGTATGCATATTGCATAGCAACCAAATCTCTTTACCAATAGAGTCGGAAACAACAGTGCCAGACTCAAAGATGGTGGCTAAACATTGCTTTGAATATGCATCACTCTTCATAGTCTTAGTAATAATTCAATCACCCATATCCTGAAAGGGCTCACTATGCTTCTTCCAAGTCTCCTATTGTAGGGCTTTGACCCACAGTTTTTCCCATTCCAGGACATGGCTGTGCAGTTTGAATTGGTTCAATGTCTGGCTCCTCATCTTCTATCTAGTATAGAGTGCATTTGCTGAAGTCAATATAACAGTAACAGTTGGAGCAGTAGCTGTGTTAAGGTGGAGCCCTACCTTTTAATCATTATGCTTTCTCCCTAGAGAAGATACACAACCTGAACTAAAAAAGGCATAGGTCTTCTCAACTTTCTGAATCACAAAATTGCATGAAAAGTAGGTGATGTGTTGTGGTTATATCTACCTCAGACAGAAATACACACAGAGGTTCCAGGGCAAGGATGAACTAGGATTTGACATTGGAAGGCCTGAGTCAGAACCCAAATCTGCTCTTACTTCTTTATGTGACCTCAAGTAAGTCACTTCACCACAAAGGCTTAGTTTCCTTATCTGTGAAATGAAATTTCTGCTTCTCAGAGTTGTCTTACCTATCTCACAAATCTGGGACATAGTAGGTGCTAGAAAATGATGAATCTTAACAGATGTTGCTTGCAATCTCCATCTTTTTTCCAGATTGCAGATCCAGAGAACTGTGTGCTTGAGCTATGTTGATAAACAGCTGAGTGTCTGACAGTATCTTTTTTTTCAATTTCTATCCAGATGTTCTGAGCCCCATTTAGACCCAGCTGATGTTAGAGCATTACCCACATAAGCATCATTTACTGGATAAAAACTATGTTCAGTAATTTGAAGCATAGAAATTAGGGTTGAGGGAGAAGAGGAAAGTATATGACAATCAAGCTTAATTTTTACAAGTCATTTCTTATGATATCCAAAATAAGGCCCACCTTCCTAAGAAGCCCCTGGTAATGCAATACCTCAGCTACTATCTGAGAAAGATTGGCATTTTGAACCCATCAGCTGCTCTGTGGGAGAAAAGACCTGGTAATCTGCTCTCATAAACTTTTACAGTCTAGGAAACCCTATAGGGCAGTTCTACTCTGTTTTATAGAGTCATTACAAGTCAGAATAGTCTTGATAGCACACAACAACAACCCTTATGGAAATCTGTGAGTTAAAAAGAGAGAATTCATAGATTATCTAACTTGGGCCTGGAGTGGGAGGATGAAAAGCTGTGACTCAGAAAAGTCACCTGATTGTCCAACACTGAAAGAGACTTAGAAGAATTTGGGCTGAAATCCAATAACCTTAATTCCCAGTCACATGCTATTTCACTCCACCCTACTAACTCTCTTAGTAAGAAGTAATCAAATATTATTTTTTGGACTGGAAAGAATTTTGGAACTTATTTAAAACATAATAAAAATTGGTAAAAATTTATTGAATACAACATTTCTATGATGTAGGTGTATTAGCTGCATTTTGCAGATGACTGGAGCTCTGGTGGCATAGTGCCTAAGGCATTTCACTGCTAGCCAGAAGGCTGGTGGTTCAAATCCACCAGCCACTGCTCAGAAGGCAGATTGGGCAACCTACTTCTACAGAGATACCACCTCAGAAACCCAAGGAGAGGTACTATGAGTCGGGATCAACATGACGGCAGTGAGTTTGGTATTTTTAGTTTGGAACTTAATGTTCAGATGGGTTGTGTAACTTGTCTGAGGCTACAGAATAGTAAATATGGAGTTGAAGTTTGAACCCAGGTGGTCCAGCTCTAAAGCCCAGGCTCTCCTCAAACATGATTTCTACATCTTCCATTACTTACTAATAAAGAGGGCTGTATAATATGTTTAGTGCCTAAGGCACTTGACTGCTAACCAGAAGGCTGGCGGTTCAAACCCACCAGCCACTCCTCGGAAGGAAGCTTGGGCAATCCTACTTCCGTAGTGGTACTGCCTCGGAAACTCAAGGAGGGGTCGCTATGAGTCAGGGCCGACTCGACGGCAAATAACAACAACAACAACATAATATGTTTAAAAGGACTTAGAATTAGGGGCAGAAAGACCTGATAGCACAGTGCCTAAGGCATCTGACTGCCAATCGGAAGATTGGTGGTTCAAACCCACAAGCCACTCCACGGAACCAAGACTGGACAATCTATTTCTGTAAAGATTTGCTGCCTTGGAAACCCAACAGAGGTCTCTATGAGTCAGAAACAACTCAGTGGGAGTGGGATTTAGACCTGATATCAGATTCTTGCTCTCCCACATATTAGCTATTCAACCAGGAGAGACAGGTATTTTGGGAGGTGGGGTAGGGAAGGGAAGGAGTACTTAATCTTAACTAAGTTATTACTAAGAAGACTTTCCTGACCTCAGAGTATATATTAATCACTCTCCCCTATCCTTTCTCAGTACAATGTAGGGCACACTATATGATAGTGGCCTGGTTAGTAAGTAGCATTTAACCTTCCTATCTGGTAGACTACAAACTCACTAAGAACAGAGCAGCCTCTACATCTTTCAGTTTTACCACTTATTTCCAACATCTAGGATAGTACTTGGCACATGGTTGTTGTTGTTGTTGTTATGTGAAAACTTTAAATATATATATATATATATACATTGTATTGAATGAGAAGGGGCATCAATGGTCATTTTTTTCTCTCTTGGTCTCACATTTTCCATTTATTTAATGGGAAAGCTGATTAATCTTCAAGACCACTTCCCACTGAGTTTCTCTAAACATTTGATTCTGTGATGCTAAGAGAGATAATGTGAGTTGCATTTAGTTGGAATGTCTGTATATATGGACTTGTTTAGAACAGCAACATCTTAGTTAAAAAACAGAAAGACAGAATAAGATACAGTAAAATCTGCCAAAGATGGAAACTGTTTAAGGTAAAAATTTGTCAGAGAAGGAAAACCCAAATATTTTGCACTAAAATGAATGACAGAGAAGTGGTAGGACTCCATACTGTCAAAGGCAGAAAACTTGTGAGACCTGGAAAAACAAGGTAGTCCCATCAAGTTCTGGCTTTCAAAGGTATCACTTTATTTCCAAAACTCAAGTAGAATCTGAGGAAATTTGGAGGTGGCTTATCTTAGAAGAGCTCATATGATTAGAACATGTCTCAGTGAACTGGTTAGCTTGGATTTGTGACTCAAGCTGAATGAACTACCTTCAATAGGCAACACTCATCAGCTCCATCAATAATTATGATCTGACTCAACAAAGATGAAGAAGAGCTGAAAAATAGAATCCACCAACTTGGCCTTATAGACATCTATAGAGCACTTCACCCAACATAATATATATTCTTCTCCAGTGCACATGGAACTTTTTTCTATGATAGACCATATGTTGGGCCATAAAGCAAGCCTTAATAAATTTAAAAACATTGAAATACTGCAAAGCATCTTCTCAGATCATAATGCTGTCAAATTAGAAATCAACAATAGGAAGATCAACAAGAAAAGAGTAAACTCATGGAAACTGAACAAAACCCTCCTTGAGAAAGACTGGGTGAGAGAAGAAATCAAAATTTAAATTAAAAGCTTCCTTGAATCAAATGAGAATGAAACCACAACATACCAAAATCTTTGGGACACAGCAAAAGCAGTGATCACAGGCCAATTTATAGCAATCAATACACACATCAAAAAAGAAGAGTCAAAATCAACACTTAAAATGAACATATCCAACAGTTAGAGAAAGAGCAGTAAGAAAAGCCTACAGTCACCAGAAGAAAGGAAATAATCAATATTTGAGCAGAAATCAATGAAACAAAAAATAGAAGGGCTATAGAAAAAATCAACAAGACCAGAAGTTGGTTTTTTGAAAAGGTCAATAAAAGTGACAAACCACTGGCAAATTAACAAAGGAAAAGAGGGAGAGAACACAAATAACATGAATAAGAAATGAAATGGGTGACATCACAAAAGAACCAACTGAAATAAAAAGGATGATATCAGGAAGAGCAATCAGCCGAAGGGATTAGGTGAGGAGGGGAAACTCAGGCCCGCCCAGAGTAGCAGGCCGGAAGAGCAGGA
>NW_006921770.1:3923492-3924386 GCF_000298275.1 Orycteropus afer afer
TCATTAGCTAAAATTCATTTAGTGTTTCATTATATGTCATCCTCTCTTCTGAACTCCAAACCCATAACCCTAGATATTTCCACATGGATGTACCTTTCACACACCAAACTCAATATATCAAAACTCAATTCATGTTCTTTAACTCTCAAATTCATTATTTCTCCAACAGATCCTATTTCAAACCCCCTACTCAAGCCAAAATCCTAGTGACATCCTTGATCTCTCTCAGTCCCCTTCCATCAAAGCACATTGATTCCATCTCCTTATTATCTCTTGAACTTCTCCCTTTCGTTCACTCCTACCACATAACCCCAGCTCAGTCCCCATGGCTGTTTGCTTAAACTCTTGGAACTCTTTTTTTGACTGATCTCTTGGATTCAAACATTAGCTTTTCAAATCTTGTTCCCACACTACAGCTCAAGAACTCTTTCTAAGATTAAAATCTGACCATGTCACTCCCTGCATAAAGCTTGCCTAGGCCTCCTTGACTTATAGGTTTATGCCCAAGGTTCTTATCTTGCTCATCATGACCTGGCCCCTGCCAACCTCTCGTCTCATCCATCAATAGTTTCCTACTTGCCTCATTTGTTCCAGCTCTACCACTTACCCTTTTCCAGAGGCCTGGCATTAATGAAATGTCAGGGGATAGCTGTCCATAGTGTCAAGTTGTCTAGTATTGCCTGCTAGTATTCTCTACTACTAGGACACTGGACACTCTTGTTCAAATGATTCTAGCTCTCTAAGTTTTCCTCTATTTTTTACTTTTTATATTGATTTTTTAAAAATGAAATTTATTACACAATCAAATATTCCTGCCTCATATTTCAAGGGAGCTCTAGTAGCATAGTGCCTAAGGCACTTGACTGCTAACCAGAAGGCTGGCGGTTCAAACCC
>NW_006921770.1:3924486-3927306 GCF_000298275.1 Orycteropus afer afer
GCCTCGGAAATCCAAGGAGGGGTCACTATGAGTTGGGTCTGACTCGATGGCACATAACAACAACATATTTACAAACTTACAACTGGACTAATAAGCAACATCATTATAAAAGGAGAAAATATTGAAGTTGTCAAGGATTTCATTTTACTTGGATCCACAATCAATGCCAGTAGAAGTAGCAGTCAAGAAATTAAACAATGTATTATTGCATTGGGCAAATGTGCTGCAAAAGACCTCTCTAATGTGTTAAAAAGCAAAGATGTCATCTTGAGGACTAAGGTGCACTTGACCCAAGGATGGCATTTTCAATTGCCTCATATACATGTGAAAGGTGTACAATGAATAAGGAAGAATGAAGAACTGATGCCTTTGAATTACGGTGTTGGGAAGAATATTGAATATACCAGGGGCTGCCAGAAGAATGAACAAATCTGTTGGCTTCTGTAAACATTTATTAATATTCTTTCAAATTAGTGGTAGAACTGGGACAAGCATTAGGAAAAAAATAGGGGAAAGCGTCAATAATCTTAAAGAGCTCACAGTCAAAGGAAGATGTAGATATGCAAATAAGTAATTAGATGTAATAGGGATAGAAGAGACATGCAAACTTAGTTCATAAGGAAATCAGGGTAGGAAGACATTTATAAAAATCCAATACTATATCAAATTCTTAGCATACATTATCAGTCCTTAGAAAAACTATACAACATAAATATTATTTTAAAGATAAGAAAATTGAGATTAAGAGTGTTGAAATAACCTTTCCAAAATCACATGGTTGCTACACACTGTAACCAGAATTTGAACTTAGTTCTGATGGCTGCAAAAAGATCACTTAACTCTCTCCAAATCTATCTTACTTTTTCCCTAGGAGTATCTAACAATGTCTGAGGATTGGATAATGAAAGATAACACAGAAGAAACTGAGGATCATTGGTTAGCTTGATACTGCTTCTATCTTTCCTTTCAGGGAGTCATGAGATCAAAGAATCTTGGGGTTGGAAATGGCCTTTGGCATCAGCAAGTCCAAAACTCTCCACATGGATGAATTGGGGTCCAGAGAGGTTTGCTACTCCCCTAGGGTCACACAGTGATCAGATACAGAATTGATATTTGCAACCAGGTCTCCTAACACTTAGTCTGGTACTCTTTCTACCTCACTGAGTGGAAGACATGCCCAAAAATTAAGCAAAAAAATGCTACACAGTGAAGTCAAAGCAATAACAAGGGATCAGTAGAATAGAATCATGGTTTGCTTGTTTATTTTAATCTTTGGATGTTCCACATTAGCCCTATTCCTGATAATTATGAATATTAAATTAACAGTTTTTAAAAATAAATGAATGAAAAGTAAACTGGACCAACCAATCCCATCTAAGATAAAACTTTGATTAAATTTTGATGAAGAATCTATGTTCAGTTAAAAAAAATATACACATTTTTTCCCCCTTCCCTTTGTCCCTAGTGTTTTATGTTCTCCACTTGGGGGGAAAAAATGACTAAGTTTACAGAGAAGCTAACAAATATTAGTTAATATAAATACTTTACATGTGTTATCACATTTAGTTTTTTTTTTCTTAAACAATCCTATGAGTTAAGAGGGAGCTCTGGTAGCGTAGTGCCTAAGGCACTTGACTGCTAACCAGAAGGCTGGCGGTTCAAACCCACCAGCCACTTCTCGAAAGGAAGATGGGGCAATCCACTTTCGTAGTGAAACTGCCTCGGAAACCCAAGGAGGGATTGTTATGAGTCGGGTCCGACTCAACGGCACATAACAACAACAACATGAGTTAAGAATGTTAATATATTGCCTCCATTTTGAAGATAATTTAGAAAGATTAAAAGTCACTTGAGATCAGAAGTTATGATGGGGCAGAGCTGGAATTTAAATCTAGGAGTTCTGGCATCAGAACCCATGAGTGTAACCACTACACAATACTTTCTGACAATCTTATTTCAGTGAAAATAAGAAAACTTCTCCTTACTTCACTAAAGATAAGGAAGAAGATCTTTGGCTCCATTGACCACTATGATCATGTCAATTTGGAAAACCAGAGAGCGGGAACTATAACTGGGCTGGATAAAAGAGGAGAAAGCATGAATTGGAGAGGTCTGAAGAGAGCTCAGTGTGTCCTTACATCAATGCCTCCACCTTCCCCTCCCAGGTCTGCCTCACCAAGGGTCAAAGAAACTCAGATATCAATTACCTCCTCACCCACTTCTTTGGTCCCCATGAAAATAGATCCCACCAGCTGAGGTAGCTTTGCTAATATATGTGTCCTGTCCCTAATAACAACCCTTTCTCAGGACAATCATTATCTCTGATGAAAAATAGCTCTGGAATTCCATTTCATTGTGCCAGCTGAAGCCTGCTTCTTCCTATAACCACAATATTTAAGGCTGGAAGAACCTTTGAGATTCCCTTGTTCTCGGGCTTTCAGACTGTGTCTCACAGTCTCAAGTCTGCAGGGAAACACTGCAGGGAGAAGACAAGAGAGGTAGAGAGGGCAGGGCTTCTGAGTTCTTGCTCCCAGTTCATTAATACTTTTCTATTGTCCTCCAAGGGGAGGATTACTGTATAAGGTTTAAGAGCTGGGGCCCCTGAGTCAGATGATCTAGGTTTGAATATGACTCTACCAGGGAGGTCTGTGGGGTTTGGCCAAGTTACTTAATTACTCTGTGCTTTGACTCCCCTTGTCTTGAATATTTAGATGATAAAAGTCCTGATCTCCTCTCACAGGGTCATTGTGAGGACTACAAAAGTTGATAGATATAAAGCCCTTAAAATAATTTCTAGCACATAAAAAAAAAAAAAAAAAA
>NW_006921770.1:3927771-3939298 GCF_000298275.1 Orycteropus afer afer
TCTTGAGTGATCATGAGGACATTGCCTGAAGATTCTGGTCTTCTGTTGTCTTCTCTATAAAATAGGGTTGAGTCAGCAAGAATTCTTGCACTTCTCCCTCTGTTAAGAATATTGGTAGACTCAAGTAAACTTTAATTTGGTGAGTTGGTAGTGCCAGTGGCCAAAAGACTTTCTATGCAACAATGATTCCCTTTATCTGGAAGGTCACTCTCGTAGATCTAGAAAGAGCTGCTAGTAGTTCAAATGTCACTTAGTCCATAAGGCCTTCCCTGTACATTCAAATTAAGCAGCAGCTTGTAGTCACTCCGTATATCATCATTTCATTTTCTTCAATGCAATTACTACTTTCTGAAACTAATATTTTTTTCTTATTTACATCCTGTCTCTTTTATAATATCTCTGAAAACAGAAACTTTGTTATGTCTTGATCTCTGCTATGTTCCCAATGCTTAGAACAGATACATGTATTCTCGATACATATTTGAAAGGAGGAATGGATTGCTAGTGGAAGGAAAGATGGATGGATGGTTAAAAAGAGAAAGAAGGAGGGAAGAATGATGAGAAAAAAAATGCAGGATCCATGCTACCACCTGAATGGTAGTCCCTCAACATCTCTGACTCCACATGAGCCACTTGGTATGCAAGTACAAGTGATCACCTTGTTTCCCATCTTGCCTTCTATATGGGAAGAGAGGGACAGAAATTATATGCTTCTCATGGTTGTTGTGTGGGTGAAATAAAACAATGAATATGAAATGCTTTCTCAACTGTTAAATGCTTTAGACACATGGATTCTGACCATTATTACTGATAGGAGAATAGACACAACACAGTTTAACCTCTGTACTTTTCAGCATCTCAATGAGGGTCGGGGTGACTCTCTCACCTTTGAGGCAGGTCTCCAGTGCATATCACTATGCCTGACATATAATACCCACTACTATTGAGTCAATTCTTAATCATAGTGACCCTATAAGGCAGCAGAATTGTCCCCATAGTGTTTCCAAGGCTGTAAATCTTTACCGAAGCAGACTGCCACATCTATCTCCTGTGGAGTGGCTGGTGGGTTTGAACTGCCAATCTTTAGGACAGTAGCCAAGTGCATAACCATTGTACCACGAGGGCCCCATTATATATGGACACTCAAAAATGCTTCCTTAACCTAGTGCCTAAGGCATTTGACTGCTAACCAGAAGGCTGGCATGTTCAAACCCACCAGCCACTCCTCAGAAGAAAGGTTGGGCAATCTACTTCCATAGTGATACCGCCTCAGAAACCCAAGGAGGGGTCGCTATGAGTCGGATCTGACTCATTGGCAGTGCATTGCTTTGTGTTGGTCCTTTCAGTCCACCCTCCATAGAGCTGCCAGAATTACCCATAAAAGTCAGTTTTGATCTTGTCACTCCCTTGATCAAAAGACTTTCATAGGTGTCTATCACTCTGAAACTATACCACATCTCTCACCCTAGAATTTAAGGTCCTCAGTAGCTTTTTATCATACCTACCTGGGACAACCAATTTCCTAGCCAAACTAAAGTAAACTGCAGGCTCTTTCTCTTTCCACCACCTCCACATGATCTATAGCATCCCGCAGAGTGACAAAATATAGGTCTGTTTTTGGATGAGAGCCACTAAGGAATGTTCTGTCCAGGTCAGAATATTTTGCATCAAAGTGGGGAAATGTCTGTGTTATTTGCTTTTCTCATGAAAACAGAACTCCCTCAATAATGGATTCAGCAGGGGCTCCTCCATTCCCCAGTCTCGGGGGGTCCCCTAACAGAACAATGCTTAATTTCCTCCATTTCTCCTCCTCTAATAGGGACTGTCAAATACCCTCTTCCTCTCAGCAACCTGACGAAGGAGGCATAAATCCACCCAGAGTCTTCACATGGCTGTCACATTTCCATTCTAATCAGCAGCCCCTTCCCCACCTCTTCTTTACCCAAGGGACCTGGGTTACTCCAAACCCCCCTTGTGAGTTGCCCCATACAGAAGAGGACCTCTGGCCTCCCCTCCCCTCTCTGCCCCATTCCCGGAGATGGCAGCCCTTCATTATCCAAGGAGGCTCCGCTCCCAGGTTCATTTCGTCTATCAGCCCTGAGCTTCACCTCTGACCTTAGCCTTCCTTAGGGTGGCAATCTGCCCTACCTCCCTAGCTCTCTCGCGTCAATCCCATAGATTTTTGTTGCTGCTGAGAGCAGCTTCTTCAGAGCAGAGGAGTAGGAATAAGAGAGATTGCCTGTCTTAGACCTACGTGAGACACTGAGGAGAAATGGGCCTTTTAACAACTGCAATTCAGTGATGAGAAAGTGATGGGGTCGACTACCATCACTCAGACCCTCCTCTGAGCCCTTTGCACTTACCAGGTGAAACTGAAAACATTTTGATTAGGCCTAACTGGATGATAAATATGGGAGTCCTGTCCATCCTGACGCTAAATCCATTTCCTGCCGCAGATGAATGGGCAGGCAGTTCGTAGCCTGATCAAAATTTTCTTTGGTTCGAAGCAGAAATGAAGGCCTCTATGCCATCACCCACTGAACTCTCCACAAGAGCTGTTCATTCAGCATTTATGAGAGGATCCTGTCTTCAGCATAGGGCACCCATATTGCAGTTTGACAGCGGTGTGTGTTGGCGTTTATTTCAGGATATTGCAGGATCTGAGCTGAAGAAAAGATGTTGAAGGTCATTTAGCCAATAGAGTTTGAACTTGCTTTTGTTTTCTAGCACTAGAGCCATTCCCTCCCCCCTAAAAAAAATTTTATATGGTAGTTCCATACCAGAAATAGACAAAAATAGCACTTCTCTAGATAAATATGAGGCCTTGGGTGATGCAAATGGTGAATGTGCTTGCCTGCTAACCAGAAGGCTTGAGGTTTGGGCCCATCTGCAGGCACCTCAGAAGAAAGGCCTGGTGATCTACTCCAGATCACCAGGTGATCTACTCTGATCAAAACTCAGCTACTGAAAATCCTATGCAGCACAATTCTACTCTGACCCACATGGGTTGGCATGAGTCAGAATCAATTCAATAGCAACTGGTTTTAGATAAATAACTTTCTTTAGAAAGTTGGGATTCCAGAGAATGTACTTCGTTATGTGATGATTCATTCCAATCATCAAGCATATGTAGGCATGCACTCTACCATATCCAGGCATATGATCATTAGCTTGATTAGCTCTAATGATGAAGAGCTCAATAGGCTACAAATAAATTCATTCCCTTATCAAGACCTCTTCATGACAAGTTATATGACATTAGACAAATCATTTAACCTCAGTGGGCATCCAGACCCTTATCTAGAAATGAAGAGAACTAATAGCAACTTCCTGTTAGAAGGAAAAGATGAACTAGTATGTGTGAAAACTTCTACAACTTAAGAATTCAGTGGCCAACATTGGTGAAGGAGACAATAATCTATAGGTGAAAAGACTCAATCTGGAGTCAGATGTTAGCCCAAACTCTGCCATCCATTAATCATTTGATTTTGAGCAACTTACCTAACCTCTTTTTGCCTCAGTTTTATCATCTATTTCATCACCTGACTCACTAAATTGTTTTGATGATGAAAAACTTCATAGAATGGTGCTTTATAAGGCTGAGGAATAATGATAATGATGTGATTGTTATGAATACAGACACATGAGAAGCTAGACCCAGCTATCTTGACCATGAGGGGGCGAGGGAGTGTTAGTGGCACCTACTCCCATCCAAACAGTTTCTAAGCCTGCTGCAAATAACAGTCCTTAGAAGTTGAATTAGGTGTCCTGGGGCATTAGAATTGTGTCACAAGTGGGAAGAGAACCACCATTTATGCATAATGCTAGGTGTTTATAAACAGGAAATCATTTAACTCCTGTTTGCTCTTAGATCAATTCCTATCCTCCATGCTCCACTCCCTAGCATAGGGCATCCAGACCCTACAAACTACATTTCCCATTATCTCTTGTCAAAAGACTACCCCTCAATTCAGCCAATAGAAGGCACTGGAGAGATTGGAGGGAGGAAGAGACAGAGAAGTCAAGGTAGTTCTCACTTCACCTCCTTTGCTTTGAACAGTCTCTAGTAGCAGCAGCCCCTGCTCTAATCTCCAGCTCCTGCTAGCTAGTTCCACAAACCATGATCCAAGTTACTACAAGCCAGCTACTCAAACCATCATTCAAGCTCCTACCAGACTGCCTCATCATACCTAAAGGTCCTAACTAATTGCAATTGGGAATGACCATCTTCCACTAGAGAGAGAGCAAGCTTCCACTAGCAGCCTCTCTCTTCTTGGCATGATAACACTGCCTCCTTTCTTTGTCCCTTGTAAAAATGGAGGAGACATCTGGCTTCCTCCAACTTCACGACAGTTGAGGAGGAACATTATTAGTCTCAATAGTATATAAATCAAGGCTCATTTATATAAAGCAAAGGTCAGATACTCCTCCACTCTCCAAACTTTTTATTAATTCTTACACCAACTGTCCCTCCCATGGCACTCTCTGCTTCTTTGCCGGGTTCAATAATTTGTCACAATGTCCACACAGAGCTCGTAGACTATACTCGCAATTATGGCATTTATTAGGGATGTAACAGATTACAGTTCAGGATCTGAAACGACTCAGGATACAGTTTTTTGATCAGGACAGCCTCTTTCCTGCAACTGTGCCCATAGGCTGACCTCTGTCTGGCCCTCAGCCTGGCCTCTGTCCTGCTCTGCAAGTGTTACAAAGCTCTTTAGCTCTGTCAATAAGTGTCTGGTGGCACTGACTCCACCAGCAAGCCTCCTGCCTGACAGCACTCAGCTTTCTTGTTCACAGGCCAGGGAGCCAGCCCACCATGCCATCTCCTGCTGGTTTCCTTGTTCTGCTGTCTCTGCTACCACTGTTTCTCTGCTGCTGCTTCTCACTGTCTCCTGCTATCTCTGGTATCACAGCTCTTTGCTCTAGGAAGTCCTCAGCACAAGGATCCTGGCTTCAAAGGACACTCTCTATTCCTATCTCTTCTTGGTGGTAGCACTCTCCCCTCCTCACCTCTATGATGGCTCATTTTAAGCCTAGCAGAATGACAAAACTGACCAATCCTCTTATTTGCACCATACACTTTATTTGCATGGTCCTTCTCCCACAAGAGGAGCTGTGGTGGCGTAGTGCCCCCACAAGGGTGCCATGCACCTTATATGGATAATCTCATCCAATATTTTGGTGGAAGTTATAAGACCAAGGCTAGAAAAGTCATATAAAAGTTATCCATTGCACGGCATCTCTCTGTCTCTAGGAGAGAGGGTGGCTTCTACATTTTCTAATCCTGGGATTGCTTCACCTCCCCCTGTTTGCTCTGTTAGTCTCTCTAGCATTCTGTGACTAATTCTCTACATGAAAGTCCATTTACTGAACTAACCAACATGGGCTGTTTCCTAAAACAAACACCCTGATGAATATAAACTCTGATGACTCTATGTGGTTATTATTTTCCCCAATTTATCTTTGAATAAATGGAGTCCCAGAGAAGTTAAATAATTTATTCAAGATTACACAATTGAGAGGTTGAACCAAATCCAAACTCAGTCCCTGAGAGCTCTAAGTAAATCCGTGCTCTCCACCAAACCACAAATTCTCCCTTGAGATCATTTAAATACAGAGAGGGTGAAGTCTCTAAACGGTTGGAGAAATCCAACTCGATGGTTAGAAAAAAACTGATTTTGCTTCAGGTTTCAGTTTTCTTGAGATGGGTAATGCATGCTCTATGTTGGAAGCTCAAATTTTCCATAAAGAAACATACAGTAATGTACTAAAAGAAAATTGAATATTAGGTGGGCTCTAGTTTGGGTCTTCCTATAACTTGGCTACGAGACCTCAGGTAACTCCCTTGTCCTCTTGCAGCCTCCACTAATTTAACTTTAAAGTGAGGTATTTAGACTCAATAACCTGTCATTCTGATTCTGTGATTCTAATCATGTGGTTTTATAGTGATTTTTCACTTTACCCTACATTGAGGCTTTACACATAATGTAAATATGTAATGTAAAATTGTAATGTATTTTTGACACATGAAACCCTAAATTAGAGTGAATAAATGAAGTCTTTGGCATACTGTTCTTGAAAGGTTTTCAGATCTCAAATGAGAATGAATGAAGGAATGCTTCGCAGGACACTTCAGAAAGGTGTCTGACCCTGATTTAGATTGTCAAAATGTCTTTGGGGATTGGAGTGCTTGGGATTGGCTTCCATCCCTGGGGAAGTTTCATGGAAAGGGTGAGCCCAGAACAGGGTTTTGAGTGAAAAATTTATCTGGCTCCCTGCTCTCAGAGTGCTCCTCACTTCACAGGGGACACCTGGTACCCTACCTGCAGTGCTAGCCCCACTCAAGTCTTTGGAAACTTACCTCGTCCCTAGTCAGGAGAAATCTATGAGCTCAGATACTTAATAACACATGACTTTAGAATGCTGGTCATGCTAAGTCCTTTAGTCTTGAGCATCTGAGCTCCTGGGTTGTTCATGGCTTGAGCTCCTGCTTTTCTCTTAGTTTTATGAAGTGGCAACCAGTCTGCTTCCTCAGTGCCTGAGTCATTGCTGTGAACCTGTATCAAAATCATTTCCCACATCCCTAAATCATAGAGAAGATACACAGCTCTTGCCAGAGCACCCGTCATTGGGCCTGAGCAAGTGTCCACTGGGGAAAAGTGTTGTCTGCAGCAACTGTTGGTAGTAGTTATTCAAGCCCTGTCCAGAAGGAAAGTTCTATAGCTCAAGGTCTGGACCTGACCCCTTCAAGAACACACATATCCTTTTAAACAAATGGGATCACACCTTAGGCTTAAGCAGGGCTCTTGCCACAAACCCATCCATCACCATGGCCTTATCTTCAAAGAGTCAAATAAGAGAAATTGTCCAGAAAGAGCAAAGGAACTTTATAGGCTGAACTAGTTCTTGGTCCTCTCACTCTCATCTGCAGCAACTTTAAGATCATTGACCATGCTAAACAACTGTAAAGGCCCACTCTGGCCCTAACAGTCCAAGTCTCTCCATTTGATAGCTTAATTATCAGTAGAAAGGCAAGAGGTACAGGGAGAAAGAACATATTTAAACATGCTGAACAGCACTTGAAGCCTGGCTGAATGGATGGTGAGAGGGTGCCCTGGGGGTAACCTATCAGTTCCTGCATTGGTAAAATGAGGACAATAGTACCTGCTTTGCAGGCAGAGCCAGGCAACCAGTCTATATAAAGTGTCAAGAATCCCTTCTTCACTGGAGGAGAGAGGCAAGAACACCACTGGGAATGTAACAAACAGGAGAATTTTAGATATACCAGAATCCCTCAGCACAAGGCTAGAAGATCAGTTTTGACCTCCTTAGGAGGGGAAGTTGCTGAGACTTTTAAGGAGCCTGCTAGAGTCATACTAGATAAAATCTCTTCTGAGGAGAGTGAGTCTGAGTAACTATAAGGCTGTTTTTCTGCAGCTGGGACTAGGGTAGGTATGCTACTTAAGGGCTAGAGCATAACTGCTGAAAAGCTCAGGACAAATGAAGAGCTGCTGACCACTCCTGTTAATGATTATCTTCTACTCCTACACCTCGTGGCACTAGCCCCACCCCTTTAAATCCGTAAGTTTGAAGGAGTGCCACATTGTCAATCTGCCTAGAGCAACCACTTATCTCAGACCTATCTCAGTCTGGCCTAATTCACAGGGTTATTGTGATAACCCACCAGCCACTCCTCGGAAGGAAGGTTGGGCAATCCTACTTCCGTAGTGATACTGCCTCGGAAACCCAAGGAGGGGTCGCTATGAGTCGGGGCCTACTCGAGGGCACATAACAACAACAACAACAGCATTGTGATAAGTAAGACACTCTTCCAGTGGCTGTGCACAGGAAGCACTGATTTCCTCTCCCAAAATCATTTTTTCTCCTGTTCCAAATACCTCCTCTAAATTCATATGGACTAGGTACTCTACAACTGGCTAGGTGTAGAGTAATGGCAATCAGAATGTATGTGCCAATCAATGTATTTTCAAAGTACTATACCTAGAAGTAGGTCTTCAATTAAACCTTACTATTTGCAATATTGTGAATCATTAATGCTCAGTGGTGGAATTCTCACCGAACTTGGGGCAGATCCAGGTTTGATTCCTGGCCAATGCACCTCATGCCCAGCCACCATCTGTCAGCGGACGCTTGTGTGTTGCTATGATGCTGAACTGGTCTCAGTGAACTTCCATACTGAAATAGACTGGGAATAAAGGCTTGGCAATTTACTTCCAAAAATCAGCCAATGAAAATCCTATGAATCACAGTGGTCCAATCACAACTGATCATGGAGATGACGCAGGACCAAGTAGTGGTCTGTTGTGTTCTGCATAGGGTCACCATGAGTCAGGGGTACATTTAACAGCAGCTAACAACATTAGCAATACTAATAAAGGTTTGTTGAGTATTGAAAAATGCTGATGAAAAAGTAGAATTAGTTGCTCTGGTGGCATAGTGCATTTGACTGTTAACCAGAAGGTTGGCGGTTCAAACTCACCAGCCACTCCATGGAAGGAAGACTGGGCAATCTACCTCTATAAAGATTTATCACCTCAGAAACGCAAAGAGGGTCACTGTGAGTTGGAATCAACTCTATGGCAGTGAGTTTTGTTTTGTTTTGTTTTGTATCAATGTGCTCAGACTGTGCATTTACAGAGGCATGTTTTTAATAACTGCAGAGAAAGGAATGATCACTTAGTGATGGATAAACTGAGACTGTGGTGTCAGTGACTTGATCAAAAGAAATTGCTAATGGGTGCCAAGTCTATTTCTCCAAACTCTGCCCTTTCCACTTCATCTCAGCATAGTTAACAGGTGACATTCAGAGAAATAGATTTAACCAAGACCAATACAGCACAATTCCAAAGGATACCAGTCACACTGTAGTCTACATAAACATCACTGCCTGGAGTTATTCATTGATGCAGAACTAGACCAATGCTAGGGAACTTCAATGTCTCTTCCTCCTAAAGCCCTTTTCTTAATCATGCCCCCTTCATGAATTCCATGTATTGAAATAGTTTATCAAATAAATAGCATATTTAAGATACAATTAGATTGTGCTATCATAGTTTTAGGAGCTCTGGTGTCACAGTGCCTAAGGCATTTGACTGCTAGCCAGAAGGCTGGCAGTTCAAACCCAATAGCCACTCCTTGGAAGGAAGATTGGGCAATCTACTTCCTTAGAGCCACTGAGTTGAATCGACTCAATGGCAGTGAGTTTGGTTTTTTGGTTTTTTTCTTTTCCCTCATAGTTTTAATTAATCAAATGTACTACATCACCCATACAAGTGTAGATGACCAAGTAATAACCACTTTTACAACTTTGAGTTAATTTCACTCCAGCCAAACACAAAAGATTTGATATTTGAGTCAGCATTTGAAACCTTAAAACAAGTAAATGTTGCACTTCCCTTAGGCTTTATGATATACTAAAAATAACTAAAAAATCCACCACTGTCACAACATTGGTGCCTTTTCAGGCATTTAGTAGTCTGTTAGGTCCTCGTTCGGGAACTGCAGACCTCACTATACCAAAATAACAAGTCTAGTCAATGGCTTATTGACTCTGAAATTAGTAGAAAGGGGAAAAAAAAGTCATAGCCATTGTAGAAAATGCTACAAAACACATACACAAAGATTTTCATATTTTTATTAGATTTGTCCACAGGAGCAGAATCCAATGGAAAGCAGGAAGATACAAACAATTCTCCTTTTTTCTTTGTTGCTCAAAATGAAGAAGTGAAGAGAAATGGAACTACAATGTATTGTACCTACTATATGCCAGGGATTGTAAAAAGATAATCAACACAGATACCTATCACAATCTGGTAAGCGATAACAGTAGGATTTGAATTCAAGATTTCCTGGCTTAAGGTCTAAGTGTGTTTTTCCTCACTATGTCATTCTACCTTCCTAAGAGGAAAACAATCCAAAGAATGATTAACAAACTCTTGCTTTGTATCAGGCATTCATTTTCATTCATTCAATATATATTTAAAAAAAAAAAAAAATCACTGCCTTTGAGTCAATCCCTTTCAACTCATACCAATCCTCATTGGGTTTCCAAGGTTGTAAATCTTTAGGGAAGTAGATTGTCCCATCTTCCTTCTGCAGAGAGGCTGGTGGGTTTGAACCACCAAACTTCTAGCTAGAATTCAAATGCCTTAGACACTTTGCCATCAGAGCTCCTAACACATATTTATTGACCCTCTATTCTATGCCAGATGCTGTGTCTGTTTTCTGGTAGTTTATGGTCTAATGGGAGAGACAAGAAAGTAGCTCACAGGGAGACTCAAATTTTTAGAAGGCAATGAGTGTGGAAAAAGTGATGTCGGGGCTAATAAAAGAAAGCTTTCTTTGATTCAGTGCTCTCAGTGTATATCGGAGCTCTGGTAGCATAGTGCCCAAGGCACTTGACTGCTAACCAGAAGGCTGGTATTTCAAACCCACCAGCCACTCCTCAGAAGATGGAGCAATCTACTCCCATAGTGATACTGCCTCGGAAACCAAAGGAGGGTCCAACTCGAGGGCACATAACAACAACAACAGTGTATATGCCATCAATGTCTTCCACAAAGCGTTATACTTAAAATTAAGTCTGCGATTTGACCTTCTTATTAGCAATATTGAAGTCCCTGGTGGTGTGAATGGTTAACATGCTCACTTATTAACCAAAATGTTGAGGTTTGAGTCCACCTAGGAACCTTGGATAAAAAGCCTGGTGATCTACTTCTAAAATGTCAGTCACTGAAAACACTGTGGAGCACGTTTTACTCTGACATATATAGGGTCTCTTTTCATTTTTAGTTTTTCTTTTTCGCTTTCTTTTTTCTGGTGATTAGTTTGCTTGAATTTGTATGTTTTTAAACAACTAATATTATTAATACATTTTTTTCTTTTTATTATTCTTCTTAATTTTCCCCTCCCAGGTCCTAGTTTTCAGAATTTTTTCTTTCCCTGTGCCTGGTTAAAATTTTTTTTTTTTTTAATTTAGGTTTTTTTTTTTCTTTCCTTTTACCCATTTTTTCTCATGGTTAACACCATTCCTTGTTTTCCTTTTTGCATTTTTCCCATTTTTTTTCTTCATTTATTATTCTCTTTCCCTACTTTTTTATTTTTCTTAGTGCCCTATCCCCAGATATTGCAGGTTTTCTTGTTTTTCCTTCTTTTTTTTCCCTTTTTTCTTTTTTTGGAAACTGTTCCTGCATGATTATATGGTGTGTTTTTTCATCCATGGGCTATTAGTTTTTTGATGGTTATTCAATTGTAATTTGTGTCTAGCTGAGTATGAGACAACAGTCCCCATAAGACACAACTACAGCCACACCTCCTGCAACTTCACTTACTGAGCGAGAGCCACTTTCTCCTTCTCCACCAATGGGCCAATGATAAAAAACCACCCAAAAGAGCCTGAACCACCCTTGGCTGCTCTTCACAAACAGTTAACAGAGATCTAAACACAACAATGCCATGATGCCTCGGAAACAACAGACCATCACAGGCCACACAAAGAAGC
>NW_006921770.1:3940973-3945635 GCF_000298275.1 Orycteropus afer afer
CTCTGTAAATCTTCACCCAAATCACAATTTGAAAAAAAAAAAAAAAAGAAGAAGTAGAATTAGTCACTTCTGTAAGATGGAGCTAATATAAGAAAGAATGGTCGAGGCATCAGACTTACTCAAGTTCAACCAAAGAATGACACCGGCATAGATCCCTCTCCTTCTAACACATTATGAAACATGCAGCACGTAAACTTGTCCCATCAAGGGAACCAGTGTAATTGGTGTGCCGTCTCTCGTAGCATTTAAGGTGTTATCTCTATAAATACAGTGCATTTTGCTTTAATAAAAAATGAATTTTCCAGAACAGTGACAGTATTGACCTTACATATTATCCAAATAGAAATTGTAATGAAACAAGTCGAACAGTGAGTAGTTATAATAGATATGCAAATATTGGTCTTTTCTTAAAGGTCTTTCGGCCTACTCACACGTGTCTCTTATGTGTCTGAGAGGGTAGATTCAACCTGCATTTATAATCTAGGAGGACACAGAGGAAGAGGAAGAAAGTGGGAGGAGGGGAAGTTTGTTTAACAATTGTGGAGGGGAGAGTCCAGGAATATTGTGGTTCAGTCCAAAGCTTCAAGAGCCCGTTTTAGGGTAACTGCTGTGTGCTCAGTGCCTTTATAAATTCTGTCTCACTTGATCCATATCACAACCTGTGGTGCAGGTATAGCCATCATCACTTTATGGATGAGAAATCCAGGCTCAGAAAAATGTCTGGCTTGCCCAAATTCACACTCTAGACAAATAGCACCACTGGAGCTAAGCTCTAGTCTTCTCACCCTAAGTTAATTTGCATGCTGCAGGTCTAACTATAACAATCAAACTAAATTTAGAGACCATCTTAAGAATAAATTTGATGCATTGAAATTTGAATAACAAGGAAAGAATCATCATGTCAATATCAAGAAAGAGCACTGCATGCAACAAATAACTGGTACAAAGGCCTTTAGATGAAGGTCCATGTGGGTAGAGAAGAGTAAAAAAGTGATACAAATTTTGGTCAGAGAGGTAGGTAGGATATAGATCGTGGGATGTTACCCCTGAAATAAAGATTATCTTACTTATATTTTAAATGAAATACTAAGCCATTAAAGGATTTTAAGCAGGGAAGTGACATGATAGAAGTTTTAAAAAGATATCTCTAGTAACTGTTTGGCAAATAAATTGTATAGGGCAAAAACCATACTGAGTAGCAATTAAAACAAAATGATGGTGGCTTTGGCTAGGTCTATAGCAGTGAGGAGTAACTCTGGTAGCATAGTGCCTAAGGCACTTGACTGCTAACCAGAAGGCTGGCGATTCAAACCCACTAGCCACTCCTTGGAAGGAAGATGGGGCAATATATTTCTGTAGTGATAGTGCCTGGGAAACCCAAGGAGGGGTCGCTATGAGTTGGGGCTGACTCAACAGCACATAACAACAACAACAACATAGCAGTGAGGGGAAACTCTGGTAGCATAGTGCCTAAGGTATTTAACTGCTAACCAAACAGCTAGCAGTTCAAACCCACCAGCCACTCCTCAGAAGGAAGGTTGGGCAATCTACTTCTATAGTGATACCGCCTTGGAAACCCATGGAGGTGTCACTATGAGTCAGATCCGACTCCACAGCTGAGTTTGGTATTTTGGTTTCATAGCAGTGAGAATAGAAAAGAGGGAGAATTTAGTATATGCTCAGAACAATGCACAGGACTAGCTGATAAACTGAATTCTGGGAATGAGGAAAAGAAAGAAGTGAAAAATAATGTACATTTTTGGCTTAAAGAACTTTGTGGGTGGGAAGGTCATTTATGGGGAAAAGAGAAAAACAGACATGAAGTAGTTTAGAGGATCAAGGGTTCGTTGTCTTTTAATCATATATAAAGTTTGAGATGACTTTGTTGACTTCTAGGTGAGGAAGTACAGTAGTTAGTGGATGATTAGATACATGAAGCGAAAGTTCCTGGGCAGTATCATTGCTAAAGAAGCACAATTAGGAGTCAACAACATTTAGATGCCATTTGAAGCTTCAAGACTGGATGAGGTTGCCTGAATTAGTTCATTAATGTGCATTTAAATCCTTTTGAGATCTTGTTCAAATGCTGATTCTGAGTTGGTGGTTCTGGAGCAAAGCCTGAGAGTGCATATATGCCAAGCCTCTAGGTGATGCAGATGCTGCTGGTCTGTGGGTCACAGTTTGAATAGTGAGAGTGTATAAAGAATAGCTAGCTAGAATAAGTAGCCCTGGACTAAATCTGTAAAATCCAACATGTGCAGCTGGTGAGGAAAAGCTAATAAAGGAGACATCCCTCCCCCGCTTCTTCCTTTCCTTCCACCCTCCCTCCCTTCTTTCTATGCATAAACATTTATGAGACCAACTAGGTATGAGGAGCTGTGTTGAACAGTATCTTATGTTCTTCTTTTGAGTGAAGATTGCCAAACTTTAATTCAATCTTTTATTCTACAGGTAAATTTCTTACTCCCTGCTGCTAAGACCTTTCTGCTGAATTCAATGGCTTTGTTTACCTGTTTCCAGAAATATCCAGACTAGAAATTTAAGAATTTAAACACCTGTTTGATAAGACCTCCTCATGAGCCTTAACTATCTCTGTGCAGATGGAGAAGGGAGGTAGGAAAAAATGATGGTAGAAGTTTGGCTAAATTTGATCTTGAGGTAAAGCCCATACATCTGGAAAATCAATTGAATTTTTCACCTATTCAACCATCCAAATGCAAACAAATATGGACTACCTTTTCTAATCTCAGGAAAGAGAAGGACTATTTCCTTCAAAGCCAGACTTATTGTCCATTAGATTAATACTGATGGTTCTTGGCAAAGGAAAAAATAAAAATAAAGAAAAACAAACAAACAAACACCAATATCTAGTTAAGGGAAAACAACTCAGTCTGAAAATGACTCATCCTAAAGCAAACAAGTCAATTAAACCAAGGATGTTTCTGAAGCAATCCAGTCCCCCTCCAGCCCAGTTACTAAATTGTATCTTGCTTACTTCTCAGCTAGAAGATAGAAAGGAAACAGAAGGTGGAGGTGCAGCCTGGAATTATGCATGAAGAAAATGATGGTGATCAAAGACAGGGCTTTGAAAAGCAATCAGAGCTGCCAGCCTCTCAACTGAAAACTGTTTAAAATAGTACCATCAATTACCAAAAAGCCAAACTCACTGCCATCAAGTCGGTTCAACTCATAGAAACCCCTCCTTGGGTTTCTGAGGTGGTATCTCTACAGAAGTAGATTGCCCAATCTTCCTTCTGAGGAGTGGCTGGTGGGTTTGAACCACCAAACTTCTAGCTAGAATTCAAATGCCTTAGACACTTTGCCATCAGAGCTCCTAACACATATTTATTGACCCTCTATTCTATGCCAGATGCTGTGTCTGTTTTCTGGTAGTTTATGGTCTAATGGGAGAGACAAGAAAGTAGCTCACAGGGAGACTCAAATTTTTAGAAGGCAATGAGTGTGGAAAAAGTGATGTCGGGGCTAATAAAAGAAAGCTTTCTTTGATTCAGTGCTCTCAGTGTATATCGGAGCTCTGGTAGCATAGTGCCCAAGGCACTTGACTGCTAACCAGAAGGCTGGTATTTCAAACCCACCAGCCACTCCTCAGAAGATGGAGCAATCTACTCCCATAGTGATACTGCCTCGGAAACCAAAGGAGGGTCCAACTCGAGGGCACATAACAACAACAACAGTGTATATGCCATCAATGTCTTCCACAAAGCGTTATACTTAAAATTAAGTCTGCGATTTGACCTTCTTATTAGCAATATTGAAGTCCCTGGTGGTGTGAATGGTTAACATGCTCACTTATTAACCAAAATGTTGAGGTTTGAGTCCACCTAGGAACCTTGGATAAAAAGCCTGGTGATCTACTTCTAAAATGTCAGTCACTGAAAACACTGTGGAGCACGTTTTACTCTGACATATATAGGGTCTCTTTTCATTTTTAGTTTTTCTTTTTCGCTTTCTTTTTTCTGGTGATTAGTTTGCTTGAATTTGTATGTTTTTAAACAACTAATATTATTAATACATTTTTTTCTTTTTATTATTCTTCTTAATTTTCCCCTCCCAGGTCCTAGTTTTCAGAATTTTTTCTTTCCCTGTGCCTGGTTAAAATTTTTTTTTTTTTTAATTTAGGTTTTTTTTTTTCTTTCCTTTTACCCATTTTTTCTCATGGTTAACACCATTCCTTGTTTTCCTTTTTGCATTTTTCCCATTTTTTTTCTTCATTTATTATTCTCTTTCCCTACTTTTTTATTTTTCTTAGTGCCCTATCCCCAGATATTGCAGGTTTTCTTGTTTTTCCTTCTTTTTTTTCCCTTTTTTCTTTTTTTGGAAACTGTTCCTGCATGATTATATGGTGTGTTTTTTCATCCATGGGCTATTAGTTTTTTGATGGTTATTCAATTGTAATTTGTGTCTAGCTGAGTATGAGACAACAGTCCCCATAAGACACAACTACAGCCACACCTCCTGCAACTTCACTTACTGAGCGAGAGCCACTTTCTCCTTCTCCACCAATGGGCCAATGATAAAAAACCACCCAAAAGAGCCTGAACCACCCTTGGCTGCTCTTCACAAACAGTTAACAGAGATCTAAACACAACAATGCCATGATGCCTCGGAAACAACAGACCATCACAGGCCACACAAAGAAGC
>NW_006921770.1:3945735-3957184 GCF_000298275.1 Orycteropus afer afer
AAATAAGGGCTGAACATATATGAGTCAAATCCCCTTTGACCATGTTTTCCAGAATTCCAGAATAATGTGGCTATGTTTCCCCTATACCTCCTTTACACATATAAAGAATGCTAGATGCTAAGATCTGGGAAAGACTGAAGAGGAATGAGTTTGAAATCTATGAATTTGAAAAAAAAAAAAAAAGATTACAGTGGAGGAGAGGCCATGTTATTAGTCATGATTTCATTCTACCTAGTCTTAATAGCATGAATAGCTTAGCCATGTGGAGGACTTCCCCGGAGATATAAAATTTCACACTGATGACCTTAGGTAAGCCTTCATACCACACCTGAAGGTGAAGAACGTCAGAAATTTTAGCCCTCCTATTTTCATATATGAAGAAACTAAGAGATTCAGAGGGAGCTCTGGTAGCATAGTGCCTAAGACACTTGACTGCTAACCATAAGGCTGGTGGTTCAAACCCACCAGCCACTCCTCGGAAGGAAGATTGGGCAATCTACTTCTGTAGTGATACCATCTCAGAAACCCAAGGATGGGTCGCTATGAGTCAGGTCCGACTTGACGGCAATAACAACAACAACAACAAGAGATTCAGATGTTTAATTGGATTTGTCCATAGTTACTTAGTATGTCAACAACAACAACAAAAAAGCCAGAATGCAAAGGAAGGGTTTTCCACTATACCACACTCACTCTATCTTTTTGGTTGGGGAGGTTCAAAGAGTGAATGACATCTCTGTCCTCAGAATACAGCCAACCTTGTGCATCCACTTTCCTGAAGTGTGTTGAGTTCTCAGTTGTTGAACACTTCTAGGACTCTACGATCAACAAGTCAAGTCAATGAGTTAATTGTAAGTATCAATATGCCAGAACTGTGCCAGCTATCACAGGGGATACAGAGGTACATAAGATGTGCCTAGCACATGGCCTGCATGCTTCAGTAGCCAACACATGCTTGTAGAAAGAGTGATGTGAAGAAGAAAGAAGGAGAGAGTGATAATAATAATGATGAGAGTAGTGCATTTATTCATTCAACCTATAGTTTGATGTTCCAGGCCCAGTGTTGGCACTGGGAAAATGATGACAATGACAACAATGGTGATGATTGCCAGTTATGGTTCTGAAAGAGTACAGTTTAGGAATCAGACTGGACAGACTGAGGTTCAAATCCCAACTTCATCATTTATTAGCTGTGGGAGTTTAGATAAAGTGAGTCACCCTTCTTTGAAATTCAGTCTACTCTCTCAAATGAAAGTGATATTAACTGCCTTGCTTGCTTTTACTGGGTTGTTTACCTCATCTTAGGAGCTCTGGTGGCATAATGCCTAAGGCATTTGACTGCTAACCAGAAGGCTGTCAGTTCAAATCCACCAGCCACTCCTCAGAAGGAAGGTTGGGCAATCTAGTGACTGCCTCAGAAACCCAAGTAGGGGTCTCTATGAGTCAGACTCGACTCAATGGCAATGAGGGTTTTTTTTTTTTTTTTTGAGCACTGGTGGCATAGTGCCTAAAGCATCTGACTGCTAACCTGAGGGCTGGTGATTCAAACCCATGGAAGGAAGACTGTACGATTTACTTCTGTAAAGATTTACCACCTCGGACATCCAAAGGGGGTTGCTATGAGTCGGAACTGACTCAACAGCAGTGAGTTTGGTTTTGAGTTTAAGGAGCTCTGGTAGCGCAGTAGTTAACCAGTGCTCAGTTGCTAACAAAAGTTTGGCCGTTTGAACCCACCAGACATTCCATGGGAGAAAGATGTGGCAATCTGCTTCCATAGAGATTTACAGCCTTGGAAACTCAATGAGCCAGTTCTATGATGTCCTATAGGATCACTATGAGTCTAAATCAACTTGACAGAAAATGGTTTTTTGTTTTGTTTTGTTTTTTAACTTCATCTCTACCAAATCGAGCATCTGCTTTGTGTCAGGCATGGTGCTAAGTGCTGAGTACATGGGGATGAATAAGACACCATTCCTGCCCTTGCGGAGGTCATGTTCTACAGGAGCTATTGGAAGTCTTGTTCCTGCTACCTATGAAAAGTAGCAGGTACAGACAGTGTGCTCGGGGACCCCAAGGAAGGTGTCATTAATTTTGCCTGAATTCAAAGGAAAGTTTCAAGGAGGAGGTACTTGGGATGAACCATTTGGAATTTTTAGAGGTTAGAGAATGAGAACAGTGAATGCAAAGACAATAGGAACTTGAAATAGCGGCTTATTGTGGGAAGAAAAAGCTGTTGTGGTGACTATAAAATGTGTTTGTAGATGAGAATGTAATCTGTAAGGCATAAAGCACCATCTCCACATACTTAGGGGCACATTACATTTATATGGATCCATGACCAGCATGCAGCACTGAGGCTAAGTCATGTTTTGCAGCCTTTTCATCTTTATATCTGCCTTTGGCTTGCTTTTCACTGCAGTTTCTGGAAAAACACAGCCTCCCTTTCACAGCCACGGGGCTAGAATCCTTCAAGCAGAGAAGACAGAGAACAAAAGATTTTGTGAAAAACTGTGGAGGAATCACTCAGAGACATGCTGCAATAAGATAGGCTGCTCAAGTTGACAACAGGAGTTGTCAAACGCATTTGTGGAAAGTCAACAGTTGCACCAAAGAGGGCATTTCCCATTTAGGAGTAATCACATTAAAACCAAACCAAACCAGTTGCTGTTGTGTTGATTCTGAGTCATGAGAACCTCATGTGTGTCAGGGTAGAGCTGTGCCCACAGGGTTTTCAGTGGCTGATTTGTCAGAAGTAGATCCCCAGGCCTTTCTTCCAAGTTGCCTCTGAGTGAACTCAAACCTCCAACCTTTCAGTTACCAACCAGGTATGTAACTGTTTGTTCCACCTCGGGACCCTATAATCATATCAGGACCTGTAATAACTTATTTTCTGATCAGAAAAGTTTTATATGTATGTCATATTTAAAAATACAGAAAAATGTACATAAAGAACATTCAAAATCTTATCACTTAGATAAATCACTTTGCTATTTTTATTTTTTTGTTTTTACAAAATTCTAATTATTCTAGATAAACTGCTTAGTAACCAACCTTGTTCAATGAATACTATTTTGACATCTTTTCTCCCATCATGAAATTCCTCTCAATATGTTTTTTTTTTTTAAATATGTATTTGAAATAGTTCTAATATTAAAAAAAAAAAAAGTTTTGAAATAAGCATAATGAATGCTCACATCACTACCACCCAACCTAAGAAATGACAATTTGCAGACACTGTTGAATCCCTAATGTCCATCAGGATTGCTGTGGCTGTTGAGCTACAAGGCAGCAGGCCATGGTCCTGTCTGATTAATGGCAACCTCAGCCCATCATCTGGTCTCCCGGACCCTGCCTGCTTCTTCAATATGGAGAGGCTCTCAGGCTGGCACAAGGTCAAAGCATGTGGTTGCAGAGAAAATCACTCCATGGCTCATGCTGACAAGCTGGTGCTTTCTGTTCTCCTGCAGACCATGAAGAAAAGCAGTTCAATGTGCCCAGAAAATCTCACTGTAGTGCAATGGCCCGCATGCTTGTTTGTATCCTTGTTTGACTGTTGGTGTAGGGCCGGGATCTTGTCTTTCTTTTTTGTCCCAGTACCTTCCATGATGCCTGGTGAGTGCTCATGAAAGAAGAGTGTGGTAGCCTATGACCAAGAATATGAGCTCTAAACATTGTGGGGACTACAATGAATGTCACAAGACAAAATATGAATAAATTGTTGAACGGAAAACCAATTTGCTCTGTAAACTTTCACCCAAATCACAATTAAACTACCAAACAAAAACACAGAAGCAGTCTCTTGTGATAAAATTCACTCTTTCAGGACCAAAAAAAAAATGAGCTCTAAATTCAGAATCTCTGGGCTTCAATCTCAGCTCTACCATTTACTTACCTAACTCTAAGTCTCAGTTTATTCATTAATAAATAGAGAAAATCATGGCGCCTACCTGTTCTTTCTTCTATTCTTACCCTTTGAGGCAAATAGTTCACTCTCACAAACCCTTCATTGTGGTCTAAAATCCCACCAATAAAAATCCATCCCTTTACAATAATCATATTCATTTTAAAGCAGTATATACATACTCTCTTTTCCTGGTAACGGCCCCTCCCTCTAGGAGCTCTGGTGGTGTAGTACATAAGGCATCTAGCTGCTAACCAGAAAGTCAAGGGTTCAAACCCACTAGCTGCTCTGTGGAACAACGATGGGGCAATCTACTGCCATAAAGCTTTACAGCCTTGGAAACTCAACAGGGGTCGCTATGAGTTGGAATCAACTCGATTGCAATGAGTTCGGTTTTTTTGGTCCCTCCCTCTAGTCTTCATGGATACTAAGTAAGCTTTGGTTTTTAAATTCCCCTACCCCATAGTTGATTGGAATTTTTGAAATTTAAACCCAGAATGTCAAGGATGGTCCCTCCTGGAAAATGCTTTTAAGATGTTAAACTCTAAAGTTTCCCATTGTGTTTCTCATCCTATGTATAAAAGCTGACTTATGGTGAGAATGAATGAAGTTAAAAAAGGAAATAGGCAAAAGTAAGAGATGGATCTTGCCAACTTTTGACCTTACGCTCTTAGAAGGTAGAGTGATTTGAGAATCAAGAGTCTTACTAGCACAGGTAGGGTAAAATACTGGTCTAAATTGCAAGATGAGAGTGAATTTTTTTTTTTTTTTGAGAGTGAACTTTTCATTGGGTGGAGTAAACAAAGGATTACATTTACAGGCATGAGGGGATACATGACAAAAAGTCACGAAGGGCTGTTAAACTACAACCTATAAATAATCCTTCTTAACATTATCACTTTTGTTTCCTAACCTCCTGGTTCACGTTGACCAAGGCATTTTCTTGGATCAAGCTGCACAAGCACTCTCAACAGACATCTTTTAGCTAACAATTGCCGGCACAAGCTAAAATCTTGGCCCTTGTTCCTTTGGCTAAAAGCAGTTAAACTTTTACAAGAAGCTGAACAGTCTTTTCATAGCAGCAGAAGCAGAGATTTTAGGCCAAGTGGCAGTTTGATTCAAAATGGAGTTTAATTTTTATCTGGGGTAGACATTTTAGTTATGCTAAGGGCCTAAGTTTTGGGGTTCACTTACACAATGTTCCAGGTGTTCCTGAGACTCAGCTCTAACCGTATCCTTCCTGAATTATTGGTAGTTAGTCTATCCTTAGATTCTCTGAACGAATAAATTCCCTTCCTTGCTTACATTCAGGTTTTCTTTCTATTACATACAGCTTAAAAAAAGAGAGAGAGACAGACAGATAAACAGACACAGATACTATTACTTTATCGGTGACATCTGGGAGTAGATAGTTGTTCTTGTTTTTAGGTGCTGTCAAGTTGTCTCCGACTCATAGCAACCCTGTGCATAGCCGAACGAAACACTTTTGGGTCCTGTGCCAGCCTCACAATGCTCGCTATACAATCATTGCAGCCACAGTGTCTATTCATCTCATTGAGGGGCTTCCCGTTCTTCATTGACCCTCCACTTTACCAAGCATGATTCTCCAAGGAATGGTTCCTTCTGACAACATGACCAAGACAAAGTGAGACGAAGTCTGACGATTCTCACTTCCAAGGAGCATTCTGGCTGCACTTCTTCCAGGACAGATTTATTAGTCCTTTCAGCAGACCATGGTACTCTTAGCATTCTTCTCCAACACCACAACTCAAAAGCATCAACTCTTCTTTGGTTTTCCTTATTCATTTTCCAGCTCTCACATGCATAAGAGGTAATTGAAAATACCATGGCTTGGATTAGATGCACTCTGGAGTACCTTAGAATCAGGGAATTTCAAATGTAGAAAGGACTTTAAGTATAACCTAACTTACTCCAGCTAGTAAGAAAATCGCAATCTAGATCACTATCTGGGAAAAGGCAGAGCTACAATTTTAGAAACTATAGGGCTGCTGGTGT
This sequence comes from Orycteropus afer afer, assembly GCF_000298275.1. Taxonomy (NCBI): domain Eukaryota; kingdom Metazoa; phylum Chordata; class Mammalia; order Tubulidentata; family Orycteropodidae; genus Orycteropus; species Orycteropus afer. The sequence goes on from NW_006921770.1 coordinate 3,951,653, forward strand.
AGTGCCTAAGGCATTTGACTCTAATCAGAAGGCTGGCAGTTCAAACCCACCACCCACTCTTTGGAAAGAAGATTGGGCAATCTACTTCTTTTTTTTTTTTAATGCATTTTATTGAAATATAATTTACGTACAGTGAAATACACAAAACTAAAGTGACATGGGTCAGTGCATTTTTGTTTTTTCAGTGTTCCCTCCCCACCCTTCCCACCCCTGGCAACCAACAAAGAAAGTTTCCCTCCATATATAAACCTTTCCTTGACCCTCGACAACAATGAACTAATACTGTGTTTGTCCTTCTGTGATTGACTTATTTCACTCAACATAAAGTCCTCCAAATTCATCCATGTTATGCAGTGTTTTGCAGACTCTATGTTATTCTTTAGTGCTGCATAGCATTCCATCGTGTGTATGTACCATAGTTTGGTCATCCACTCTTCCACTGATGGGCACATAGATTGTTTCCATCTTTTTGTTACTGTAAATAGTGCTGTGATGAACATGGGTGTGCATATATCTATTCCTGTCCTGGCTCTCACCTCTCTAGGAGATATACCCGTAATGGGATTGCTGGGTCAAATGGTGTCTCCAATTCCAGCTTTCTAAGGAATAACCATACTGCTTTCCACAGTGGTTGTCTATCACTTTCACAGTCATACAAGCAGTGTATGAGAGTCCCAATCTCTCCACATCCCTGCTACCATTTGTTATTTTCTGTCTCATTGAACCTTGCCATCAGTGCTGGAGTGAGATGGTATCTCATTGTTGTTTTGATTTGAATCTCTCTGATGGCCAATGATCATGAGCATCTCTTCATGTATTTGCTGGCCGCCTGAATATCCTCCTTGGTGAAGTGTCTATTCATGTCTTCTGCCCATTTTTTAATTGGATTCTTAATTCCTTTGCTGTTGAAATGTTGGAGTTTTCTATAAATCTTAGCAATAAGTCCCTTGCCAGATATGTAATTATTGACAAGTATGAATTTGTTGCTGTCATTTTTGTTATTTGCTTTTTCATGGTATTGATTTCTCTGTTCCATGTAATTTTCTGTGCTGAGCTCATTTTGTTTATGAATTGTGTTATCACTTCCTTCACTGCTATTGTTTTAGTATTTGCTAAATATTTGTGCTGGTCCTCTTTTTCATTTTGATGTTAAGGTTTATCATTTTTCTTTGAGGTTACCCTGTGATTTATAGTTTTCTTCCCAAGTTTAGAACAGTTTGTTCTATCTTGTAGTTATCTTGACTTCCTTACCATTTAGAAGTTCTGTAATGACACAGTGTTTTCCCTCTTTTTGGTTTATAGTTGTCCTTATTTTTCCATTGATGTCTCTGGTTCCCTGTTTACAATCTTGTAGGCTTATTTACCTTGGATACTTCCATAGCTGGGTTGGTTTCTGGGTTATGTCACCATGTGTGTTAATGGTCAGTTGTTGTTTGCTGTTATTGCTTCTCTGTCCAAAGGACTCCCTTTAGCATCTCTTGTAAGGTTTTAACAAATTCTCTTATTCTGCTTCTCTGGAAATGTCCCAATTTCACCATCATATTTGAGGGATAATTTTGTTGGGTACATGATTCTTGGTTGGAAAATTTTCTCTTTCAGGGTTTTATATATACCATCCCATTGTCTTCTTGCCTGAATGGTTTCTGCTAAGAAATCTGAGCTTAGTCTTATTGGTTGCTCTTGTAGGTAACTTTTCATTTTTCCCATGCTGCTTTCAGGATTCTTTCTTTGTCTTTGATTTTGGTGAGTTTGATGATGATATGTCTTGGTGATTTTCTTTTGAGGTCTACCCTGTTTGGGGTTCATTAGACTTCTTGAATGGATATATTCTCATTTTTCATCACACCAGGACAATTCTCTTCCAACAAATCTTTGACATTTTTTTTCTGTGGTTTTACTTGTCTCTTCTTGTCCTGAAATTCCAATTACATGTAGGTTATTCCTTTTGATGGTATCCCACATGAACTTTAGGCTTTCTTAATTTTGTTTTGATCTTATTTCTGATTGATCGCTTTCTAAAGAAGAATTGAGAAATTTGCCTGAATCTCACTAATTCTGTCTTCCACTGATTTAATTCTACTCCTTGTCCATTCAATGTCTTATCTATTTCTGAAAATTTAGTATTAATCTTCTGGATATCTATGTGAAGATTTTGTATCATTTCTAATTTTTCATTTATTTTGTTATTTTGTTCTTGTATTGTCTTTTGAAATTGTTGTAGGGTTTTCTCTGTTTTCCTCAATTTTGTCAGTGTTTTCCTTGATTTTTCTCTCAATTCATTGGAAATATTAAATATAATTCTTTTGAATTCCTTATCAGGGAGCTCCAATGCTGCATCTTCCTCAGGGATGTGTTTTGGGCCTGTATCCTGGTTCCTTATTTCTCCTGTTTTATCTTGCTATCTTTTGTGCACTGTGGTGCTCTATTGTCTCTGAGGCATTATGATGTTTTTGTGTTTATATTTAATTGGTGATTGATTATATGTTGGAGTGACTTGCCCACAATTTTCATTTTCTTTGTTTTGTTTGTATGTTATCAACTTAAGCAGGGTACTCAGTTGTGCTCCTCTATTCACTAGTTGGCAGCAACTATACACTTACCACCTGTCTCTTTTCCCATTTTCAGCCTCCCATATGTCCATGCTGTCCTTGGAAAACTGAACCTGTGTCTAGATCCCTGGAATCTGAATGAGAATGCTGTCACTTTAAAATCCAAAAATGGCCACCTCTTGTAAAGATGCAAAATGGCTGCACCCTCATTCACTTTAAATATCCAAAATGGCCACCACTGCTTGTAAATATTCCAAATGGCTGTGCCCTTAGTCACTTTAAATATCCAAAATGGCTGTGGCTTGTAAACAATCAAAATGGCTGCACCCTCTGGACAGTGGAAAGTCCACAGCTCAGGTTGTCTCCCTCTTTTTCTTTTCCCTTCTTAGTCAAAGGCCACCATTGCAGTAATCCCTACAGCCCTTGGCAACCAAGGCTGATCTTTAGGTCAATTCTCAGGTCCCAACACCACTTGGCAATATTCAGACTGTTAGTCCTGTCAGAGTAACTGACAGTCCACTGCTGTGACTATCTCCATACTCACTGTTTTAGCTCAGGTTTTTCCACTAGTTGGTGCTTAATCCATTTCTATATGCTTCCTTTAAAAGCTCAGGGCTCCAAGATTATCTTCTGTATCTCTGTCAGTTGGTTTCTCTTTTCTTTGTTGAAGAAGGTCTGTGTAGCTTGTCTGCTTATTCCTCTATCTTTCCAGAAGTTCTGGGCAATCTGCTTATGTAGAGATACTGCCTCAGAAACCCAGGGAGGGGTCACTATGAGTTGGGAAGACTTGACAGCAGTGAGTCTTTTTTTTTTTTTTTCAATGGTAATTGGGCTAGAAATGACTTTAAAAATCATTTGCAAATGGAGAAATCGAGGCCCAAGGAGACACAGAAGTTAACCAAGTCCTATAATGACCTAGTAAGGAGCTCTGGTGATATAGTGGCTAAGGCATTTGGCTGGTAACTATAAGGTCAGTGGTTTGAAATCACCAGCTGCTCTGCAGAAGAAAGATGAGGTGGTCTGCTTCCATAAAGATTTACAGTCTTGGAAACCCAATGGGGGTTGTTATGAGTCAGAATTGACTCTACGGCAATGAGGTGTTCCCCACCCCCCACCCCCATAATGAGCTAGTAGCAGATTGTATCTGGTAGTTTATTCTGTGATTAACAAAAGATAAAATAAAATAAAATAAGGATAGCAAGAAATATGTAAAGCAACATGAAGTCTATTGATATGGCCTGGTAATGGGGGGAGAGTAATGGAAAAGAAGTAAAGACAACTGAATTCACTCAATTTTGTGCACCTCATCATTTTGTTAGGAGGAGGTCAGTCAGCACAGGTTATTATAAAGGCTGGAGGACTTTGCAAGCCTTACCCTTTTTTACATCATTCTGAAGCCAATCACCAACCAAAAAGAAACCAAATCCATTGCTATCAAGCCAATTGCAATTCATAGCAACCCTACAGAACAGAGTAGAACTGACCCATAGGCTTTCCAAGGTTGTAAATGTTTATGGAAATAGACTGCCACATCTTTCTCCAGTTCAATGGCTGGTGGGGTCAAACTGTGACCTTTTGGTTAGCAGCCAAGTACCTAACCACTGTGCTACCAGGGCCCACTTAGCCAGGCAGCAATTATTTATTTGTTCCATAACCCTCAATATTTGGATATGCAAATCAACTGTATCCTTGCATAATTAAGACAAACACTGGAAAAGTTTCATTTTGCAAGGAAAAGCCTGCCAGATGGCTGGAAAAAAAGTTCAGCATGGATTGTTCCCTTACTCTCTTGTCTTAGACTACGGATTGAGGATAATAGTATCCATCTTTCTCCTGCCCTTTTGTTCTTTTCTGTTGGCCACATTGGGACCCTTCAGGGGTAGTCTTTGCACAGACCCGGGGCCCTGCACAGAACTGTGCTGGGATAGAGGATTTTCTGCTTAAAAGTGTGGTAGAGGTAGGTAGTGATGTGCCTAGAGGCAGAAGTTCATTCTCTTTCTGCAGGCAGCAGCCTCATTTTATGATGCAAGAGAAAAGAGTTATTGCTAAAGGAAAAACACATGTGCAAGTTATCAAGCCACTGATTCTCAACTCCAAACATACCTTTAGTAAGCTGTTCTGTAATTCTGAAATGGGGATCCAAACCTCTGAGGTTTGTATCACTGTTCATCTTGACTTTGGACCTCTGAGGAGACATGAAGAGGTTGGTTCAGAGTAAGGAAAAAGGCTGGAAACTAAAACCCATTACTATAGAACCAGCTACTGCTTCCAGGGTAATGAACCATTGCTAGGGCAACAGGAAAGGAATAGAAAACAAACTTGGAGGAGAAATCTTTCTCCCTCTTTTGGCTTTCAATTAGCAAGAAGCCAGTTGGGGAAAAAAAGAAAACAAAAAACCACTGCCATTGAGTCAATTCTGACACATAGTGATCCCATTGGGTTTCCAAGGCTGTAAATCTTTATGGAGGTAGATTACCTCATCTTCCTCCTGCAGAGCAACTGGTGGGCTTGAACCACTGACCTTCTTATTAGCAGCCAAATGTCTTATGCACTACACCACCAGACCTTCAGGTGACAATAGGAAAGAGCATTTTTCATATTCCTAATCCCTCTGTCTTAGGCTGGCTTCTCTAGAGAAGCAAAACCAGTGAAGCTTTTATATCTATATATATATATATTGTTGTAGTTGTTGTTATGTGCCATCGAGTCGGCCCCGACTCATAGCGACCCCTCCTTGGGTTTCTGAGGCAGTATCATTACGGAAGTAGATTGCCCAACCTTCCTTCTGAGGAATGGCTGCCTGAAATTCAAGAAGCTGAACAGTCTTTTCATAGCAGCAGAAGCAGAGATTTTAGGCCAAGTGGCAGTTTGATTCAAAATGGAGTTTAATTTTTATCTGGGGTAGACATTTTAGTTATGCTAAGGGCCTAAGTTTTGGGGTTCACTTACACAATGTTCCAGGTGTTCCTGAGACTCAGCTCTA
>NW_006921770.1:3957284-3974249 GCF_000298275.1 Orycteropus afer afer
TCCATGGGTCAGATATCAAGCTGGAGGCTTCTCCTGACTCACATACCTGCAGGGACAGACAAACTCAAGATCTGCAGGCAATACAGCAGACTGCTGGCTTCAGAGGCTGATAAATCCAAGATCAGCAGATAAAATGGCAGGCTGTTGGCTCACACGCTACAAAGGCAACAATCTCAGGATTGTCAGGCAAGATGGTAGTCCACTGATTTAAGTCAAAGAACCAAAGAGCAGATGATGATGAGCCAGATGCAGGATCCAGACTGAGCAAAAAGCAAAAAAAACAGAGATCTTTGCCAGGACACCCATAAATATTAGAAGCAGTCCACACCCCTGAGGAAACTCCCTTTCAATTGATTGGCTGCTCATCTCATCACGAAGGTGATTATATTATATCAAATTTCATCATGGGGGATTGTGGTAGTTCAGTTTGTGTGTCAATTTGGCTGGGCCTGGTTGAATGGCTGGGCAGCTGGATGTAGTATTCCCCATGATGGTACTGGCAATCAACTCCATGGTGGAATCTACTGTGACCAACTGAGTATCTGCCTTAGGGAATGTGGTCTGCTTCCTGAATATAAGCAGAAGCCTTGCGGAATGGTCTCTAGTTTATGGCACACTTGAACCCTGCATGTTCTGCCAATCTTGAGACTTACAATGGACTTAAATTAATGGCCTCCCATGTGGTTTAGTAATATCGGGACTGCACCTTTTTTACTTGTCAACCTTGGGTTTGTCAGCCTCAACAGCCACCAGCTGTCTGAGTGAAGAAACACCTCCAGCTCCAGTGGGCCAGGAGCAGGAGGCAGAGCTGGACCCCAAGGTCCAGCTCCAAGCTGGGCCCCTGGAGCCTGGCACTTTGAACTTGGACTTATAGCTTCCAAATTGTGAGAGAATCAACTTCTGTTTGTATAAGCCATCCCATTTGTGGTATAATTCTTGTCAGAACAGCACTAGGTAACCAGAACAGGGGTGAATACATCATAACTGCTAAACCACTGAGAACCATGGCTCAGCCAAGTTGACACACAACCTTAATTATCACACAACAGATCAAATAATGGTGGGTCAGAAGCTAAGAGACAATAACAACTTAATAACTGACACAGCTACTAAGCTTCCACATACCTTCTTATATACTTATTTGAACTTATTTCTTAAAGTCTTTCACAGTTACTTCTATTCTGTAAATTAAAGATCACATTGCAATGTTAATTCATCATATCAATCCTTACATAAATAATAAGGGAAAAGGAAAGAAAAGCTAAAAAGAAGTGTGTGTGTGTATACATGTGTGTACGTCTATAGGAGAAAATAAGGAAGAAAATCCTCATAGCTTTTACCATCCTTGTTTCTGCAGCTTGTCAAAGGTCAATATTAGTATTTGTAACTTTTTTCTTCTCTTGTTTCCTTTGCCCTCACACAGGACCTCAACTGGTTAGGTTCTTATCTCGACAGTGTGAGCTAAATTTTTATTCTTGAGAGGTCCTAATTATTGGTTCTTTCTTCTTTTTGTTGTTGTCACTTTTTCTTAATTTTCACCATTGAAAACGAAACTACCAAGTGATATTCCAGAGAATTCTCTGGTTTCTAGACAAATCCTCCCATACCCTCATTGTACAAAAGCCACCCATTTCTTTGGGAAATCATGTTCAACCACCCCAATTGGTGCATTAACTCCTTCTTTCCTTCATCCAGCGGCATGAGTGGTAGCCAAGTGGTTGTATCAACTTTCAAATCAATGAGATTATTGTTTTGCCACCAGAGAAAGCATTTATTCAAATGAGAACTAAGACACTCAACATGTAGTCATCAAAGTTACAAAGACAAGAAGCAAAAATTCCATAAGAGAGTCGTGATAGACATTAAGAGCTATCCCCCTTCAAAGAAGGCTTGCTGCCCAGCTGTAAGGAGTGTAGTCTACAGAGAGTCTTAACTTATCGGCTCCTCTGGGATCCACTTCAGCTGCAGAGAGCTACTTCATCAAGCTTCATCTGTGCCCTTCATAGGTTGGCCTGTATCTAATGACTGAGTGAGGTAGGATTACAAAGACCTTCCCATATCTGCCTAATGCAAGACAATTCTGATGGGCAATATTTGCTCTTCCACTCCCTGCCTGATTGGCCAAGGCTTTTCCAAGCCTACATTAAAGTTTGCATTCTCCCTCTGCCCAAACCTTCCTTCTCCCCCTTCTCTTCATTAGTATTGATCTTGCAATCCAAACCCAGTTCAACATCACCTTTTTGAGAACTCAACTTGCTAGGCCCAGAACAAGGATGACAAAGTTAACACAAGAGAAGTACCTAGGACACAAAATTTAAGGAGGTATTCACACTCAAGTGTGGACTTTGTACTTGCACATACCTGAGACTATCTCATTAAATTTTCCTTCCTAAGTACTTCACTTACCTGACTCTAGTCCTGGCCCTGCAACTTGTGATAGTTGATACTGGTCTGAGAGAATGGGGGATAAGACGGGTTTGAGGAACTGAATCACTCACTGGCTGGCTAGCAATGAGGACCCCATCACTGGTGGTAGATGGGGCAGACAGTTTCTGTCAAAAGGTGCTTGTCCAGTTATTTAAATCTTCACTAGAGGTAAATTGGAATGGTATATCATAAAATAAAATGACCCAGATCAGGTTTCATGGAAAAGCCAAGAGGAGAGCCACCATTTACCAAGGGCTTACAGAATGTAGGGAGCTTTCACAACGCTCTGGTAAAAGCATTGGGCAGCTTACCAAAAGCAGTGGTTCAAACCCACCAGCCACTCTATGGGAGAAAGATGAGGCAGTCTGCTTCCATAAAGATTTACAGCACTGGAAACTCTGTTCCAGTTCTACTCTGTCCTATAGGGGCTATGAGTTGGAATTGACTCAATGCCAGTGGGTTTTTTACAGAATGTACTTCTGAGAAGAAAACCAGAATCACAAATAATTTCAGTGGTGACTTTTTTCTGTAGCCTTGGGATTATGGTAGGTGAGGCTGCCCAAGTAATTGGCTCTCTGATAGCAACAGGAATGATGCCATTGTTGTTGTTAGGTGCCGTTGAGTCATCTCTAACTCATAGCAACCCTATGCACAGCAGAACAAAACACTGCCCAGTCCTGTGCCAGCCTCACAATTCTTGCTATACCTGAGTCCATCATTACAGCCACTGTGTCAATCCATCTCAATGAGGGCTTTCTCTTTTTTCATTGACCCTCCACTTTATCAAGCTTGATATCCTTCTCCAGGGAATGGTTCCTTCTGCCAAAACATGACCAAAGTAGGTGAGATGGAGTCTGGCCATTCTCATTTCCAAGGAGCATTCCAGCTCAGTTCTTCCAGGACAGACTTGTTAGTCCTTTTAGCAGGCCGTGGTACTTTTAACATTCTTCTCCAAACCACAACTCAAAAGCATTAACTCTTCCTTGGTCTTCCTCATTCATTGTCCAGCTCTGACATGCATAAGAGGTGATTGAAAACACCATGGCTTGGATTAGGCACACATTACTCTTCAAGCAGTCATCTTTGCTCTTCATCACTTGAAAGAGGTCTTTTGCACCAGATTTGCCCAATGCAATATGTCATTTGATGTCTTGACTGCTGCTTCCATTGGTGTTGACTGTAGAACCGATTAATATGAAGTCCTTGACAACTTCAATCTTTTCCCATCCATCGTGAAGTGGCTTATTGGACCAGTTGTGAGGATTTTTGTTTTCTTTATGTAGAGGTGTAATCCATATTGCAGACTATAGTCTTTAATGTTCATCAGTAAGTGCTTCAAGCCATCCTCTCTTTCAGCAAGCAAAGTTATGTTCTCTACATATCACAGATTATTAATGAGACTTCTTCCAATCTTGATGCCATGTTCTTCTTCATATAATCCAGCTTCTTGTATTATTTGCTCAGCATTTAAATTGAATAAGTATGGTGAAAGGATACAACCCTGATGCACTCCCTTCCTGATTTTAAGCCATGCAGTATCCCCTTGCTCTGTTCGAATGATAGCCTCCTGATCTATGGACAGGTTCCTCATGAGCACAATTAAGTGTTCTGGAATTCCCATTCTTCTCAATGTTATCCATAATTTGTTATGATCCACCCAAACAAATGCTTTTGCATAGTCAATAAAACATAAGTAAATATCTTTCTGGTACTATTTTCTTTCAGCTAAGATCCATCTGACATCAGCAATGATATCCCTCATTCCACATCCTCTTCTGAATTCAGCTTGCATTCCTGGAAGCTCTCTGTCAATATACTTCTGCAACTGTTAAGATTTTACTTGCATGTGACAGTAATGATATTGTTTCATAATTTCCACATTCTATGGGATCACTTTTGTGATAGTTGGACCTGTGTGTCAACTTGGCTGGACCACAATTCTGTGTGGTTTAGGCTGTTGTGATGTGGTTATTCCCATGATGGGATCAGATGATTATCTTTTGAACAGCCAATCTGTTGAAAGGGAGTTTCCCTAGGGGTGTGGACTGCTTCCAGTATATCTATGGCCATCCTGGGAAAAGAGACATTCTTCTGTGGATCAGGATTCTGTTGTGCTGCCTACAACTGTCCATGAGTGAACAATCCTCCACTCGGCCTGCAGATCTTGGATTAGTCATTTGTTGGAGTCAACAGCTGGTGTACTGCCTGCCAGCCTTGAGCTCCTCAACCCCTATGGCTGCAAGAGTCAGGAAAAGCCTCCTGCTTGATGTGGAAAAGCCTCTAGCTTGACATTTGATCCAGGAACTTTGGACTTGCCAATTTCTATAAGTGTGTGAGCCATTTTCCTAAGATGAATTTCTCTATATATACATATATATAGGGAGCTCTGGTAGCATAGTGGCTAAGGCACTTGACTGCTAACCAGAAGGCTGGCAGTTCAAAACCACCATCCACTCCTTACAAGGAAGAAGGGGCAATCTCCTTCCATAGTGATACTGCCTCGGAAACCCAAGGAGGGGTTGCTCTGAGTCAGGTCTGACTTGATGGCACATAACAACAACATATAAGTTTTACCAGTTTTATTTCTCTAGAGAACCCAGTCTAACACAACCTTTCTTTGGAATGGGTACAAATACAAATCTCTTCCAGTCAGTTGGCCAGGTAGCTGTCTTCCAAATCTCTTGGCATAGCCAAGTGAGTTCTTCCAGCAGGGCACCCATTTGTTGAAACATCTCAATGGGTATCTTGTCAATTCCTGAAACCTTGTTCTTTGCCAATTCCTTCAGTGCAGCATTGACTTCTTCCTTCAATACCTTTGATTCTTGATCGTATGCCAACTCCTGAAATGGATGAACATCAACCAATTCTTTTTGATACAGTGATTCTGTGTATTCCTTCCATCTTCTTTTGATGTTTCTTGCATCATTCAATACGTTGCCCATAGAATCTTTCAGTATTGCAACTCAAGGCTTATTTTTATTTTTTTCCTCCATTCTTTCAGCTTGAGAAATGCTGAGCATGTTCTTCTCTTTTGGTTTTCTAACTCCAGGTCTTTGCACATTTCATTATAGTGATTAGATTTTTCTTATCAAGCTTATTTTTGAAATCTTCTGTTCAGCAGTTTTATCTTGTCATTTCTTCCATTTGCTTTAGCTACTCTGCACTCAAAGGCAAGTTTCAGAGTCTCTTCTGACATCCATTTTGTTCTTTTCTTCTTCTTCTTCTTCTTCTTTTTTTTTTTTTTAAATGACCTCTTGCTTTCTTCATGGATGCTATACTTGTTGCTATCCCACAGTTCCTTTGGTTTTCAGTCATTGGTGTTCAGTGAATCAAATCTATTCTTTAGATGCTCTCTAAATTCAGGAAGGATACTATCAAGGTCATATTTTGGCTCTTGTGGACTTGTTTTAATTGTCTTCAACATCAACTTGAACATGCATATAAGCAGTTGATGGTCTGTTCCACAATCGGCTCCCATCTTTGGCTGAAGATATTGAGCTTCTCCATCACCTCTTGCCACAGATGTAGTCAATGTGATTCCTGGGTATTCCATCTGGTCAAGTCCACATGTATAGCCATCACTTATGTTGTTGAAAAAAGGTATTTTCAATGAATAAGTCGTTGGTCTTGCAAAATTCTATCATGCGATCTCCAGTGTTATTTATTTCACCAAGGCCATACTTTCCAACTACTGGTAACTCTTCTTTGTTTCCAACTTTTGCATTCTAGTCATTAGTGATAATCAACACATCTTGATTGCATGGCTGGTCAATTTCAGACTGCAGAAGTTGGTAGAAATCTTCAATTTCCTCATCTTTGGTGGTTGGTGCATAGATTTGAATAATAATAGTATTAACTGGTCTTCCTTGCAGGCATATGGATATTATCCCATCACTGATAGCACTGTACTTCAGGACAGATCTTGAAACATCCTTTGTGATGATGAATGCCATGTCATTCCTTTTCAATTTGTCATTCCCAGCATAGTAGATCATGTGGCTGCCTGATTCAAAATGACCAAAACAAATCCATTTCAGCTCACTAATGCCTAGGATATCGATTTTTATGCTTCCATTTCATTTTTGACAACTTCCAATTTTCCTAGATTCATACTTCATACATTCCATGTTCCAATTATTAATGGATATTTGCATTTATTTCTACTCATTTTGACTCATGCCACATCAGCCAATGGAAGTCTCAAAAGCTTTACTCTACCTATATTGCTAAGGTCATCTCTATTCTGAGGAGTCAGCTATTCCCTAGTCAAATTTTGAGTGCCTTCTGACCTGATGGGTTCATCTTCTGACACTATATTGGACAATGTTTCAGGGCTATTCATAAAGTTTTCCAGTAATATATCAGACAGTGTTTCACTGCTATTCATAAGGTTTTCACCAGCCAATTCTTTGAGAAGTGGATGGCCTCTTCCTTCTTCTGAGTCTGTCCTAGTCTGGAAGCTCTACTGAAACCTGTCCACCATGGGTAAACCTGCTAACATTTTGCAACACTGGTGGCATAGCCTTTAGCCTCACAGCAACATGTAAGACATCACAGGATGAAAAACTGACAGATAAGTTCACCTCCCTTAGTTGTTCCTAGGAGCTCTGGTAGCATAGTGCCTAAGGCATTTGACTGCTAACCAGAAGGCTGGTGGTTCAAACCCACCAGTCACTCCTCGGAAGGAAGGTTGGGCCATCTACTTTTGTAGTGATACTGCCTCAGAAACCCAAGGAGGGTTCGCTATGAGTTGGGGCCAACTCGACGGCACAAAACAACAACAACAAAGTTGTTCCTAACCCCTCTGTTACCTTGGGCCCCAGCCTTAAAATAGATCCACTCCCAAGCAAAATGATAAGGATCCTGAAATCATAAAGGAATGATATGACCCTGAAATCATAGAGGCCACCTAGCAGTGCTTAATTGCCAGAAGTCAGAAGATTAGGGACCAGCAAAGAAAATGGGCAAAAGATGAATAACCAGGAGGTCTGGGATAAAGGCCTATGAATGGATACATTGATATAGGCACAAATAGTGAATATCTTTGTATCACAAAGCATCCACCCTGAAAGATACACTAAACAACCAAGTAGACAAAATGATCCATATAGTTGACATCAGTCAATCTGTCATTGACTAGTGTTGGCACAATGGTCATATGAATGAAAAAATGAATTGTCAATTGTGGCAGACATGGAGGCTATACCCGTGTCCAACAGCCTGGGTTTCCACTTATCAAGGCCTATCTAGTTACTGCCACTGACAAATACCCAACCTATCAGTGACAAAAAAATGAGTTTCCTATGTGGCACTATTCCTTAAGAACAACTGGCTGCTTGGTTGACAACACTGGGCCTCTTCCATCTTGGAAGGGCCTTGATTTAATCTTCACAGTGATAGATTTCTTATCCTGTATATTGGCTAGCCTTTGCTTCTGACCTCACTCAGTGCCATAATCTGAGGACTAACTGTTTCATCCATCAGCATGGGATTCCATGTGACATTGTGCCAAAACAGGGGACCTACTTTACAAAAAAGAATGTGCAGGAGTGGAGCCATGAGTAAGGGGTTCACTAGTCATATCATTAACTCAACAGATTTGCTCCTGATAGAGGGCCTACTAAAGACAAAGCTAAAGCACCAGCTCAGAGGCAATCGTCTGTGAAAATGGGATGCCACCTACCAGAACATAGTATATGCATTTATCAAATATCTTTATATGCTTTGCATCCCCAATAGGAAGAACACATGAGTCCAGAGACATGAGGTGGCCACACTTATCATCCTTTCCCTCATTGGGAACTTTGTAGTTCCCTCAGCTTGGAAGTTTAGAAATCTTTGTTTCAAAGGGTACACACTTTTTCCAGGGAATGCAGCAAAAACCCCAAAGTATAATCTATGACTGTTGCTATTTGGGCATATTGGGCTCCTTGTGTCTGGGGAACAGCAGGTGAGATTAGGTGTTCCTGTCTTAGTGAAGGTGATTCACTTGAAAGAGAAAAGGGATTTAACTTCCTAGGATCCACAACTAAGCAACACTCATGGAAACAGCAGGCAAGAAATAAGACATTGTATTGCACTGGGCAAATCTGCTGCAAAAGACCTCTTTAAAGTGTTAAGGAGCAAAGATGTCACTTTGAAGACTAAGGTGTGCCTATCCAAGCCATGGTATTTTCAAACACTTCATTTGCACATGAAAGCTGGACAATGGAAAAGATCAAAAAAGAGGTGATGCTTTTGATTTGTGGTGTTGGCCAAGAGTACTGAAAATACCATGGACTGCCAGAAGAACAAACAAATCTATCTTGGAAAAGTGCAGCCAGAATGCTCCTTAGAAGCAAGAATGGCCAGACTTCGTCTCACCTACTTTGGTCATGTTGTCAGAAGGGAACAGTCCTTGGAGAAGGATCTCATGCTTAGTAAAGTGAAGGGTCAATGAAAAAGGGAAGGACCTCAACAACATGGATTGACACAGTGGCTGTAACGATGGGCTCAGGTATAGCAAGGATTGTGGAGCTGGCGCAGGACCAGACAGTGTTTTGTTCCACTGTACATAGAGTCGCTGTGAGTCAGAGATGACTTGATGGTACCCAACAACAGCAACAACAAGAACAAAAGAGGTAGGAGTGTACCCTCTCAACTATTACTTGAAGTGATAGACTTGGGGAATGTGTGACAAATGCTAGCTGTCTGGATATTTTGAACTCTTCAGGCCAGTAGAAAAGGAGATAAAAAAGAAGTTACTATGCTGGCAGGAGTGATATACTATGATTATAATAATGAGATTGGTGCAACTTATTAGGAGCATGGAAGAGCATATCTGGAACTCAGACAATTTACTGGGACATCTCAGTGCTTCCGTGCCAGGTGACAAATATGAATTAGCAATTTCAGCAATCCAAGTCTAAGAAAAGTATTGTAACCAGGAGTTCTGACCCTTCAAGGATGAACATATAAGTGAAATTGAGAGTGAATAGAAAGAAAGATGATATGAATATCAGTTATGGCCTCAATACCAACAACGGCAGCATGATCCCTTCTCTTTTAGGATTTTTGTGTGTTTAATTTTGTTAGTGCCTAAGGCACTTGACTGCTAACCAGAAGGCTGGTGGTTCAAACCCAAAGCCACTCCTCGGAAGGAAGATGGGGCAATCTACTTCTGTAGTGAAACTGCCTAGGAAACCCAAGGAGGGGTCACTATGAGTTGGGTCCGACTCGACGGCGCATAACAACAACAACAATAACAATTTTGTTTCATTACAGAATTGTGACTGGCCATAATTTTGAAGACTCAGTGGTAGATCTCAACAGTCCAACAGGACTGTAGCAAATGGTGTTAGTGTTCTACTCATATTGCCTCAGCTTTACCATTTCCACTTATGCATTCCAATTTCCAACTGGCAGCACCTAAAGCTCTTCTTTATGGTTCTCTTTGGCTACCGGAAACTTCTCTATCCACACAGAGAAGGCCAGAAATGCCAAGAAATTAACAGCCTCCAGAGCAGCCCTCAACCAAGGATTAACAGAAATTGGTACATAAATAGCCTAGACAAAGCATGCTTGCACCTTGAGTGGAATAATTCTGAGGTGCTCAACACTAGCTTCTAGAATTTACCTGTGGGATTATGTTCATTTGCCAACAGAGCTAATTTGTTGGATAATGCACCCTTTATTGGCTTCCTTCCCTTCCCTGACTCGCATGTCTCCTCACCTAACTCCCAAATAACCTATTAACATCCAAATCTTTGTCTAAGGATTTATTTCTAGAGGAATCAACAGTACCAGAGCTGACTGATTATAAGACACACATTTTTAAATAACATTCTAACATCTCTGAAACTTGGATGGGCCTTACAACTGATAGCATTTGATAGTTTAATGGCATCATTTCTCTTTCTTAATGTTACAAAAAATAGTGGTGTATCTTGTAATCATGACATGTTAGAATCAATGAATTACCTAAGTTCCAAAAACCTCCTGTCATTAGACAATTTATGAAGGAAACAAGTATTGATCCTGCCACATGCCAAGTACAGGGCGGGTGCTTTTTACATTTTATTTAGCCTTCCAACTGACCTTGCTGGGACATTAATATTTCTATTTTACAAAATTAAAAACTGAGTTAATTGAATTAAGTTGCTTACCCAAAGATTTGATGATCTCAAAATTCTTTCCCTACACTTCAACACTGTAAATTATTTAGTAAAACAATTTGTTTACAAAGTGCACTGATAAAGAGAATTAGAGAATTTTCTGGTTTACTTTTTTTTTTTTCTTTCAGTTAAGCAGAATTAAGAATATTAATAGCAAATGGGCAAAAATATTAAAGTCTTATTATTATCTTACCATGTTAAGCATTATAAGGATGTAGGAAAACAGGTACTATCATACATTGATAATGAAAGTACAAACTTTACAACCTTTGAAAATCATTTGGAAGCATCCAGTAAAATAATAATAATAATTTAAAAAAATCTGTATATTCTAGGACCCAGCGATTCTGCTTTTAGGGCTATTTTCCAGGTAAATATTGGCAAGAGTCTCTGGGCAGTACAGGTAGTTAACACACTCAGCTGCTAACTGAAAAGTTGAAGGCTGAGATCCACCCAGAGGTGCATCATAAGAAAGGCCTGATGATCTCCCTCAGAAAAATAAACCACTGAAAACTCTATGGTACATAGTTCTACCCTGACACACATGGGGTTGCCATGAGTCAGAGTCAACTCAACAGCAACTGGTTAAATATTGGCATATATGCACAACAAGGATGCTCACTGTGGCATTGTTTACAACAGCTAAAAGCAGGAAATCCTCAAAGGTCCATCAATGAGGGACTGGATTTGAAAAGTGTGGCATAACCTTAAAATAAAATAGTGAATTAAAGTTAAAAAGAATTTTAAAAATCCATACACATTAATCTTGATAGGTCAGTAAAACATAAATATGAGAGAAAAAGAAAATTATAGTATGACAAGTAAAGCACTGTTGACATTCAACAATTTCAGAAGGGAGCATATGATCAAGAACTGATGGTACTGAAGGAAGAAGTCCAAGCTGTATTGAAGGCATTGGTCAAAAACAAGATTGCAGGAATTGATGAAATACCCATTGAGATGTTTCAAATAAATGCAACACTGGAAGTGCTCACTCATCTATGCCAATGAATTTGGAAGACAGCTACCTAGCCAACTGACTGGAAGAGATTCATGTTTGTGCTCATTCTAATGAAAGGTAATCCAATAAAAAGCAGAAATTAATGGACGATATCATTAATATCATACACACACACACACAAACTCACTGCAGTCAAATTTATTCCAACCATAATGAACCCATAGGACAGAGCAAAACTGTACCATAGGGTTTCCAAGGTTGTAAATCTTTATGGAAGCAGAATGACACATCTTTCTCCTATGCAGTGGCTGGTAGGGTCAAACCACCAAACTTTTGGTTAGCAGCTGAGTGCTTTAACCACTGTGCAACCAGGCATTAATATCATATGCAAGTGAAATTTTGCTGAAGATAATTAAAATGTGTTTGCAGTAATACATTGACAAAGAATTGCCAGAAATTCAAGCCAATTCAGAAGAGGATGTGAAATTAGGAATACCATTGCTGATGTCAGATGGATCTTGACTGAAATCGAAGAATATCAGAAAGATGTTTAATTGTGTTTTATTGACTACTCCAAGGCACACTATATGGTTCATAATAACTTATTGATAATGTTGTGAATAATAACAATTCAAGAATACTTAATAGTGCTAATGCAGACTCTGTACATAGATAAAGAGGCAGTCATTCAAACAGAACAGAGGGATACTGCATGGTTTAAAATAAGAAAAGGTGTATGCTAGGGCTATATCCTTTCACCACACATATTCAGTTTGTATGCTGAGCAAATAATTTGGGAGCTAAACTACATGAAGAAGAAAATGGCATCAGGACTGGAGGGAGACTCATTAACAACCTACAATATGCACATGACACAATCTTGCTTGCTGAAAGTGAAGAGGGCTTGAACCACTTACTGATGAAGATCAAAGACTACAGCCTCAGTATGAATTACACTTCAACATAAAGTAAACAAAAATCTTCACAACTAGAGCAATAAGCAACATTGTGATAACCAAGAAAATATTGAAATTGACAAGGATTTCATTTTACTTGGATCAACAATCAATGCCTGTGGAAGCAGCAGTCAAGAAATCAAATGACATGGGGAAGGGAGGAAACTCACAGTACAAGGCTGGGATTCAGCTCTTCCACAACAGCTTTTTAACACAAAGTGGACTGGGGATGGGGTTTTATGGCTTTCTGACCCAAGTGGAAAGCAGTAGCCCCCTGACCACTGGGGTCTTTGCCGATTTTGAACCATGGGTCTGTGAGTGACAGCAAAATGTCATCATTGGTAGCCATCCCAAGAAGACTCAAAACAAAACCCCACAACCAGCAGTAATTATGGAAACACAGAAAGTGAGGATTCACTACTGGCACTTTGTTTTTGTTTTTTGTTTTCTTTACTTCCTCTGTTTTCCTCTTGTCCTCTGCCTCACACAATAGAAGAACCACATTAAGCCACCACAACACCGGCTCATCCCAACTCTAAATCCCCTTCATGATGAACAGAGGCCTGCGTCCGCATTCCCACGGTGATTTAATCAACGCAAAGAAAACTACAAGAGCAACTAAGCACACCTGAATTAATAACCAAAAAAATAAATACACCAGTTCCACCCTTGTAAATATATTTAAACATAAAATCAAGGTGAAACAAATCAATACATAACTAACAGTTAAAGACAACTTCAAAATGTCTAGGAAACAAGAGGCACCTTCAAATCAAACAAAAAACAGGACAAGACAATAAAAATAAAACCTCAAAATGAAAACTCATTTAACATGGAAAAAGAAGAGGCAGTACAATTATCTGAGAAGGAGTTCAGAAGATATATTTATAGAACTCTACAAGAGCTCAAGGAAACCACAAAGAGAACACAGACAGTACCCTGGAAGAATTCAGGAAAACCATTCAAGAACAAAATAACAAGAATAACATACAATCAGAATTTATACAAAAGCAGCAGTTAGAAATCCAAAAGATGAATACTAAAATTACACAGTTACACAACACAGTGAAAGCACAAAAGAATAGACTAGAACTGGCTGAAGAATGCATTTCCCAACTAGAAAATAAATCCCTTGACACCAGCCTGTATGAAGAAAAATCAGAACAATGATTTAAGAGAAATGAAGAGAACCTAAGAGTTATATGGGAGGACATGAAAAGAAGTAACACACACCTCATTGGAATACCAGAACATGAAGGACTGAGAAAATTGTGGAAGATGTACTAACACAAAATTTTCCCCCATATCACGAAGGAAGAAAAGATATTTGTCCAAGAAGCTCAAGTGAACCCCATTCAGGATAGAGAAAGTCACAAAGACATATCATAATCAAACCCTCCAAAACCAAAGACAAAGAAAGAATCTTCTGAGCAGCCTGGGAAAAAAGAAATGTCACTTGCAATGGACAATTAGACTCAGTTCTGATTACTCAGCAGAAACCATGCAAGCAAGAAAGCAATTAATGGCATATATAAAACACTGAAGGAAAAGAACTTCCAACCAAGAATTCTATATCCAGCCAAGTTGTCCATCAAATATGAGAGTGAAATCAAGACATTCTCAAACAAACAGAAATTAAGTGATTTTGTGAAAACCAGACTAACCTTACATTAAATGCTTAAGGAAGTCCTTCCAATAGAGAACCCACAACAAAGAACAAAAAATTAAAATCAGGACTTGACATCAACACTAAAACCAAATCAGAAATAGATGCTCAAAATAGGCTCATAAAATATTGCACACAAAGAAACAAGGGAGTCAATCTGCAGACAATACCAGCAACAAAGCATATAGAGGGAATAAAAGATTGGACAATCTACTTCCATAGTGATACTGCCTCAGAAACCCAAGGAGGGGTCTCTATGAGTCGGGTCCAACTCAACAGCACATAACAACAACAACAACACCTCACCCCATACACAAAAACAAACTCAAGTTGGATCAAAGATTTAAATGTAAAACCCAAAACTATAAAGTTCATCAAAGATAAAATAGGGGCAAATCTAGGGGCCCTGGTTTATGGCATAAATAGACTATCAAGTATAACCCAGAATGCACAGGAGGTGGAGGAGAAGATAGATGACTGGGATATTTTAAAAATTAAATTCTTATGCACATCAAAAGACCTCTTCAAAGGCATAAAAAGAAAACCTACAGAGTGGGAGAAAATATTTGCCTATGACATATCTGACAAGGGACTTATCTCCAAAATTTATAGAAAACCTCAACACCTCAACACCAAAAAGACAAACAATCCAATTTAAAAATGGGCAAAGGACATGAACAGACACTTCACTAAAGATGATATACTGGCAGCCAACAAACACATGAGGAATTGCTCATGATCATTAGCCATTAGAAAGATGCAAATCAAAACAACAATGAGATATCATCTTACCCCAGCAAGAATAGCAAAGTTCAACAAGACAGAAAATAACAAATGCCAGCAAGGTTGCAGGGAGATTGGAACTATCATACACTGCTGGTGGAACCACAAAATGGTACAACCATTGTGGAAAATGGTGTGGTGTTTCCTAAAAAAACTGAAAATAGAAATACCATTTGGACCAGCAATTCCATTACTAGGAATATATCCTAAAGAGGTGAGAGACAGGATGTGAATAGACATATGAACACCCATGTTCACTGCAGCAAAATTTACTATAGCAAAGAGATGAAAACAACCTAAATGCCCCTCAACAGATGAATGGATAACCAAATTATGGAACATTCACACAATATAATACTATGCTGTATTAAAGAACAATGAAGAATACATGAATTATCTCACAATGTGGAGGAATCTAAGGACATTATACTGAGTGAAATAAGTTGATCACAGAGGGACAACTACTGTATGAGCCCATTACTGTAAAAAGTCAAGGAAGGGTTTGCTTAGGGAAGGGAACTCACTTTGTAGGTTACTGGGGATGGGATGGTAGAGGAGGGGAAAATTTCAGACTAGTTGGGGGCCACACGCTGAGTTGAGTAAGAGGAAGGATGGTATGGAAAGAGTCTGTGACCAGCATGATAACACTGGGGAAAGGAAGGACAGTGAATTGTGCACGTCAGATATAGACAACAGAGGCTATATCCACAGTATACCCACAATACTGCATTACCCCTAACACCAAACACCAGGCTACAGATAAATACATAGACAACTGAGAAGATCAGATGGGGGTTAGTGAACAGGAATATACTCCAGATCAAGGATAGATTCCGCTGGTGATAACCTTGCACAGATACTAGTGATAGAAAATAACCACAATCATTACAGAAGCAACAGAAGACAACCTTGGAGCAATCCCTCAGAGATAGCCAGACACCTTGGGAGAGAGAACCACTGGATCTGCCAACTCAGGACCATAGTACTGGGGGACACCAGGATCAATTGACACAACATAATACATAAAAATCTTGTTCCACTACCTACTTTAGTGAGTAGCAACTGGGGTCTTAAAAGCTATTGAGCAGCCATCTAAGAGGCAGCTAATGGTCTCCTCTCGTCAGAAATGAAGAAGAATGAAGAAAACTAAGGACGTTTGGAAATGATCAGCCCTAGGATATTATCAACCTTGAGACCAGAAGAACCAGATGGTGCCCAGCTACCAATGCCAAACACTCGAGAAGGGATCATAACTGGAGATCCTGGATCTAGAGGGAGGATAAATGTGAAACAAAATTCAAAAACACAATAATGACCAGAATTACTGGTCGGATGTAGTCTGGTGGGACCCCCAAGACTATGCCCCTGGGATACACTTTGGGCCTGGGGTAAAACTCACTTTCAAGGGCTGGTTCTCAGCTCAACAGTAGTAAGACTTACATGCAGAACATCTAACCCAGGGCAATGCAGCCACGTACTCCACAGAGACATCCGTTGGAGCAATCGGCCATGGGGCACCAGACCGGCAGCATTCACACAGAGGAAAAGCTGGACAGACAGGAGTACATAACCAAGAAAGGCACAGGGATGGGGGGAAAGTGTCACTGGGAAGGGAGAGGAGGAGAGCAGGTTAGGGTTGGATATGGTAATTGAGGAGTGAAACCAAATGTACATGAACTGTTGAATGTAAAACAAATTCAGCTCTGTAAATTGACACTCAAAGCATAATAAAAAGAAATAAATAAAAAGGAAATCAAATGACATATTGCATCTAGAGTGTCAGCAAAAAAAGGAAGCCCCTCAATGAGATGTTTTGACAAGGTGGTTGCAACAATGGGTTTAAATACAGAAATGATTGTAAGGATGGTATAGGACTCAGAAGTGTTTTGTTCTGTTATATGTAATTTTGCTATGAGTTAGAACCAACTTGACAGCACCTAACAACAACCATAAGGAAAGCATCATTTAAATAAAACTTTACAACATAAAGTATTTTATTTATGAATACAGAAGTATGTA
>NW_006921770.1:3974664-3982081 GCF_000298275.1 Orycteropus afer afer
GTTATACATGAAATGTAATAAACACAGATTATTTAAATAAGCAATTTTGAAATCACCTAGTATATGCAGCAATATGCCACTCTTTTTCTAATGGCTTTGTGAAGTGAAATATAGCACTGATTTGGTACAAGAATCCACTTTCTATATCCTCTAGTCAGAGATTCACTCATTGTCATCAAGTCTATTTCAACTCATAGCAGCATGCACTGGGTTGGTTACTGAGGCTGTAAATCTTCACAGAAACAGACTGCCTCATCTTTCTTCCACAGAGCAGTTGGTGGGTTTGAACCACTGACCTTTTGATTAGCACCCAAACACCTCAACCATTACACCAGAACTCCTTAGTCATAGATTACAATCCACCAAAATATATTAATATCAACTGTCAATATTGTTATTAGAAACTTTAATTAGCTAACCCTTTATTTTCAGATAACAAGTTGAACTACAATTCAAAGTTAACATTATTTCTATAACTACCTACTATACCAAATTAGATGAAAATCAGCCAATGCTTTATTATTCATTCAATTAACAAATATATTTTGAACACCTATAATGTGCCAGGAACTCTGGTTGTGTAGTGTCTAAGGCATTTCACTGCTAACCAGAATGCCTGTCACTCTCCTAGGTTCTAGGAATACAGTGGTGAACAAACAGTCCTGTCTCACTAAGTTGACATTCAATAGAGTGGGGAGAATAGTTAACAATGAAGCAAACAAACATGTGCAATGCCAAGGAGTAATGGATACTGTGAAGAAAAATTAAGAAAAAGAAGGGAGTAGACAGGAAATGAGATGTGTGGATGAGACAGAGACCAATAATTGTTCCCCAGTATCAATCCATCCCAGCTTCCTTTTAGTACAAAGCCTCTATGTTTTATTAACTATCACAAGGCCACCTAGCTAGAGATTATATACACCAGCCTTTCCTGCAAGGAGGTGTAGACAGGTAGTAACTATGTTTGGGCCAATGGGTGTAAGTGGCAGTCACTTCTGTGTCACCTTCCTAGGGACAAAGCTGCTTGGTCTCGAGTTTTTTCTTCCTCCTCCTGCTGGATGAGAAGTGACAATACCTAGACCATTCTTAAAAGTCACATGGGAAGGATGACACAATCATCCATGAGCCCTGAATTTTTAAATGAGTAAGAAATAAATCAAAATGTATTATGTTTAACCTGAGATATGCAGATGACATGACTTTGCTGAAAGTGAGGAAGACTTGAGGCACTTATTGATGAAGATAAAGGACTGTGGCCTTCAGTATGGATTACATTTCAACATAAAGAAAACAAAAGTCCTCACAATCGGACCAACAAGCAACATCATAATCAACAGGGAAAGACTGAAGTTTGCCAAGGATTTCATTTCACTTGGATCTGTAATCAACGTCTATGGAAGCAGCAATCAAGAAATAAAACAACTATAGCACTGGGCAAATCTGCAGCAAAAGATCTCTTTAAAGTATTAGAGAGCAAAGATGTCACTTTGAAAACTAAGGTGCACCTGACTCAAGCCATGGTATTTTCAATAGCCTCATGTGCATATGAAAGAAGGACAAAGAATAAGGAAGACTGAAGAAAAACTGATGCATTTGAACTGTGGTATTTGTAAATAATATTGAAAATATCATAGACTGCCAGAAGAACAAACAAATCTGTCTTGGAAGAAGTGCAGCCAGAATGCTCCTTAGAAGTGAGAAGGGCCAAACTTTGTCTCTCATACTTTGGTCAAGTTTTCAGATGAGACCAGTCCCTGGAGAAGGATATCATGCTGGGTAAAGTAGGGGGTTAGTGAAAAAGGGTAAGACCCTTAACAAGATGGGTTTACATGGTGGCTGCAACAATGGGCTCAAGCATGACAACAATTGTGAGGATGGTGCAGGACGGGGCAGTGTTTTGTTCTGTTGTACACAGGGTCTCTAGGAGTCTGAACAAACCTGATGGCTACTAACAACAACAACATTTATGTTTAAGGCATCAGATTTTTGCGATCTCTTTTATGTAGTAAGTTATCCTTTCCCCTAATTTAGCAGAGATTAGTATCTTAGACTGAGTCAACAGGAAAACCTTTCTAAGAAGGTAGGCACTGTCGCAGAGAGCTCATTGAAGTGAGGAGAGAGTCATGCAAAGATATGAATGAGTTCAGCAGATCTGAGAAACAAAAAGGCCACTCATTCTATGATTGGTATAGAATGAGTTAAAGGAGCAACATGTTATAAAAGAAGGTAGGAGAAATAGCCAAGGACCAACCAAGTAGAGTTTTAAAGAGTGTGGTGAAGATTTATAGGAGCTCTGGTGGAATAGTGCATTTGACTAACCAGACACTGCCTGTGATAGTTGGAGCTGTGTGTCAACTTGGCTGGACCCCAGTTCTGTGTGGTTGTTCCCATGATGGGATCAGATGACTGAGTTCTGAGTGGCCAGTCTGCCCAAGGGGAGTTTCCCTAGGGGTGTGGCCTGCTTGCAATGATATCCAAGGACAATCTGGAAGAACAGCATTCCTTAAGGAATTGGAACCCTGGTGTGCGAACTACAGACTTCCTTGAGTGAGCAGCCCACCGCTCGGCCTGGAGATCTCGGATTCATCTTTTGTTGGAATCAACAACCAGTATACTGCATGCCAGCTTGAATCTCTCGGCTCCCCTGTGCTTGCGGAAGCCAAGGCAGCCGCAAGCCCCATCTCCTCCAGAGACGGACTTTTCGGCTTGGACTCGTCGGCTTCTATACGCTTGTGAGCCATTTACCTAAGATAATTCTCTCTCTCTCTCTCTCTCTCTCTCTATATATATATATATATATATACTTTGCTGGTTTTTTGGTTTCTCTAGAGAACCCGGTGAAGATTTATAGGAGCTCTGGTGGAATAGTGCCTAAGGCATTTGACTAACCAGACACTGCCACCCTCTCGGAAGGAAGACTGGGCAATCTACTTCCGTAGAGATACTGCCTTGAAAACCTAGGGAGGGGTCACTATGAGTCCAATTGACTCAAAGGCAGTGAGTTTGGTTTTTGGTTTGGTGAACATTTGGATTTTGAACAGGGGAGAGATGACATTCCATATATAATTTTAAAGACTCATTTTCTGCTGTGTTAAAATAGACTGTAGGGTGGCAAGAATAGAAGTAGAGAAACTAATTATGGCTCAGGGAATAGACTATGATGTCCACAACTAGAATACCAGATATAGAAATGGAAAGATCTTGCCAGATTCAGGATATATTTTGAAAGCCAAACCATAGGAATTAAGGATGGCTCCTAGGTTTTTGTTCTTATGAACTAGGTGATTACTGAGATAGGGAAGAAACAGATTGGGAGACAAAGTACTGTAGTCCATAGTTCACTTTGGGACATACTAAGTTTGAGATAAAATTAGACAATGAAGCAGAGATATTAAGTCAAAACAAAACAAAATCAACAACAAAACTCACTGCTGTTGAGTCTATTCAACTCATAGTGATCCCTCCTTGGGTTTCCGAGGCAGTATCTCTATGGAAGTAGATTGCCCAATCTTCCTTCCGAGAGGGTGGCTGGTGGGTTTGAACTGCAAACGTCCTGGTTAGCAGTCAAATGCCTTAGACAAGTTGGATATACAAAGCTTAGAGCTCAAAAGAAGCTGAGGCAGGGAATATAAATTTAGGGGTCACCAGTATATCAACAGCATTTAAGGTCATGGGATTGCATGGGACCATCATTGATCAGAAAAGGTCAAATGACTACTTGCATTTTAATTTTTTTACTTCAAGTCTGCTTCTGAGGAACTGAATTAAAACAGTGTGGATTAAGGGACAGAAGGCAATGCAGCAGACAAATTAAGTCAAATGGGGAAGTGATGCATCTAATCTATATAATTCTCCCAAGGATGATTTGATTGCAAAGGTAAGTTCCAAGAGCTTCTGCAGAGAGGTTATTTGCAAATGGTCACACATAACACGTGGCAGAATCACGATTCAAATTTAGGTCTTCTATCTCTAGAAAGTATATACTCAGGAGAGTTGACTCTCATTGCCAAAAGCACTGTATCTCCCCAAATCCTTCCAACACTTATATTGGACCCCTAGTGACTCCAAAATAGTGGATATAACCAAAAACAGACAAACTCACTGCCACTGAGTTGATTCTGACTCACGGTGACCCTATAGGGCAGAGTAGAATTGCCCCATAGTGTTTCCAAGGCTGTAAATCTTTACAGAAGCAGGCTGTTTCATCTTTCTCCCATGACGTGTTTGGTGGGTTAGAATGGCCAACCTTTTGGCTATCAGCCAAATGCTTTAGCCACTATGCCACCAGAGCTCCTTAGTGAACATAAAGTGGATGTTTAATATGCCACATACTCCGTGTGAATCATTGTACAAGGATTATATCCTTTTCTGGGTTATATGCCTTTGACAACGACGTCTTTCTTCTTTGAAAGCTCTCTGCAGATACCATTTTTTTTTTTTTTTCATCTGGAAACATCAGGATAAGTTGTTGTGTGCCATCAAGAAGATTCTGAGTCATAGCAACCCTATGGGACAGAGTAGAACTTCCCCCATAGGGTTTCCTAGAGTGTCAGCTTTTTGGGAGCAGACTGTCATGTCTTTTTTCCAACAGAGTGGGTGGCAGATTTGAACTGCCAACCTTCTGGTTAGCAGCCAAGCACTTAACTATTGTGCCACCAGGACTCCTACAGTGCTTGGCATATGATATGTATTTAGTAATAGCGTTGTTGTTGTCATTATTATTATTACAACTACTAACTGCTAAAATACCTATTCATCTTTTAACCTCATCTTGAATATCTGCCTTCTCTAAGTCTTATTCACATCCACCTCACATTCACATCCACATAATCATCACCTTTTCTGTGCTCTCATAGCAATTGGTTTATAGCACATGTTAATGTCTTATTCTAGAATTACTTTTACATATATATACTTCCCCACTAGACTTTTGCTGACTAGATTTTATTCCTTCCCCAATATTATTTATTATGCATTAGTTAAACATGTTGAGATCAAGTTTTCTTACCTTTTCTTCCCACACTTCCCCACCCTCACCCTGCTACCATGGTTTCCTGAAGAGACTATATCCCATCTGAAACCAAGGCTATTCCTCTGAACAACAGGAATTTTACTAACATGTGTTAATACTGATAATATGTATCCAATAGTACTCTACAGTCTATAAGGTAACTTCACTTCTATCATCCCTCAATAATTCTTTTTTGCCAAAGTTTGTTCCCATTGCTTGAGATGCAAAGGAGCAAAAGCACCATCCCTGTGCTTGAGTGCTGCTCTGAGGTGATAATCATATCCTCTGCTGCTCAGTCTTCAACTAAGAAAAAGACAAGGGAGTCAAATGGAGAGCAGGGAATAACATTATTGCTTTAGAGTTGGTTGGTGAACACTGCTGGAATCAGACATCAAACTGAGGCTTCCTCCTATGTCCCCTCCTGTCCCTACCACCAACTATAGCCAAGGAGATATGTCCAAGGAGAGAGTCTGTGGGACAGATACTTACTCAGCCAACTAGGTGGAAAATAGTACCTGCCTCACACTCAAAAGCATGTAGCATATTAAAAAGCACAAAACTAAACTGTTGTTGTTGTTGTTGTTTACCGTCGAGTCGGCCCCGTCTCATAGCGACCCCTCCTTGGGTTTCCAAGGCAGTATCACTACGGAAGTAGGATTGCCCAACCTTCCTAGTTGCTGCCAAATCAATTCTGACTCATGGTAACCCCATGTGTGTCAGAGTAGAACTGTCTGTGCTCCATAAATCCCATATTGTGACCTTTCAGAAGCTGATCTACAGGTCTTTCTTCCAAGGCACCCCTGGGTAGGTTTGAACTGCCAACCTTTCGATTTGTAGCCCAGCACTCAATCATTTGTGCCATCCGAGGACTCATTTAGCATATTAACTCTACCAAGTTAAGAACATTTTCCATATCACTAAACAAGCAGATGGGAAGAATAAAAGGGAAGGATGGGAGGGAGGGAGTAAGGGAGAAGTTAGTTCTCCTTCCATAGGGTGGAATGAGTAAAGGATAAAGAGTTAGCTTAAAAGCATGAATCAAATATTCTTTGCTCCTAAGAAAACATGACTCCTAAGAAATATGTTCCCTGACATATTTCCTGAGGGACTTCTCAGTTTGATGAGGAAATATGCAAATACTTTGATAAGTTTTATACTCAGAGGTTAATGAGAAATGTAAGCTAGACAAAAAGTACTTGCTCAATTTGGAGATGATCAGGGAAGATTTGGGTCCATTACATGTTAACCATCATTTTTACCAAGTACTTAAGATGTGCTATTCGACAGGTGATATAATAAGCAGAGAAGCTGGTGACTTATCCAAATTCATAGTGGGTCTTAGGATATTCAATTCCATTCCAGGTTTTACCACTTACTGGTTCTATGACTTTGAAAGCCACTTAACACCTTTGAGCCTCAGTTTCCTCTTTTGTAAAATGTGTAATATGATGGCAGACCTGCATGACCCCTGGTAATCCATACCCTATCTACTTTAAAAGGTTGTCATGGAGATTGAAAGGGATAATGCACATGAAAGTGTTTGGGAAAATTAAAAGCCTGGATCAATGTAAGGGATTATTAAGGTCATTATGGCACAGCCCAGTGTAAATTGGTGGCAGACACTGCTAGTTCCTGCCCAATATCCATTATCTTTCTTTCTTTATTATATTAACAGAACTCTAGTTTTGTTTCAGGAGGCAATGTGCATAGTTAAAAATATATCCCACTTTCCCTTATACCCAGGGAAGCCATGCGGCTATTTCCAGCCAATATGATGTAAGCAAAAGTCTACTGGGTGAGAAAGTTTCCAGAAAAGCTATTGTTACTCTCACAAAAATGGACCTACTCTGTTGTCATGTGCTGTTTATTCTTCACCCTTTTTCCTACCTGCTGTGCAGACTCAAAGGACCTCTGTTAGCACAGTGCCTAAGGCATCTGACTGCTAACCAGAAGGTTGGTGGTCCAAACCCACCAGTCACTCCACAGAAACAAAACTGGGCAATCTACTTCTGTAAAGATTTACCACCTCAGAAACCCAATGGGGGTTGCTATGAGTCGGAATTGACTCGACGGCAGTAGGTTGTTTTTTTTTTGTTTGTTTGTTTGGTGCAGATTTGATACTTAGAAATAGAACTGCCATCTTGCAATCATAAAGACAAAACCCATACATTAAGTAAGTCAGAGCAGTAAGCTGGAAGGAGCTGAGTCCTTGAGAACTTGTTCAACCAGTTGCACTAGCTCTAGATCATCTACCTGACTTCTTGTTCACTAGGAAAAATAAATTTCTATTTAGTTAAGTCACTGTGGTCAGGTTTCTTTTACATGTAGCCAAATACAATCCTAGTTTACAACAGGTGCTACCATAGCAAAAAGAGAAGGTGAACTTCATTCTTAGGCTTTTTACTG
>NW_006921770.1:3982706-3986453 GCF_000298275.1 Orycteropus afer afer
CGCTATGAGTCGGGGCCGACTCAACAGCAAATAACAACAACAACAACTCACTGAAAGAGTACATTTCTGTTGTTTTAAGTTACTCTGATTGTGGTCCTTTATTATGGCAGCCTCAGGAAACTAATATAAGAGTTATTAAAGAAGGTGATACAACATGGAAAAGTAATAAGAAACAGACACTTTTGAAATCACATTTAGACCTGGAGAAGCCCAAGTGTGAATTCTGCAATTGCTATTTATTGGCTGTGTAATCTTAAACAAGATCTTAACTATAAAATGTCTATATCCATTTCATAATGAGTTCCAAATGAAAACAGAGCATGGCACATATGAAGTACTGAACTCGTGTTGATGATGCTTTTGGTGGGAGCAGGGAGACCTTAACTATAGTTAAAAGTTCTGTTCTGGGCAGAGGGGTCAAGGGTCCCTAATGAAAGATATGCTTTCTAGTTGTTTGATCAAACCTATTGTGATGCAGTACTATAGAACAGTAAGAATTGCCTATTAAGGCAACAGGTCAGAACTGTGACAACCAAATTAGCATTGGACACTTCAGAGTTAATGTGGCATAAGATTCAGAGTTCTAGTTTTGGTGCCAGGCAACTCTTAGTTTAAACCCTGGTCCCATCACTTTCTATGTGTATAACATGGGTCAGTTAGTTACATCATCACTCTGAGACTCAATTTCCTCCTTGTCTGGAACACCTAATTCACAGAGGTTGTCAAGAAGCTCCATGAGATAACAGACGTGATATGCTCAATCCACACAGGCTCATTATCACTATTATTTGTATTCTCCACTATGTCTGGTAGAGTAGTAAGCCCAGTGCTGTCTGGAGAAGAGAGGCAAGGGCAGGGGGGAAAGTTGGTTATAGCTATAAATTAAGTTCCAAAGATACAGAATCACTGGTCTGCAAAGAAACATGGAGTATGTTGTTTAGGTCAATGGCAGCCTTGAAGCAGACCTGACCACTAAGCATGTGAGGTGGTAGCTGCCTGCTAGGCAGCTGCACTTGGGAGAATGGAGAGCAGATGTGAGAAGAAGGGTTCAAATTCCTACCTAGCT
The DNA here is from genome assembly GCF_000298275.1 of Orycteropus afer afer. Taxonomy (NCBI): domain Eukaryota; kingdom Metazoa; phylum Chordata; class Mammalia; order Tubulidentata; family Orycteropodidae; genus Orycteropus; species Orycteropus afer. Next base: position 3,983,773 of record NW_006921770.1, read on the forward strand.
TCCTGGCTCTTCTCCATGGCAGCATTTCCCTAAGGGCCCTAGCAGGGCTGAAAATATACTTCCCCTCCAACACAGCTCAATATATTTTGGGCTGAGAAGGGGTGGGAAAAGGGAGAACCAAGCTGAGCATTGCTTATTGATAATAAAACCTCCGGAATACACTAAGCTCCTCTCAAGGCAGATGTGGAGGAAAACTGCCCAGGCAGGGGACACTCCCCACCCCCAACCAGACACTATTCTCCTCCTCTGTGAACCCCCAGCTGCTCCTCCACTAGCTCAAGCCTCTCAGGAGACTTATTATCAGGATCAAGTCTATCATTTTCTTAGAGCCCAGCACTGGTTTTATGTGGGTTTAAATATAGAAGCTATAGAAGGGAGAGGGAGGGGGAGCAAAGAAGCCAAGAGCTGCTGGATGCAGTAGACACCACTGTGGCTCTGACTGTATAAGTGAGTGTCCCCTACGCTGGCAAGGGGGCAGTGGGAAGAGCACAATTTGGAAGTCACGGGCCTGGTATCAAATATTATAGTTATATTATAACTTACTGTCTCTAAGACTGAGAAAATCACATAACTTCACTGATATTCAGTTTCCTCAGGTTTTTTGTGAAATAATGATACAAGAAAAAAAAAGCAATAATACAGCTAAATTTGTCATAATTATAGCTAACATTTATTGAGCACTTAATAATGCCAGGATCTGTTCTAAGTCTTTTACATGCATTCTCCCAATAACCCTGTAGGGTAGGCATTCTATTATCCCTATTTTATAGGTAAGTAAACTGAGTCTCAGAGAGGTGAAGTAAGTCACCCAGGGACATACAGATAGTGACAATAATGTGTAACAAATGGAAAGTGTCTGGCATACTGTGGGATTCGCTCAGGAATAGCTACCCCAGGGTGCTGTGCCTGTCTATCAAGCAGCTCTTATTTGCACAGTCTTCCCTTCATTCCTTCTCCCTATAATCTCACTGTACCAATGCCAGAATGATGTACTCATCATCTCACAACAACCCTGAGAGATGTAAGTGTGCACACATATTAACTGCTCAAGGTAACCAGTTTTTTAAAAAGGTCCATGTGGTAAAGAACTGAGGCTTTCTGCCAACAAACAACATAAACCAGCCATTGTATGAACTATCCTGGAGAAAGATCTACCAGGCCCAAGCAGGCCTTCAGAATAGGGTTCCATTCAACATCTTGACTATATTGTCCTCAGAGATCTCCTAAGCTAGAACCACTCAGCTAAGCCTCATCTGAATACCTGGCTACAAAAACTCTGTGAAATAATAAAGGTTTACTTTTAAACTATTAAGTTTCAGGGGATGTGTAACACAGAAATAGGTAACTTACACACACAGGGAGAGGGACTTTTCTGTGGCAGACATCAGACCCTGGCCAATGGTGGGGAGGAGACATAAAAATGTATAGGCAGGACTATCTGTCTGATGAGATATTTTTTCCACTGCTACATGAAATTGGAGTCCCAAGGTGGTGAAAATGGTTAATGCATTTGGCTGCTAACTAGAGATTTGGAGAGTCAAGTCTACCAGAGACCCTTTGGAAGAAAAGCTTGGCAGTCTAACTGAAAAATAAGCCAATGAAAACTTTTGTAATACAATTCGACTCTAACACACATAGGGGTATCATGAGTTAGCACTGACTGGAAGGCAACTGATTTTTTTTACAGAGAATCAGGCACACTAAAATCTCTAACACCTCTATATACCAGAATTTGATCATTTCTTCTTTTTCTTCTGTCTTCAGGTATTCCTAATCTCTCATCTGAATTCTTCCTATTGCTTCCTAACTGGCTTCCCTGACCTTGGTCTCAACTCTTCCAGTCCATCCTGCCCTCTGACTTTGAGAGTAATTTTTCAAAGGTACAAAACTGAATGTTATGTTAAAGCTTCATACCCCTAAATGTCTCCTGTCCCCTATGTACAAGGTCACCATGTCCCAGATCCTATCCACTCTCTGAGACAAGCACCACCACCCCTCATCCATAACATAACCACTCTCATGAATTCAGTGCTCCAATCACACTAAGTTGCTCTTCATTGCCCAAATCCCCTTACCCTTCCATACCTCTCTGCTTCTGTTCACGTTGTTGCCTTTCTTGGGATGCCATTCTTTGCTAGTTAAATTGATCTTTCTTATGAATTCCAGATCTAATATTTCCTGCCACCATAAAAAAAGAATTTTTGCTTAATTCAGTAGCAATAAAGAGTTCTTTTAACAGTCTTTTCCACCATTGTCTGATTTGGGGAATGCAGTCAAAACTTCATAATAATCCATCACTCATGTTCTGGTTTTCCTTTAAGGCAAGTTCAAGGGTACTAAATTAGCAATCTGGAATCTTGACACTAGCTTATCTCTGCCATTGAGATATGTTATGGAACTTTGGGTACTACTTTCGTCTGGGCACAGTTTTATCATTTGCAAATGGAAAGGGGCTTTGATGACCTCTAAGTTTTCTCTTACTTTAACTTTCCATGATGTCACTATGGACACTCTTACACTGGTTTTGTTATATCTAAGAGGCCAGTCTTCTGAATTCCTGCCTATGTGACTCCCTGTCTTTACCCTTCATCCTCAATAACATCAGAGGATTGCATTAGGAGGAAGGAAAAAGAAAAAAAAAAAGCAAAGAAAAGATGATATCTAGCATCCAGCCTGGATCT
>NW_006921770.1:3986923-3988933 GCF_000298275.1 Orycteropus afer afer
TTTTTTTTTTTAATTATATATGATACCACACATAATTATTAAACATCTCCTGTGTGCTTGGCTTAGAGTCTCTGGATGGAGCAAAGAGTTAATGCACTTAGCTGCTAAAAACAAAGGTTGTAAGTACAAGTACACTCAGAGGTGTCTCAGAAGACAAATCTCACAAATTATTTCCAAAGAAACCACCCATCGAAAACCCCATGGAGCACTGTTCTACTCTGATGTGTGTGTGGTCACCATGAGTCAATGTGGACTCCAAGCACCTGGTAACAGTTTGTGTACATGGCTCAGTACTCAGTGCTAGGGAGTTGGCAAAGGCAAAGGCAGACATGATCCATGCCTTAGAGGTTTAAGTGGGAGAGAGGCACTGATCAGATTTGCTATTTAAAAGAAAACTGGTTGTCTTGCCTAGAATAGACATAGGTATTATTCTCCTTAATTTACACATGAGGAAATTGGGGCTTAGAAAGATTAAGATTCTTGCTACAGCCAAAAATCCAAATTCTTAGCCAACCCACAAGTTATGCTGGCTCCGATCTATCCGCTGTCCTTTACAGTGTATCTTTCTATTCTTCATATTCTGTGAAGTAGCACCAAGGGGGAGGAAGGGGAGGAGGGAACGGGGGTGATGGAAATAAGGTGCCCTGGGGTCAAGCTGTGCTGGGCTTGCACTTGAAGTCCTCTCCTCTGTGATACACTCTGTTTGAGCCTGGTCAAGGGGCCAGCAATTCCCAGGGGTTCTGGTCAGAGGGAACTGTCAGCTGCTGCTGCCCAACAAAAATGTCTCGTTGCATCTTGTTCCTATTGATTACCCACCAAAGTGTCTCTCATTGTTAGGCATTCCCCAGGGGCAGGCAGGAGAAAAGGAGTCCTTTCTCTTTTTTTTTTTTTTGCATTTAATGACATCCAATCCTACCCAGTGATCTCTGCCCTCTTCCTAGAGGCAGGAGCGGGGAGGGAGGAGGGAAAGGGAAAAAAAAAAAAAAAGAAAACACGGAGGCAGTGAGATGGGGGTGCACAGACACAAAGACAAGAGATTCAGAAAGAGAGACAAAGAGAGAGACAGAAAAACGGAGATAATGAGACAGAGAAGGCAGAAAGAGAAAAGAAACAGATAGAGGCAAAATAGGGAAAAGTAGGCAGAGTGACTCACAGAGACTGAGAGAGGAAAAGCAAATAGAAACAAAAAGGAGTCAGAGGCAAGAAGACAGGGAGGGACACAAGCAGCAGAGAGAGAGAGAGGTGGAAAGACAGGGAGACAGGGTGAGATAGGAGCGGGCTGGGAGAAAGAGGGAAAGAGAGAGATGGAGAGACAGAACACAACAAGGGAGACAGGGTGAGACAGGAGCAGCTGAGAGATGGAGAGAGAGAGGTGAAGAGACAGATGACAGTAAGACAGAGACAGAAACAAAGCAACAGGGAAAGAAACAAACGGATGACAAGACAGCAGCAGACAAAGGAAAAGGAAGAGAGGGAGAGAAGGAGATGATGAGAGGAAGGATATAGTGCTCCCCAGTACTTAGCCCACCTCAGGTGTCCACACTCTAAGAGGATTCACTGAGGGACCTGCAGTGGCCCCAGACACAGCCCAAGCACATGTTCCCATTCCTAAATGTATGGAAATTGGTTGGTTTGACATTTCACATATGAACTCATGTTAAATCCATAAGTGGAATAAGAGCTACCAATGGGCACATGCCCTTCCTCACAGTGAGGGCCTGACCCCAGAAGACAGAGTCTGTGAGGGTTGGTGTTCTATTGACTTCAGGGTTCAGGCCTTACCTTCCTCATCACTTCTCAGATTTTCCTGTGCCAGCTTCACAATTCCTACTATACCCGAGCCAGTAACTGCAGCCACCATGTCAATCTATCTTGTTGAGGGTCTTCCCCTTTTTTATTGACCCTCCACATTATCAAACATGATATCTTTCTCCAGAAAATGGTCCCTTCTTACAACATGACCAAAATAGGTGAGACAAAGTCTGGCCATTCTTGCTTCCAAGGAGCATT
>NW_006921770.1:3989648-3990600 GCF_000298275.1 Orycteropus afer afer
ATCCACACAATTGTATGTCTTTGCATAGTCAATAAAACACAAGTAAACATCTTTCTGGTATTCTTTGCTTTGAGCCAAAAGCTATCTGACATTAGCTATGACATCCCTCACACCACGTTCCCTTCTAAAGCCATCTTGCATTTCTGGAAGTTCTCTGTCTATATACTGCTGCAACATTTTAAAATTATTTTCAGTAAGATTTTATTTGCATGTGATACTAATGATATTGTTTGATTATTTCCACATTCTGTGGAATCACCTTTCTTTGGAATGGATGCAAATATGGATCTCTTCCAGTCAGTTGGCCAGGTAGCTATCTTCCAATCTCTTGGCATAGATGAGTTAGTGCCTCCAGCACAGCATTCATTTGTTGAAATACTTCAATAGGTATTCCATCAGTTCTTGGAGGCCTGTTTTTCACCAGTTCCTTCAGTGCAACTTTGACTCCTTCCTTCAATACCATTGGTTCTTGATCATATGCTACCTCCTGAAATGGATGATCATCTATCAATTCTTTTTGGTATAGTGACTCTGTGTATTCCGTCCATCTTCTTTTGATATTTCCTGCATCATTCAACATATTGTACATGGAATCTTTCAATATTGCAATATGAAACATAAATCATTTCCTTAGTTCTTTCAGCTTGAGAAATGCTGAGCATACTCTTCTCTTCTGGTTTCCCAACTCCAGGTCTTTGAACATTTCATTATAATAACTGACTTTGCCTTCTCGAGCTGCTCTTTGAAAACTTCCGTTCAGCTCTTTTGTCCTGTTGATTCTTCCATCCACTTTAGCTACTCTCTGTTCAAGGGCAAGTTTCAGAAAATCTTCTGACATCCATTTTGGTCTTTTCTTCCTTTCCCGTCTTTTTAATGACCTCTTGTTTTCTTCATGGATGATGTTTTGATGTCATCCCACAATTCCTCTGGTTTTCAGTCATTGGTGTTCAAT
>NW_006921770.1:3991395-3997416 GCF_000298275.1 Orycteropus afer afer
TTCTTATTATTAATGGATGTTTGCGGCTGTTTCTTCTCATCTTGAATCATGGAACATAAGCAAATGGCAGTCCTGAAAGCTTTACTCTGTACACATCATTAAGGTTGGCTCTACTGTGAGGAGGCAGCTCTTCACCAGTCACTTTTTGAGTGCTTTTAGACCTGAGGAGCTCATCTTCCAGCACTATACCACACGATGTTTCACTGCTATTCGTAAGGTTTTCACTGGCCAATTCTTTGAGAAGTAGATGGCCTCCTTCTTCTGAGTCTGTTTTAGTCTAGAGGTTTCTCTGAAAGCTGCCCATCATAGATAACCCTGCTGGCATTTGAAACAGCAATGGCATAGCCTCCAGACTCACAGCAACACTCAAGCCATCACAATACGAGAAACTGACAGACAAGTTTGTCTCCCCTAGCTGTTCTACACTGCTCTGCTCATTTCCTGGTCTCCCCGACTCTGTTCACTTACCCAGCCTGCTCCAGGGGCAAACACCTGCCTTCTGCTGGTCCCAGCACTGGCTTACTGAGGCCTGTGGCCCAGGGGCCTCATAACTCCCTATCTTGCTACATTTATTAAGAATCTACATGTACCAAGTACAATATATATAGTGAGAGAGAGAGTTGTTGTTAGTTGTCATTAAGTCGATTCCAACTCATAGAAATCCCATGCAGGCAGAGTAGAACTCTAACCAATAAAGTTTTTATAGTTGTGTCCTTTTGGAAGCAGATTGCCAGACCTGTTTTCTGATCTTGATGTGTTCGAACTGCCAACTTTTCAGATTAACTGTTTGTGCCACCCAGAGACTCACAATAAATGTCAGCTCTTATTATAATGAATGAAAAAGTTATCCTTTAAGCAGCAGCTTTCTATGTGCAATTATATGATTGTTTATAATCCAGCAATTTAAACCAGGAAATGCTGATATAATGGGACAGCAAGAGTCAAAGGCATTTATAAATCAATCCGAATGGGAAACAAGGATAATATCTGATGGTATTTGCCCATCTTATCAAGTTGTCCATATTTTCAAAAGTACCTTCATAGTTCTAATTTTAAATATACTGGAAATTATTTTGAGTTTGCATAATGATTTATAGTGAAATTGCTATTGTATTACAATAAACAGTGGGGTTTTTACTTACTATTGTGCAACGTAGTGCAAAGGAAAGCATAGGAGCTTTGAAATCAGGGAGCACTGGGAAGACAAGTCTGATCCCATGAGCATACGAGTTGCTTTGGAGTTGACATGGACCCCATGTGTCAGAGCATAACTGTGCTCTACAGTTTTCAATGGCTGATTTTTTTTAGAAGTAAATAGCCAGACTTTTCTTCCAAGGTACCTCTGAGTGGACTCAAACCTCCAACCTTTCATCTAGCAGCCAAGTGCATTAACCATTTGCACCACCACCCAGGGACTCCAAGTCTGATCATATACATATGATTTTATATATATATTTTTCCATATATGTATAATTTGTAACAGGACCTCTGGTAGTACAGTGCCTAAGGCACTTGATTGCTAACCAGAAGGTTGGTGGTTCAAACCCACCAGCCACTCCTCGGAAGGAAGGTTGGGCAATCTACTTCTGCGGTGATACTGCCTCGGAAACCCAAGGAGGTGTTGCTATGAGTCAGGTCTGACTCGACAGCACATAACAACAGCATAATTTCTAATTATATCTTCCCAAAATAGCCATTGTCATCTCCACTTTCCAGAAGGAAGGTAAGTTCCATAGCTTGCCCAAGTCACACGGTTATAAGAGGCACAGCTGGATTTAATCTCAAGGCCCTCTGCTCCCATGTCCATATATATTGTGCCACCTCTCCAACTCTTCACAGGTAGCAAAAAATAATAACTAACAGTTATGGACTACTCACCATGTTTTAGGCATATGCTATGCATTATATACATTACTTCATTTAATCCTCCCAACCACTCTTTGAAGGAGGTACTCTTTTAAAGGAGTAATTACTATTCAACTTTGGAGATGAAGAAACTGAGGCACAGAGATGATGAGTAACTTGCCCAGATTATCAAACTTACAAGTGGGGAGCTGGTGTAGTAACCATAGGCAGGTTGGCTCTAGAGCATGCTTCCTTACTTGCTGTGAAAGGTGAATGGGGATGGGTTCTAGTTCTACCGCTACCACTGCTGTGCAGTTTTGGCCAAGTCACTTAATATCTCATAGCCATAACTTTCTTATCTGTGAAATGGGGATAATACTATAGTACCTACCTCTAAGACCAGACTAAGGACCAAATTTTTTTTAAATAAATAAATAGTAGTAGAAACTGTTCTGTAAAATCTAAAGGGGGAAGGAAGACAACTTTGTATAGGGCTACCATCAAGTACCAGCCACTGGAACTTTGCTTCATATATTTTCTCAATTCATGTTCATCAGAACCATGTAATGTTGACATTATTAATAATCCTATTTTTAAAATGAGGAAAATAAGGTCAGTGTGGGAGACAGATATGAATCTGAACATTCAAAGAGTAATTAGCAATGCATTAGTGCTTCACAGTTGTAAAACACAGTGTACAAAATGGTACATCATCCCTTTTTGGTCATAGACAACTTTGTGAAGCAGGCAGAACAGAGATTAGATCTGTTTTTCAAATGAGCAGTTTCCTAACTCTTGGGCCCAGAGAGATTTTGTGATTTACTCAAGGTCATGCAGCCAGTGAGAAAACCAGAACTGGGATACAAGCCTTCCACTTCTTAGACCAAGTTGACTATTTGAGAATTAGAATGAGCTATCTATGTGCTCATACTGTTAAAGATTGGGAAAGGGCCATTGTCTTCATTTTTAGATGAGGATATCAAGTCTTTTTATCAATCAAGCAATTTTCCCAGGCAGAAAGGCTAGTAAATCATGAGTTGGGAAACCAAATCCCTTGCAGTCAGACTCCAGAGCTCAGACTCTAATCACTAACACTCCATCCAAGTCAACTCTGGGGCAAGGAAATAAGTAAGGATCATCTATCCTTTCATTGATTCTACAACATCCTTGTACAATAGCAATTACCAATTACTTGGCAACTCATGCAGGCCAACCATTTATCTCTAATTCTACAATCCTCTGAAGCCAACATTTGGACTTAGGTCTATAAAATGTCAAAACCCAAGAATGATCCATGTGTGGAATACTGTGCCAATGTTTGGGGTTCTTAAAATGAACTAAACATAAGATTGTTTAAGACTCTGGTTGTAAGTAACAGAAACCACTCAAGCTAGCTTAAGCCACAACAGAGAAATATATTAGAAGGACATAGATGTTTCATGGACCCCAAAATCCAGAGTGCAGCTAGCCCTTTGAAAAGCTGAACCAAAGACTTGGAGATCTGTCAGAATCTCAGACAAGGTTTCCTGTAAGTTCTGGTCTCAGCTTTTCTCTGTATCTCATTTCTCTCTCTACCAACCAGCTTTCTGTGCTTCCCAGTTCACATGTCAGGGAGAAGATGGCCATACAAATGCCCCTGAATTTATATCAACTCTGACTAAGGCCACCTTCAAGTTCTAGGAGATCATGTGAATGACTCAGCGTGAGTGAGACATCCATCCCTGCTCCAAGGAACAGTGGCCATTGGGATAGAATGTGTTATTCAAATACAGCAGTTGATGGGGAGCAGTCCCCAGAGAAAGGAACAGGAGTCATTTAGTCATGGGCTATACAGACCCTCCCCAAGGGTGCTTATTACTGAAACAGTCCCTGCCCCTGAGGACCTAGAGTTTAGTGAGGGAAACAGGGAGGTACACACATCATCACAGCCCAGCTGTTTAAAGGCCCTAAGAGCAGTGTGTGAAAGTACTGAGAGCCCAGAGGGGAGATCAATTTTGCAAAGGAAAATCAAGGAAAGCAAATGCTTTAACCATTGTGCAAAAAAATTTACCAGAACCTCAGAGGTATTAAAGTTTTAAATGATATTTGTGTGTACAAGAAAGGCTATAAAGCAAATTTTATTATAACTATAATTTTAGGTTATGAAATATGTATGTACAATTCTTTGAAATTCACAATTTATTATTATTTAGGTATTTTTTAGGTAATTACATCAGTGTTTTGTCTAATGAAACATTAGTGTATAAAATTTTAAATGAAGACAGACAAGATGAGTATTTTAATATTTAATCATGATAAAATAAGCATGCAAGGATGTTGGGGGGCAGTGTGGTCTAATGAAAAGAGATTGAAATTACCTGCTTTTGAAACATGTCTCTAAGTTGTACTAGCAGTGTGATGGTGGGGAAGTATACCTTCTGATCCAGATCCTCATGATAAATTTGGGCCAATAATACCAGATTCTTGGGGCCTCAAGAATACAGAATGGCATAATCCATATGAATCAAATCATGTCATGCCTCTGCTCTAAAGCTTCCAAATACAGCTCAAAGTCCTTCCTGTGTCCTGCAAGCCCCAGCATGATCTGCTCTGCCCTTGCCCCATGCCCATGACATATCTGACCTCATCTTCTACTCCCTCCTCATTCCTTCACTGACTTCCCTTCAGCCACATTGGCTTTCCTGATAGATGATAGACGGACAGACAGGTAGATAGCTGTTGTTGAGTTGATTCCAATTCATGGCAACCTTATGTACCAAAACCAAACCAAACTCACTGCCCCAAGTTGATTCGACCCATAGTACAATAGAACCAAATTTTGCCCAGTCCAGCAACATGCTCACAATTGCCAGCATGTTCAAGTCCATGTGCCTATCCATTGTATCAAGGGTCTCCTTCATCCTTGCTGGCCCTCTAGTTCATTAAACATGATGTCCTCCTCCAGTGATTGATCCCTGATGAACAGTCCAAAGCAAATGAGCTGGACAATGTTTTCTTGTGATTCACAAGGTTTTCATTGGCTAATTTTTGGAAACAGATTGCCAGGTCTTTCTTCCTAGTCTTAGTCTTCAAGCTCTGCCAAAACCAGTCCATCATAGGTGACCTTTCTGGTATTTGAAAAACTGGTGGCACAGCTTCCAGCATCGTAGTACCAGACAAACCACCAGAGTACAACAAACTGAGAGACTGGTGGTAGATTGGCTTCCTTACTGTGTCTCACACATTCCAGACAGGCTCCCACAGCAGGGGATTATACCTGCTGTTCTCTCGCTTGGAATACTCTTCCCCCAACACTTTAAGGCTCACCTCCCACCTCCTTCAAGTCTTTGCTTAAATGTTATCTTCCCTGACACCCTATTTAAATCTACAGTCCCTCTCCCCAGCATGTCCTATCCCCTCCTCCTGCTTTTTTTCTATTATGCTTATCACCTTCAATGGACTTTATAATTTAGTTGTTTTACTTATTGCCTGTCTTACTCCATCAGAATGTAGGCCTCATGAAGGTATGGATTTTTATCTGTTTAGTTCACTGCTGTATCTCAACAGCTAAAACAATGTCTAGAACATGGTAGGAAACTGAACAAATATTTATTGGATGAATGAAAATGTGAAAGCACCTATAACAAAACACAAGCACATAAATGTAATCAGTATATATCACTTCCTTCCTCTCTTCCATACCTTCTGAAATAATTGCTTTCCCTCAAGTCTGTTATATGTTAGTTGCAACTGATATTTTCCTTAAATGCCTAGTATATCCCATACTCAGGTTACCTGTATGTCAGGTTTTTGTTTTGCATATTTCCCTTTCTCTCCTCATTTCTAGACTTGATTTTTTACAAGTTACATGTGCATAGCAAGTGTTCCATAAATATTGGCTGAATTGACTTATTTATCCAAGTTCTAGGAAAGTAAATATAATAAATATTGTATCCACTGCTGGCAATACTTGTCATGAACAATGCTTGATAGTGGCTTGATTACACTGAGAGTCATGAGTGGAGAAAGAGTGAAGATAAAATTGGCATCAGGCCTGAGAAAAGCCGTGTGTTCATATGCTTCCGAAGCGGACAGCTGTTGTTTGTGTCTGTCTTAACTCTCTTAAAAGAGCTACTGCTCTTCACTCCAATTGTGTCACTCCAGTAGATATCCCCATCTGAGAACCAGCCTTGCCCC
>NW_006921770.1:4000691-4009805 GCF_000298275.1 Orycteropus afer afer
CACCTATTTTGGTCATGTTGTCAGAAGGGACCATTCCTTGGAGAAGGATGTCATGCTTGGTAGGGTGGAGGGTCGATGAAAGAGGGGGAGGCCTTCAACGAGATGGATTGACATGGTGGCTGCGATGATGGGCTCAAGTATAGCAAGGATCGTGGAGCTGGTGCAGGATCGGGCAGTGTTTTGTTCTGCTGTGCATGGGGTCACTATGTGTTGGGAATGACTTGACGGCACCTAACAACAACAACGACAGCATATATATACCTACATATTATATATATATATATATGTACATATTTTATTTATATATATATAGAGAGAGAGAGAGAGAGAGAAAGATTTATTTCAAAGAAATCACTCTTGTAGTGTGGAAGTGGGCAAGTCTCAACTCCAAGGGTCAGGCATCCAAAATCTGCAGGAACTGGGGATATGGACCTAAGAGACACAGACACCGGGATTCGTTGCACCTGAGATATGTTAAAGTCAAATTTATAGAACAAATTTAGAAATTCCTGTTGTGGAATTCCTGCCCCTGGTCCTTGGTCCTTGCCCATCCTGAGGCTTGACTGTTTGATTCTTTTGGGTTCTATAAAATTCCTCAAGGAGCTCTGGTGGTGTAGTGACTAAGGCATTTGACTGCTAACCAGAAGTCTGGCAATTCAAATCCACAGCCACTCCTCAGAAGCAAGGTTGGGCAATGTATTTCTATATCCTCGGAAACCCAAGGAAGTGTCGCTATGAGTCAGATCCAACTCGATGGCAGTGGGTTTTGGTGGGTTTAAACTTCCCTAGGATCCTTAAGTAACATACTTTTTTGTTTTTGTTTTTTGCTTAAGCTAAACAAAGTTGAGATCTATATTTAGCAACCAAAAAACACTTTACTAAAACAAAACATTTCCTTAATTCTATGGAGAATGAAGACAAACAAAGGAAAAACAAGTGAAATTTATACCATGCTCTGGAATTTTTGTAACTTTCCCTTGTACCCTCTCCTTTTAACATTCCAGCATGCTGAGCAGAAGGTATCATTATTTACTCCCATTCACAGAGCCAAATCTGACCCTCAGCTGTGTTAACTGTTAATTTAGAGCTTTAAGATCAGAGAAATCTTATTTTAAATATAACCTCTGTCACTTACTAGCTGTTTGATTTGGCAAGTTGTTTAACCTCTCTGAGCTTTAATTTTCTCATGTGTAAAATTGGTGGGGGCAGTTATATCACTCTCATAGGCGGTGAGGATGAAGTAAGATCTTGGATGTGAAACTGAGCGATGACTTAGCCCTCAATAGCTGTCCAGGTGGTCAGGATCCCCTGCCAATCAACCCACCCCCCTACGTACATTAGCACACATGTGCATGTGTATACACACACACGAGAGAGATATGGACAGGGTTAAGTGACTGAACAGGGTTTTGAAATTTGGCCTTCTGATTCTAGAGCTTTCTCTCTTTTCACTGTCCCTAAGGTACATATGTTCTGTTGTGATCTGAAGATTTTCATTGGCTACTTTTCAGAAGTAGATTGTCTTTTTTCCTATTTGTCCTGCTCTGGAAGCTCTGGTAAAATCCGTCCACCATGGATGACCCTCTGCTGGTATTTGAAACACTGCTGGCATAGCTTCCAGTGTTATAGCAACACTCAAGCCATCTCAGTACAACAGACTGGAAAATGGAAAAATCCTTGGAAGCAAGGATGATGCAACTTCATCTTGTTTACTGTGGACATGTCATCAGGAATGACTAATCACTAGAAAAGGACATCATGTTTGGTTAAGTAGAGGGTGAGCCAAAACAAGGAAAATGCTCAATAAGATGAATTGATACAATAGCCTCAACAACAGACTCAAGCATATCAAAGGTCATGGAGACGGTGCAGGACCAGGCAATGTTTTGTTTTACTGTACGTGAGGTTATCATGAGGCAGAGCTGACTCAATGGCACCTAACAACAACAATAACAAAGTTACTGTGGAAAGGCAAAGGCTTTAGTGGACTGTTGAAAAGTGAAGGGAGAAGAGATGTAAATCTTGGATTCCTCATGTCTCCTTGGACAAACTATATGATAACAAGATATCTCTCCCAGGGAACTATTGACAAGCAGGGCCAGTACATCTTGTCAGCCTCAAAGGCCCCCTGGATTAAGTCCATCTCCTTCACAGGCTTCCTAGAAGAGCACTTGGCCCAGAACAGAAAGTCAGGAAGACTCAACCCCCTTGACCAGGAGCCCTGACTTCAAATTGAGGAGCAGTAAGTTATAAAAGTTGCTAGCCCACTCTTGGGGATCTTAAGTATCTAGTTCCAAATTAAAGTTTTATCTGTGGCCCACACAAGTCACCAAACCTCTCCACACCTCAAATTTCTCACCTGTAGCATTCAGAGTTTCCAGAAAGATGAATCGAGAAGAAACACTCCTAGCACACTGCCTCGAGACTAGCAAGTATCCAAAAAAGTAGTAGCCGACGCTGTTTACTCTCCTTCAAACCCCCTCCCTGCTTGCTTTTCCTCCCTCTCCCAGTTTCCAAGATTAATCCACCCATATTAATTATCTGTTCAAGCTGGCAGTCCCCAGCCGGCCCCAGCAGGTCCCTGCTCCATATTGATCATCCTAACACCCTTCAGTCAGTGCTTCTCAGCTTATAAGGTTCTGTTCACACAAATCATTTCATTTAATCCTATAGAATCATCTCACACTACTGCCTCTTCCCCTCTCACTTAAACAGTTACTGTAGACTCCAACTCATGGTGTCCCCATGTGTATCCAAGTAGAACTGTGCTCCATAGGGTTTTCAGCAGCTGAATTTTCAGAAGTAGGTCCCCAGGCCTTTCTTCCAAGTCACTTTTGGCTTGAACTCAAACCTCCAGTGTTTGGTTAACAGCTGAGCCATTTTACTACCCAAAGACTCTCCTTACTCACTTCACTCTCAGAACCACGACCACCATCTATCTATTCCTCAAACACACCAAGTACTTTAGTCACTCAGGCCTGTGTACCTGCTATTCCTATGCCTGGAAACTATCTCTAATACCACTCTGCTCAGAGCAGGGTCTCACTCAAATGTCACACCTCCAAGAGGCCTCCCCGTACCACTCATTTTAAAGCAGATTCCTCCCAGTTATTCTTTGTTTCATCATTCTCCTTTAATTCTTTCAAAGCACTCATCATAATATACTATGAATATATATGAATATATTCTGTGCTCATTTGCTTAATTTATTGGAAGGCTGCCCTGTCAGAGTATATACTCCAGGAGGAAAGGGCCATCACCTATCTTGTTCATTCTTGCATCTCAGACAGAGTGTGAGCACTCTATACATGATCCATGAATAAGGGAATGAAGGAACAAATGGATTATCATCCCATTTTATGTGTAAGGAAACTGAGGCTCGGGGAAACTGGCCCCATATCTCACAGTGACTGCATGGCTCTATTCGAATATGCCCCATGGGCCCTTTCCTTTGCTCACTGTGAGATATGGGGCTGGGGACTGACCATGACCCCATGAAAGAATAAACCAGCTCACAGGACAGTATTCCTAGCCCAGAGCCTCATGAACAAAGAATTTTGTAATGCTACCACATGCTAGTCACTGTGCTATAAGCTTGACATACATGACCTCATTTCAACCCCACTGTAACCCTTGTTGCTCTCAAGAAGGAACTGAAGCACTGACTTTAAGTGTCTTGCTTGACCTCATAGCAGAGCAGAACTGCAAACCAAAGACCATCTGACCCTCAAGTTGGTGAGCCCCTGTGCACTGCTGCCTCATCTCCCAAATGCCTGCTTCCTCCTTTCTCCTCTCCAAAGATTTGCTCTTGTGACCTGCGGGTCTGAGGTAAACCTTATAAGACACAGGATTGCCTTTGAGTTTAAATGGATCCAGAAATCTTAAAATCCCCGAAAGCGAAAAAAAATGTCTTCTTTTGTGAGGCACCCATCTGTAATTGGCCCGGCCCGGTCGCATCTCCCTCAATTTGTAACCAGGCAGAAATCCTGTCAAAGTCCCAGGAAGGTGGGCTCTGCTTAACGAGTACAGGATCCAGCCCTGGGCGGTTCCGGGCGCTTTCAAAGCCAAAGCCCAGAGCCAATTTTAATGATCATGGAAGGAACTTCTGAGAGAGTTGTAAGAGGAGGACAGGATAATTGCACTAGAAATATACGCTACAGACGACAATGGCCCGGTGTCCCACGGCTCTTCAGGAGACGTGGACTAGAAGGTCAGCTCCTCTGGCACTGTCTCTGATTCCCTTTGACTCTCTGCTCCAAGATAATTATGAAAGAATGATAGTATAATCCCTCCCCCATCACTGCTCTCATAAACCTCTACCTCCCATCCTGATGAAGCTGCAGAGAAAGAATGATTTTTAGTGACAGACTTTAATGAAAATATCACGGGTCTGGGAGCGGGAAGTTTACTCTGTCCCTGACTGACTGTGTGACCTTGAACAAGTTACTTAACCTCTCTGTACCCATCTTCTCAGCTGGAGAAGACATCAAATACCACTTATCTGATGGGACATATAGAACGCATGTGACAGTACCGAACACTTAGTGGTCAAGCTTATGTTTTCTCTGGTAATACCAGAGAAACAGAGATATGACGTTTTGACCTGGTGTTATTATATATTTATGGTCTTCAAAAATTTATTCGAGCCTGTACGGCAAAATTATTAATGTGTAAGAGATCCTGGTCTTCCCCCTCTTCTTCCTTCCCACCGTCCCTGTATCCCCTACCTGCTAAAGGAGATTTGGTCTTTGTACATTCAACTTCTCCCAGGCCTCACCCACCAGGGATACTTCTGGCTTTGTTAGATTTTTTGCACTGCAGATCTGAGAGAATGGCCAGTGCTCAATACCATCACAGCCCGAGATCTTTAGTTACCCACTGCCCTGAAACCGGCTATCCCACCCTCTTCTCCTGCACTATTTTTCATCATAGAACTTATCCTCACCTTAATGTGATGTATGCATTTGTTCATTTGTTTATTGCTTTTCTGCCTCTACTGTTGTTGTTGTTGTTGTTGTTGTTGTTATGTGCCATCGAGTCGGCCCCGACTCATAGCGACCCCGCCCTGGGTTTCCGAGGCAGTATCACAACGGAAGTAGGATTGCCCAACCTTCCTTCCGAGGAGTGGCTGGTGGGTTTGAACTGTCAGCCTTCTGGTTAGCAGTCAAGTGCTTTAGCCATTATGCTACCAGAGCAAAATCCATCATGATAGGGCTTGTCTCTTTTATTCCAACACCTACAACAATTCCAGCACATAGTAGGTAATCAACAGATGTTTGTTGAATAAATAAAAGAAAGATGAGTGGAACTCCCACACCAATAGTTCTCAACTAGAGGTAATATTTCCCCCCAGAGGATATTTGGCAATGTCTCGAAACATTTTTGGGTGTCACAACTGGGAGGAGGTGCTGCTGGCATTGGGTAAGTAGAGCCAGGTGTGTTGCTAAACATTCTACAGTGCACATAACAGCTACCCAAAAACCCAAACCCATTGACTTTGAGTTGATTCTGACTCATAGCAACCCTATAGGAGAGAGTATACCTGCCCATAGGGTTTCCAAGGCCATAGATCTTTGCAACTTTTCTCCTGCAGAACAGCTGTTGGGTTCAAACTGCAGACCTTTCAGTTAGGAGCCAAGTACTCTACTCACTGTACACCAGAGCCACCCCAAAAAAGGAATTATCCAGTCCAAAATTTCTGCAGTGCTGAGGTGGAGAAATACTGCCCCACCCCAAGTTCAGTAGCTGTACCTACAACATCTGCCCTTTGACCATTCTGATTGAAGATGCTGGCACTTTTTACCTGTTATGCTGCAATATCCTATCTGATCTCCCTGCTTACATCCTTTTTTTTCTTCTAACTTTTTATTGTGATGTAGGTGTAAATTTACAAAGCAAATTTGTTTTACTGTCAACAGTTCATGCACACTTGGTTTCACACCCCCATTAAAATCCCCGACCATAAAAAGCTCTCTTCCCGTCTCCTCCCTGTCTCCCTGTGACTATCCCTTCCCTGTGTCCTTCTTATCTATGCATTCCTGTCTGTCTAGCTTTCCCTCTGTGCAAATGTTTCCCTTGTGATCTCATGGTTGATTGATCTAGGGGGTGCATCTTCCTAGGGTAGGTGAGTGCATCTCTCTGGGGTAGCTGTTTCTGCTGTTTGGCTAAGAGCTAATCCATGGAAGCGAGTCCAGCTCCAGGTGGGAAGGATAACCTGGGGACATAGCCTCAGGTGTTCCACAGCCTCTATCTGACCAGTAACTATGGTCATTTTTGTGTTTTTGAATTTTTTTCCCACATTTTTCCTCCCACTCTGTCCAGGATCTCCAATTGTGATCCCTTTCCAAGTGGTTGGCATTGACTTATTTCACTCAGCATACTGTCCTCCAAATTCATCCACATTATGAGGTGATTCGTGGATTCTTTATTATTCTTTAATGTTGCATAGTATTCCATTATGTAAATGTACATAGTTTGGTTATCCATTAATCTGTTGATGTAGCACTTAGGTCATTTCTATCTCTTTGTTATAGTGAATTGTGCTGCAATGAACGTAGGTATGCATATGTCTACTTATATCTTGGATTTCACCTCTTTAAGATATATTCTTAGTAATGGAATTGGTGGATCAAATGGTATTTCTATTTCCAGTATTTTAAGGAAACATCATACCATTTTCTACAGTGATTGTACTATTTTACAGTCCCACCAGCAGTGTATGAAAGTTCCACTCTCTCCACACCCTCACCAGCATTTTTTATTTTCTGTCTTGTTGAATTTTGCTATTATTGCTGGGGTAAGATGATATCTCATTGTTGTTTTGATTTGCATCTCTTTAATGGCTAATGATCATGAATATTTCCTCATGTGTTTGTTGGCTACCTGCATATCCTTTAGAGAAGTGTCTGTTCATGTCCTTTGCCCATTTTTGAATTGGATTTTTTGTCTTTTTGGTGTAGAGGTGTTGAAGTTTTGTATAAATTTTAGAGATAAATCCCTTGTCAAATATGTCCTAGTCAAATGTTTTTCCTAAAACTGTAGGTTCTCTTTGTACCCCTTTGAAGAAGTCTTTTGATACACATAAGAATTTAATTTTCTAAAGGTCCCAGTCATCTAGTTTCTCTTCCACTGTTTGTGTATTTTGGGCTATGCTTGATAGTCTATTTATGCCATCATTTAGTGCCCCTAGGTTTGCCCCTATTTTATCTTTGATGAACTTTATGATTTTGGGTTTTCCATTTAAGTCTTTGATCCAGCTTTAGGATTCATTTTTGTGTATAGTGTGAGATATAGATCTTGTTTCATTTTTCTGCAAATGGATATCCAGTTTTTCCAGCATCATTTGTTAAAAATTCAGCCAAAGAAGATAATTCATATGGCCAATAAACACATGAAGACATGTTTGCAATCAATAGCCATTAGAGAAATGCAAATAAAATAAAAAGTGGGATGTCATCTCACTCCAGTAATAAAAGCAAAGTTCAAAAAGACAGAAAATAACAAATGCTGATGAGGTTATGGAGAGATTGGGACTCTCATACACTGCTGGTGAGACTAAAATGATACCACTGTGGAAAACAGTATGGGGATTCCTTAAAATGTTGGAAATAGAAATAACATTTGATCCAGTAATCTCATTACTAGGTATATATCCTAAAGAAGTGAAAGCCAGGATGAGAATAGATATATGCACACCCATTTTCATTGTAGCAATATTCACAATAGCAAAGAGATGGAAACAACCTATGTGCCCATCCATGGAGGAATGGATAGCAAAACTGTGGTACATAAACACAATGGAATACTATGCAACACGAAAGAATAACATTGAATCCTTGAAACACCTCATAACATAAAATGAACTTGGAGAATATTATGGTGAGTGAAATAATTCGATCACAGAAAGACAAACACTTTATTAGTCCAGTATTGTAAAAAGTCTAGGAAAGGTTACATATGGAAAGAAACTTTGTTGGTTACCAGGGATGAGAGAGGAGGGCAGGGAAAATTGCTAGATAGGTAAGAGACAAGTCTTGATTTGGGTGAAAGGAAAGGCAATATACCAAAAGCAAGTGACCGACAAAATAGCACTAAAGAAAAAGAAGACACAAAGAGGTACAAAGAGGTACAGACAACAAAGATAAATACTTTTACACACAAAATACTGCATTATCAGTAATAACAAACATTAATCTATGGGAGGAAACAAAAGTAGGCAGGCTAAATGATCCGGCATGTCTAGGCAAAAGGGAATATACCCATAACCATATGTAAGTTTGGCAAATGATATTTCTACACACAAATTTGAATGTGGTGCAAGAATGTCCATATAGATAATAGAGCTAATGGGGCAAAGTTATGATAAGTTCTTAGCCACAGTCAAACACCTTGAGGGAATGCCCGTGGGCTCAGGAACGTGGTTTTGGGGCCATCAAGCTCAATTGGCATAACATACTACACAAAAACATTGTTCTATATCCTACTTTGATAAATAGCGATCACAGTCTTAAAAGCTTGGAAGAGGCCACTATAAGATTCAGTAATTGCTCTCCTCATCTGGAGCAAAGAACAAAGAAGAAAACCAAAGATGCATGGAAACAATTAGTTCAAGAGACTAGTGGACCATGTGAACCTCAGCCTACATGATGCTGAGACCAGAAGAACTAGATGGTGCCTAGATACCAATGTCAACCACTCAGAAAGGGATGAAAATAAGATATCCTGCATAGAATAGGAGAAAAATGTGGAACAAAACTAAAAAAGTAATAATAAAAAAAAAAGATCAGGCTTACTGGTATGATAGAGACTGGTGAAACCCCTGACACAAAGGTGTACAAAAGGAACATTTATACCAGATAGGTATACTTGTTAAAACAGTCAACCATGGGAGATCAGAAGGGCAGTCAGTATTTGCACTGGGAAATAGCTCAGAGGGCAAGAATGCACAGGAAAGAAGGACACAGGGAGAAAGTATCCATACGGAGGAAGAGGGAAGAGAGCTGTTACATTGTGGGGATTGCAATCAATGTCATGAAACAAAATGTGTATGCACTGTTGTGTGGAAGGTGAAATTTCTCTACAGATTTTTACCCAAATCACAATTAAAAAAAAAAA
>NW_006921770.1:4011510-4015253 GCF_000298275.1 Orycteropus afer afer
TCATTTATTTTTTTATTGTTACTAGAATATATATAATGAAACATTTGTCATTTCAACAATTTTTACATGTACAATCCAGTGACATTAATTACATTCATCATACCATGCACCCATCACCACTAACCTTTTCCAGATTTTTCCATCAGCCTTAACAGAAACTCAGTGCTCCTTAAACTCATTTGCCTAGTCTAGATATTTCCCATAAGTGGAATCTTATATTATTCTTCCTTTTGTGAGAGACATTTCATTCAGCATAAGATTCATCTGTGTTATAGCATTTCTTTTTATTTGCTCATTTTCTTTCTCCTCCATTACACTGTAAGCTCCATTGAGAGCAGAGACCTTGACTGTCTTATTCATCAGTCTATCCCTAGTGCCCAGAAGAGTGTCTGTCAAAGCATTTATTGAATGAATGAATAAATGGGTGGAAAATCTGTTTAATGGGGAAACAGCACAGAAACTAAAAGAAAAACCAGAGAGTATTAATTTACATTATAATGAGAAGTTAGGCAGGGGAAGAATGAAAAAAAATGTAAAATACTCAAAATAGAGTATACTAAAATCTCTGAAGAGATGAAATGTGCAGAAAATTGAGAGGGAGAAAAAAGGGGAATTCAGGAAGTGTTGGGATGAATGCTACAAGAGCCACAAGTAGAGACTAGAATTCCTAACAGACAACTGAACTATGCTATGTTGGATGTGGCCTTATGCAGAGGTGATGTGGGACACTAGAACTTTAGGGGTGGATTTTCTGCAATCATTCAACACATATAGAAATCCCACTAAAATCTAAGTCCTCTGAAGATTACAGAGATGAATTAGGTACAGATTCTGTCTTCAGGAAGTGTAACATTTAGCAGGGAAGATAAGGCACGCACAGAGAAAATCATGTGAAAAGACAGACAATGCCAAGAGAAGCAACATCTTTATCAACTAACTCCTCTAGATGAAGCATCTCCTCCATGTTTTACATTAAATACCTCATTTTATATCCACAAAAACTCTATTAAATAAGTATTCCCATGTTATAGATGATGCTAAGAATAGTAATAATTGTTGTGCATTTGCTCTGACTTATGCTAAATTCTTCCTAAGAATTCTCATTGAATTTTCACAACACTCCTAGGAGGTCTTTACTATCATAGTCCCCTTTGCACAGGTAAGAATATTGAACCCAAGAATACTATAAAAGACAACTTCAAGAAGACAAGAGAGATCTACATAAATGAAAGAACATACCGTCCTTATGGATAGGAAGATCAAACATTGTAAAAATGTCAGTTCTACCCAAAGCACTCTACACATTCAATCCAATCCCAATCCAGAACCCATCAACATTCTTTAAGGAGATGGAAAAATCAATTACTGACTTTATATGGAAAGGAAACAGACCTCAGATAAGCAAAGCACCATTAAAAAAAAAAAAAAGAACACACTAGGACCTCTCGCACTCCAAGATCTCAATACATACTATACAGCCACAGTAGTCAAAACTTCCTGGTATTGATACAACAACAGACACATAGACCGATGGAGTAGAATTGAGAACCCAGAAATAGATCCATTGACCTAAGGGCTGAAATCCATTAAATGGGGAAGAGATGGTCTGTTTAACAAATGGTGCTGGGCAAAACTGGATATCCATTTGCAGAAAAAGGAAACAAGATCTGTACCTCACACCATACACAAAAACTAACTCCAGATGGATCAAAGACTTAAATGTGAAACCTAAAACTATAAAGTTACTCAAGGAAAAATTAGGGGCACATTCACCAGCCACTCCTCAGAAGGAAGGTTGGGTGATCTACTTCTGTAGTGATAGCATCTTGGAAACCCAAGGAGGGGTTGCTATGAGTCAGATCCAATGTGACGACAGTGAATTTGGTTTGGTTTTCATTTAAGTTATGGAATAAATAGACTATCAAACATAACCCAAAATGCACAAACAGCTGAAGATAAACTAGATAAATGGGACCTCCTAAAAATTAAATTTTATGTGCTTAAAAAGACTTCTCCAAAAGAGTTAAAAGAGAACCTACAGATTGGGAAAAAATATTTGGTAATGACATATCTGACAAGGGACTTATCTGTACAATTTATAGAAAACTCCAACACCTCAACAACAAAAAGACAAACAATCCAATTAAAAATGGGCAGAAGATATGAATAGACACTTCACCAAAGAGAATATTCAGGTGGCCAACAAATACATGAAGAAATATTCACAATCATTAGCCATTAGAGAGATGCATATCAAAACATCAATGAGATATCATTTTGTGCCAGCACTAGTAGCAAAGTTCAATAAGACAGAACATAACAAATATTGGCAAGGATGTGGAGAAATTGGGACTCTCATACTCTGCTGGTGGGACTGGAAAATGATACAACCACTGTGGAAAGCATTATGGTGATTCCTTAAAAAGTTGGAATTAGAAATACCATTTGACCCAGAAATCCCATTACTAGGTATATATCCTAAAGAAGTGAAGGCCAGGACAAGAACAGATATATGCATATCCATGTTCATCGCAGCACTATTGACAATAGAAAAAAGATGGAAACAACCTAAGTGCACATCATTGGAAGAATGGATAGCCAAACTATGGTACAGACACAAAATTGAATACTAGGCAACCCTAAAGAATAATGTAGAAGCTGCAAAACACCACATAATATGGATGAAGTTGGAGAATATTTTGCTGAGTGAAAGAAGTCAATCACAGAAGGACAAATATAGTATTATTCATTACTGTAAAAAGTCAAGGAAAGGTTTACATATGGAAGGAAATTTTCTTTGTTGGTTACGAGGGTTGGGAGGGGAGGGGAAGAAATACTGCTAGGTAAGTAGAGACAAGCATTGATTTAGGTGAAGGGAAGGTCAATGTACCAAATGTGAGTGATCAACATGGTGACAGAGAAAGAGGAAGACATAGAGAGGTGCATGGGAGGTACAGATAACAAAGATGAACTCTTTTGCACGTACAGTACTGCATTGTCAGTGATGGCAAACACTGACCTACAGGTGCATAGATGGGTAGACAGGCTGAACAATTATGTATGTCTATGCAGAGGAGAGTGTGCCCATGATCATATATAGGGTTAACAGACAATGTTTCTACAAGTGTATTTGTATGTTCTGTAAGCATTTCCAGGTATATAGTAGAGCTGACAAGGGATGAGATTGTAGTCACCTCCTGGCCACAGCCAGCTACCCAGAAGGAACAAGTAGTTGAACCTGTGGGCTCAATACCATGATCAAAGGGAACAACAAGCTCAATTGACATAACATACTACACAAAAACATTGTTCCACATCCTGCTTTGGCAAGTAGTGACTAAGATCTTAAAAGCTTGCAAGTGGCCATCTAGATACAATGATGGGTCTCTCCTCATCTAGAACAAAGAAGAATGAAGAAATCCAAAGACACATGGAAACAATTAGTCCAAGGTACTGGTACAACATGAGATCCTCAGCCTATGAGACCAGAAGAACTAGATGGTGCCCAGCCATCACTGTCAACCATTTGGAGGGGGATCTATGTAAGAGATCTTGGATAGAGTGTGCGAACAATGTAGAACAAAACTCAAAATCATTAAAAATAAATAAATAAAGGGGGGGGGTACAGGTCTACTGGTACAATAGAGCCTGGTGGAGCCCCTGAGACTATGGGCCCTAGCTGCCCTTCAGGTCTGAAATTGAACCCAGTCCTGTAGCTTCCACCAAATGAAAGACAAGCATAT
>NW_006921770.1:4015913-4022782 GCF_000298275.1 Orycteropus afer afer
AAAAAAAAAAAAAAAAAATCTAGAGACCCCACTTCTTTCCACTATGCCACACTTTCTACTGGATGTTACCCAGTTTGAGCTTTACCTAAGGAAGAACCTTCCTATCAGCATGGCTGTCAGACAATGCAATATGCTTTTTCCCAAGGTGACAAGTTCTCTGTTACATCCAAACAGAGGCCAGCAGATCATTTCTTTGGGATAATGTAGTGATTTCTGTGGAGAAATATTAAGTTGATGAGTTCTAAGTTTCTGGCTATAAGATTCCCCAGTTCTATACCTAGTTACATGGCACTGGGAAAATCCTTCTCTCTAGACCTCATTTTTACTTCATAGGTTGACATGGTCACTAAACTTCCACCAATGAGGCATTACTGCTCAGTGGCAAAATTCTCTTTCTGTGCAGGAAACTTGGGTTTGATTCTCAGCCAATGCACCTCAGTGAAGGCTGGTCAGCTGAACTTCAAGGTTGAGATGAACTAGGAAGAAAGGCCTAGTGATATGCTTCAAAAAATGAGCCAACGAAAACAGTATGGATCTCAACAGTATGGATCTGCCCATAACTGCAACCTATTGTGGGGATAGTACAGTGTTTTGTTCTGTTGTGCATGCAGTCAGGGACCAATTTGACAGCAACTAACAACAACAAGAATAACGTGGCATGGGGATTGGAGGAAGAAGACTCATTAACAACCTGCAATACACAGACAACACAACTTTGCTTGCTGAAAGTGAAGATGACTTGAAGTACTTACTGATGAAGATTGAAGAGTGCAGTCTGCTGTATGGATTACACCTCAATATAAAGAAAACAAAAATCCTCACAACTGGACCAATAAGCAGCATTACGATAAATGGAGAAAAGATTGAAGTTGTCAAAGACTTCATATTACTTGCTTCTACAATCAACACCAAAGGAAGCAGTAGTCAAGACACCAGATGACTAATTGCATTGGTCAAATCTTCTGCAAAATAGAACTCTTTCAAATGCTGAAGAGCAAAGATGACTTCTTAAAGACTAAGATGCACCTAACCCAAGCCATGGTATTTTCAATTGCCTCATGTGCATGTAAAAGAAAACCAAAGAAGAGTTGAAGCTTTTGAGTTGTGGTGTTGGCAAAGAATGCTGAAAGTATCATGCACAGCCACCATCCATCTGTCAGTGAAGGCTGGTCAGCTGAACCTCAAGATTAAGACGAACTAACAAATCTTTCCTGGAAGAAGTGCAGCCACAATCCTCCTTGGAAGTGAGAATGGCCAGACTTTGTCTCACCTACTTTGGTCATGTCAGAAGGGATCAGTCTCTGGAGAAGAATCTCATGCTTGGTAAAGCGAAGGGTCAACAAAAAAGGGGAAGTCCCTCAACAAGATGGATTAACACAGTGGCTGCAATGATGGGCTCAGGTGTAGCAAGGATCATGAGGCTGGCAGGGACCGGGCAGTGTTTTGTTCTGTTGTACATAAAGTCACTATGAGAGACAACCTGACAGCACCTAACAACAACAACAAGGTTCCTCCCAGATTCTGCATTCTAAGATTTTCAGATTTAATGGGCAAGCATAGACAGGGATGCTGGGCACTGACCCAGATTTTGGCAACCCTCAGTGAGTGTCCTGTTCAACAAAGGGATCTGGAAGCTTTGAAAATTTACTTCCTTCCCAATTTTGCCTTGAGTTGGCCACAAACAAACCCATACTGTGGAAAATTCCAGGCAGTAAGATATTGTCATAAGAGAAAGACTTTGGAGTCGTTCCCCCAGCAGGCTTGGGAACCTGTGCTTCTCCACATGCCACCTCCATCTCCCACCCCACCCCCAAAAAAACACTCATTTTATTAGAATTCCATTTATGCTCCAGTGATTCCAAATCCCCAGAATTCCTTTATCCCAGAGCATGAGTAATTGGATTTTTTCCCTTCTAAGCCTCAGCCGCCCCTCCACTTCATCAGCATGCTGGGCTCTGGGCCTACCCGGCCCTGTGAAGGAATTGAAAAGATGCCATGCAGCGTTATGAAATCATATATAAGATCTTTAAGGATGCTTTCTGCAGTGAAGGGGGAGTTTTTATTTTTCGATAAATCACTTCCAGTCTTCAGATAACAATTTTACAGTCTGAGATAGAATTTATGATTCTGGGGAATTGCTCCTTCTTCCTAATGTGCCCCTTTCTCTTGCCCAACATCCCCACTTCCCCACACACACACCCTTGAGGGATCCAGGGAAAAGGGCAAGAGAAGAAGGAGCTGAGCTAATAAGTCTACCTCATATGTACAATTATAAAATCTCTCCACATGCACTGTGCTTTTTATTTTCAAAGCACTTTAACATCCATCATATCATCTCATCCTCTGGGATGAAGACTGGCAATATGCAGATGTTACTAGCCCCATATTCCAGATTAAAAAAAATAGAGGCTCCTAACGGAGGTAGGATTGCCACCACACGCCATGATGCTCTTTATTTACTGTGGGGCCTCACTTTCTATTCCTGAGGCCAGTAAGGAGCCCAGCGTTGAAGGGCTGACCTTCTCAATTGTAGCCCAAGAATTGAAAGATACTTACCTTGTTATGATAAGGGAAAACGTCTGTCCTCTTTTATAGGATTGACAGGAGCCAGTGGATTGAGGTGGTAAACTTGTTAGCTAAATATTTGCAATCCACATCAACCACCTTATAGACCACTGCCAGAGCTAGTTCCCCCCAGAAATTGCTCACTTGCCTGCTGAAAAACCTTCAGTGTCTCACTTGCCTAAAGGGGAAAATTACAGAGTTGGAAGGAAACTTGGAGACCATCTAATCCAACACTAAACTATGCAATAATGTGCTCTACCGCACTGATATCCCTCAGGTTTCTGCTTGAATAACTCTAAGGGTGGGAATCTTATTACCCTTTCTTATTCTATTCATTCTTTCATTCACATACTTTTTTTTTTTTTTTTTATCTGCACAATAGATATTTACTATGCAGGCATGATGTTAAGCCGGGGAATATCATCCTGAATAACACATACTCAAAGAGTAGTGGGTTATAGAAAGTTCTAATGCCTGACTGCCTGGGTTCAAATTCAAGCTCCATGCCTAAGTTGCTGCATAACCTTGGGAAATTACATAACCTCCCTTTGGCTCAGTTTCCCCAAATGTCTAAAGAAGATAAACATATCATGAACCTAGCACAGTGTAAACACAGAATACATGTGAGCTAATAAGTAGACCTATTTGCACAATGGTTTAGCCTTTGCTGCTAACCAAAAGGTTGCAGGCTTTTGGGGAGAAAGATCTGGTTATCTGCTTCTGTAAAGAGTGTTATTGTTGTTAGGTGCTACGGAGTGGGTTCCAACTCATAGAGACCCCATGTACAACAGAACCAAACACTGCCCAGTCCTGTGCCAGCCTCACAGTCATTGCTGTGTGTGAGCCCATCATTGCAGCCACTATGTCAGCCCATCTGTTGAAGGCCTTCCCCCTTTTTGCTGACCCTCCACTTTACCAAGCATGATATCCTTCTCCAGGGACTGGTCCCTCCTGATAACACGACCAAGGTATATGATATGAAGTCTCACCATCCTCACTTCTAAGGAACATTTTGAATGTACATTTTCCAAGACAGATTTGTTTGTTATTCTGGCAGTTCTGATATGTTCAATATTCTTCTCCAACACCACGACTTAGAGGCATCAGTTTTTCAGTCTTCCTAATTAATTGTCCAGCTTTTGCATGTGTATGAGGTGACTGAAAACACCACAGCTGGAAAACCCTATTGAGCAGTTCTACTCCATCACATGGGGTCATGGTGAATCATAGATTGATTCCCCAGCAGCTAACAATAACAATGGTATAACTCAATTAAATTCACTATTGTTGAGTCGGATCCAACTCATAGCAGCCCCTCCTTGGGTTTCCGAGGCATTATCACTACAGAAGAAGATTGCCCAATCTTCCTTCCCAGGAGTGGCTGGTGGGTTTGAACCACCAGCCTTCTGGTTACTAGTCAAATGCCTTAGACACTATACCACCAGAGCTCCCAACAATGGTATCGATAAATAAAAAAGCATTTTACAGTACAGTGAAGTATGTGGAAGATTTCTGTGGGAACACTTAATCCACTAGAGGGAAAGAAGTGTTCAGGGAGGCCTTCCAGGAAGCAGTGACTACTAAGTGATAAAGCCATGCAATTGTCCAAGCAAAGAGGGAGAAAACTAAGCAAGAGGTAACTGAATTGCAGACACTGTTTTGAAATAAAGAGAAAGCATGGCACATTCAAAGAATTTTAAGAATTCAGTGTAGCTGGAGCACAGAGGGCAAGGCAAGGAGGTGAGGCAGCTATTTCCCTTTAGACAACTGGATTGTGGGAAAAGCTTTTCTATATTTGAATTCCCAACATGGCACTTACAGACTTCTGCAATTTGGCTTCAACTTATCTTTTGCAAATTTTTCTCAATTCTGTACTATTTACATGTCTATCAACAAGATACTTTTCCACATCCTTGCTTAAGCTAGTTCCCCTCAAAAGACATTTGAGGTTGGGGTTTTCTCAGGACCAATTCACCACATTTTTGGTGACAGAGTCCCTGTTGCATATGGGAACAAGTGATATAATTCAGGTAAGCTCACCCTGGCCTTACCCCTTCCAGGCCATATCCCACCAAGAATAACCCATGCTCTAGCCATAGTCATGGGTTTAGGAATGGGAACATAACCAAAGGCAGACCATTTGGAGTCACTTGTTGACTTTTCTTACTGGACGTGTTATTCCACTGGTGTTGCTCAGCTGTGAGGGCATGAGTTTGGGGCTGCTGGCCATCTTGCCTTCCTCCAAAAAGGAGCCATTCTGAGGAACCCCACCATTTAGGGAAAGCAGAGCCATGAGATGGCAAGAGAGACAGAAGCAAGATAATACTATTTGAGCCCCTGGATGGAGGCCTGCCTAGAACCATCTGCATTCCTGGACTTACCAGTTATGTGAACCAATAAATTCTCCTCTATTTTTTCTTTCTATAAACTACTTTGAATTAGATTTTTCAAAGCAAAACCTCTCTGACTAATTCACCTTCTGACCTCTTCTTCAGTGGTTGCACTGGGGTTGGTGTCACCTAGTGTGATAGTCACACATACCCCATGGGCAGAGCAGCCAGCAATCCATCCACCCCTCCCCCCAGTGGGCAAAGCAACCTAGCCCCATCCTGCCCCTGACATGGCTGAGCACTATCAGGGCAACTCCCCACAGCTCCTCTGCTTTCCCATTGGCTAGAGAAGAGACCCTCCTCTCTGCCCAATGGCAGGTGCCATAGCCCTTCTGCCACATCCAAACTGGAGGGTGACAGAGGTGTGTGGTAACAAGTTATGGCACTGGGTGAAGGGTGATACCAACCCCAGTGACTTCACTGCCCTTGTGGCCCTTCCCCTTGCTTGTTACCACCACCATAGACCCTGGGATCATTTTTGATGTCACCCCTTCTGACAGTGTCAGAGGGTACAATCTGTACCCTTCTACTCCCATAATGATGCCACTGCCTTTCTTGGCTTAGCACAATTACCAACTCTTCCATGGTCATCTCAACCAGATGCAGTCCCCTGCCCCTTTCCAGCCCTTGTTGCATTGTTCTTGCTCTAGAATACTCAAGCTTGAAGTGATTAGCTGGCATCTATCATACCCTACCTTCTATGTTGAATTTGGTATCTATGTCCTTCCTATCTGGCATCTGAGAGGAAAACTCCATGCAGGCATTCAGTCTTGTACCCTGCTCCCCTAACTGCTGTGCCCACTACAAAGCAATTGCTCAATTAATATTTGTAGAATAAAAGAAAGAATATGAAGGGAGAGCATGAGACATGAAGATTTAAACACCAGGTATAATATTTCCTAAAGGGTATCCTTGGGAAGAGTCCATTGTTTCCCCCTAAGACCTAATTTCTTTATCTACAAAATATGGGTAACATTTATTAGAGTCATTTCAGGATGAAGTAACAAAATCCATCTTACATGCTTTGTCAAATTTAGAGAGACCTATATATGTAACGTAGGAGCTATGGTGGCATAGTGCCTAAGGCATTTGACTGTTAACCAGAAGGCTGGTAGTTCAAACCCACCATTCACTCCTTGGAAGGAAGGTTTGGCAATATACTTCTGTAGAGATACTGCCTCGGAAACCCAAGGAGGGGTCACTATGAGTCAGATCTGCCTCAATGGCAGTGAGTTTGATTTTTTTGTTTGTTTGTTTTATATATGTAACTTAAAGCTTTTGTCCCTAGCATTGGTTAGGGAGTAAGGAGACCTAGATTTTGAATTCAAGACATCTCTGAGATTAATGATATATGTCAGTTATCCTTTGTGGACCTCGTTTATAAAATGAGGGCAAGGAAGAAAGGATTAGGTGAGTTTTAGGAACATTCTATGGTTCTGTGACGGCATTATATATTTGGCATATTTGAATTTCCTCCATGTCAATGAATGCAAAGTGTCAGTCTAGGGATCTGAACATGGGTTAGGTCCCATATATATAAAAGTATAATCTTTTATTAATTGTATAAATCTGGCAGGCACTATATTAAGTAATTGGAATCCACTATCACTTTTATTCTTTAAAATAACCCTTGCTTAGGGGATACTGAGCTCCTGTTAAGGGTGGTGGAAAAATCTGGGAATATTTAATGGTGATGGCTGAACAACATGATGGACACATTAAATGTTACTGAACTGCATATGTGAACGGTGATGAATTGTACATATGAAGACTGCTGAAATGGTAAATGTTTTGTTGTTGTTATTATTGTTATGTGCTGTCGAGTCGGCCCCGACTCATAGCGACCCCTCCTTGGGTTTCCGAGGCAGTATCACTACGGAAGTAGATTGCCCAACCTTCCTTCCGAGGAGTGGC
>NW_006921770.1:4023077-4029105 GCF_000298275.1 Orycteropus afer afer
CAAACTGATTCCAACTCATAGCAACCCCTCCTTGGGTTTTTGAGGTGATATCTCTATGGAAGTAGATTGCCCAGTTTCCCTTCCAAGGAGTGGCTAGTGGGTTTGAACTGCCAGCCTTCTGGTTAGCAGTCAAATGCCTTAGGCACTATGCCACCTGAGCTCCCTACATATATGTATATACATGTACCACAATAAAATACACACACACACACACACACACACATATATATCACAATAAAATAAATAAATAACCCTATGAGATAGGGTTTCTAAAAACAGAGAAACTGAGGCACAGAAACAGTAAATAACTTACCCAATCCCCACAGCTAATAAGAGATAATGCCAATCAGCCCCTCATGTTCTTAACCATTAAGCTACACTGTGACTCCCCCTGTATTACATGACAAAGGCTGGGAAAGGGAGACCTTTGCAAGCTTCAGATGGTCTCTGCAGTTCCAACCATGCTAACAGACTGGGTGCTGGGGGCCTGCATTGAGCAGGAATGCCATGCTGCTAATGGAAGAAAATATAATTATAGAGCATAATTACAGTGTATCGTATTCTGTAATTACACTGACAGTATTTAATATAGAACATATTCTGAAGCTAAATGAATGGAAACAACCCCCGACACACAACAGAACAGAAGTAGAGCTGCTAAAAACCCATGCTCTCCACAGTATAGAATTATAGGACCTTTGTTTTACGTCCCTCAACTTAATGGATGATATCATTGACCTCCCAATGGCCCAAGTCCCAAACTTGATTCTTTCTAGCTCTGCATCACACATCGTGCAGACTTTACCCCTCACTTTGGACAAATCTGCTGCAACAGACCTCTTTAAAGTATTAAAGAGCAAACATGTCACTTTGAAGAACAAGGTGCCCATGACCCAAGCCATGGTGTTTTCAATAGTCATATGCATGTGAAAGCTAGACAATGAATAAGGAAGACCACAGAAAAATTGATGCATTTGAATAGTAGTAATGACAAAGAATACTAAATATATCATGGACTGCCAGAAGAATGAACAAATCTGTCTTGGAAGATGTACAGCCAGAATTCTTCTTAGAAGGAAAAATGGCCAAACTTTGTCCCTCATACTTTGGTCATGTTATCAGGAGGCCCCAATACCTAGATAAGGATATCATGCTTGGTAAAGTAGAGAGTCAGCAAAAATGGGAAAGATCCTCATCAGTATGGATTGATATAGCTGCTACAACAGTGAACTCAAGCATAGCAAAGATTGTGAGGATGGTGCACGATCAGGCAACATCTCACTCTGTTGCACATGGGGTCACTATGAGTTGAAACTGACTGAACGGCAACTAACAACAACATCTCTCTCACTCCACTTCTTTGTTCCTAGCTCAGGAAAAAACTCTCTTCCCTAGATAAATTTTACAACCTTCCTACTGGTCTTCTTGCTTTCAGACACACCCTATGTATCCTCTTCCACACTGTATGAGAGAGAACCATTCCAGGATGCAAATTTGACCATGTCACTTCCTTACCTAAAACTTTTCAGTGGCTATCATTGATGAATCCAAATGCCTTTGCTCAGTACACTGGGTCCTTTGTGATCTGGTCCCTCCTTGCTGCCCTAGCCTTACCTCTTGACACTTGCCTTCACACTCCTGCACTCTAAGCATTCTGAACTCTGTGTAGATTTCTGAAGCTCTTGTTTCTCCCCATATTTGCACTTCTTTTCCTCTCTCTGAAATATTCTTCCTCTTAAATCTTCACCTAACTCACACACATCCTTTAGCAGTAGCTCATGTGCTGTCATCTAGCCTGGGTTAGAAACACTGACATGAGCTTCTTCAGCATCTTCTAGCAGAGAACTCACACCAGTAAACCATAATTGTCTGTTTTCTTCTGTCTCCTCATTTTGACTGGGAACAATTTCAGGGAAAGGACTGTACTTTGTTTTTATTTCTATATTCCCAATGCAAAGAATAAATTTTTTACTAACCTAAAAGTTAGTAGATCAAACCCAACCAGTAATATCACAGAAGAAAATGCCAGTGATCTGCTTCCATAAAGATTACAGACAAGAAAACCCTATAGAGTAGTTCTACTCTGTAATACATGGGGTTGTCATGAGTCCAAATCAACTCTATGACAATGAGTTAATGCCTAGACTGATGCCTGGCAGACAGTAAGTGTTCCATGTTTCTTGGATGAATGAATGTAAAACATATTCAGAGAATTGTGTGCAAGCATCAAAGTTTTATTTCTGTGACTAACTATAAGGAGAAACATGGAACTATAGAGGGTCACAGATTGAGAATCCTTTTCACCCTTCCTTTCATTTTGAAAATGAAAATAAAACAGAAGCAAAGAAGTGAAGAAACTTGGCCAAGGTCATACATATGCAGCAAAGTCTAACAAAGAAAAGAGGTCTGTCAATTCTAAGCTTAGTGCTATTCCATAATATGGTAAACTATTTACCTATTTATAGTCAAAGATCTAGGCTAAGTGGAAGAAGTTCTGAAAAAAAATTTAATGTTAATAACAGAAAGTATTCAGGTAGCAAGTTTGACATATGGTTGTGTGGACTGTAATACATGGCATCACAACTTTGATGATTTTCCTTATCTGGGTTTAGTAAAAGAAAAGAAATCCATTTTCCATTTAGGTACAGGCTCCACTGGGCTTTTTCACAGGCACTGGCTGCCCTTGAGGACATATGCATATGCCAGAGAAGACACAAAAATGAATGAAGCCTACTCAGAAGTCATTCCGTCACTTCATCTAAAAATATGAATACATTCAGAATGTATTTATTTAGAATACCAAATGCCTACAATTGTGAAACACCCTAGAGACCAAAAGATTCATCTACTAAATCTGAACAGAACATTGGACTCTTTTTCCCTCCCTCTTTATCCATTTGCCTATGCATCCAGCAATTATTAATTGAGTACCAACTTTGTGCCATTACTGTGGCCTTGTCGTCTGCTATAAAGCACCTACCTCTGCAGCCAGGCTGCCTGCATTCTAATCTTACCTCTGCTACTAATTGGCTGTTGCACTTGGACAAGTCTTTATGCTTCAGCTTTTTAATCTATGAGATGAGGATATAATCAGATCCCACCTTATGCTTTGAACCTTGCTTGGCACTTGGTGAGCCTCAGTAAACAATAGCTTGTATCACGTTGTTTTCCACCCCTATTCCCTCAGAGAAAAGCAGAATGCTAATGCTGTAATAGATCAAGAAAACACACAGTGTGTTCATGTCAGGGCCTCAATTGCACTCTGACCCCAGAAAAGCCTATGTGGATGACCCAAGGGTCCCTGGCCTGGCACTGCTAGTCACCTGGGTTCAAGCTCTGGCCCCACCCTTTCCCAGCTGTATTGCCCTGAGCAGATTACTTAACCTCTTCGAACCTCCATTTTCCCATCTGGAGAGTAGGGTTGATAATGCTGCTGCTGATGTCGATGATGATTCTAGTATCAATCATAGTAATTATTCTTTCCTCAAAGATGGCAGGTTTAAATGAGATAGTAGATGTGACAGAGGTGTAGTAACTATGAAATTCTACTTTGTCCAACACAGTAGATACCAACTACAGGTGGCCATAAGCACATGACATGGGGCTAGTATGAATGAGGAACTGAATTTTTAATTTAATTTAAATTCAAAAGGTAATACTCAATTCAGTTATGGGAAAACTTCCAAGTAGTCACAATTTGGGTATGTGAATCAACTTTTTCAACTGCCCTTTTCATAAAACCTTAGTACAAATCAACTATTTCTGATGAAAATTTAGCATCCAAAGTAAAATGTAAGATACGTATGAGATTTCAAAGATGTAGTATAAAAGTCAATGTAAAACATATTAATATTTTTATACTGGTTACATGCTGAAATCATAATATTTTGGATATAGTAGATTAAATAAAATTTCATTTTAAAGTTAATTTCATCTGTTTCTTCTTACTTTTTTAATGTGGTGACTAGAAAATTTTAAATCTCCTATTGGCTCACTTGATCTGTCTATTAGACACCACTAGTAAGCCCCAGTTCCTTTTGAGGAGCTGTGCCTTCTACAGACAGCAGTATTCTCCTCACTCATTCAATCACATATATTTATGGAGCACTTGCTCTGTGTCAGGCACCATTCTGGACTCTGAGAGTACAGCAGTATTCAGAGTGGGGAGAAGCCTGCCCTACAGAGCTGACAAGAAGATCAGGAGGTCCACAAATACACAAGACTGTGTTAGAGTTGGGAAGGGCTGAGAAGGAAGTAAAATAGGGACAAGATAGATAACCGGAGAAAGCCACTTGATGGGAAGTTAGGAAAAGCCTCTCTTAGGAGGACATGGACTGCTTTGAGCCCATGTGGTGAGATGCTAGCTGAGAAGAGCTGAGGTGTGGGTACTCCAAGCAGGTAGAACAGCAAGCGTAAAGGCCCTGAGACTAGACCAAGGTCTTTGCTGTTCCTACTGCCTACATAGGAGCTCTGGTAGCATAGTGCCTAAGGCACTTAACTGCTAACCAGACGGCTGGCAGTTCAAACTCACCAGTCACTCCTCGGAAGGAAGGTTGGGCAATCTAATTCTGTAGTATATTGCCTTGGAAACCCAAGGAGGAGTCGATATGGGTCGGGGCCGACTTGATGGCACATAACAACAACAACAAGTAAAGGGTTGTACTCATGGGAAGGGCTAACCTTCTTTCTCTCCTTGTCTGTGGTTGTTCTTAAGGGTACTGTTTGGGGAAGCAGACTATTTAGAGTCATTTGGTCAAAACCAGTACAAGTCAACACTGGTCATTGTAACTAAATGATGCAGGATAAGAGAATACTCACAAACTCTAAGGAGAAGCTGCAGAGGCAGATCTGGTAAATGACCTGAGACAGCACAGCTCCAGGGGCCTGGGGAAAACCAGTTGCTGTCGAGTTGATTCTGACTTATGGTGATCCTGTGTGTGTAGAATAGAACTGTGCTCCATAGGGTTTTCAGTGGCCGATTTTTCAGAAGCAAATTACCAGGTCTTTCTTCCAAGGCACCTCTGGGTAGGTTCCAACTGCCAACCTTTCAATTAGTAGCCAAGCCCTTAACTGTTTGCATCACCCAGGAACTCCATTCACATCTCTCCAAATTCCAGAGCAAGAGAATCTGATCCCTGGCTTGGCTCATTTGCCTGCCTTGGCTGAGAGTGATGGGAGTAGGAAGGTATTTTGACTGGCAGACCCCCTAAGAATGTACCCAGTGTAGAAAGATCATTTCCCCAGAGAAGAATCAAGGTACTACTTCCGAAGAAAAGAAAATGAATCCTGTGTGTGTAAGAGCCACAGATGCAACTACTTGGTGCAGTGGGCTGGGCGCAGGTAAATGCTTAACAGGTGTAACAATAAATGGGAGAATCTCCACCCTTGTGCTGACTCACTGTGCCCTTCAATGAATTACTCTGCCTCTTTAGGCTTCCCTTTCCTCAACTAGAAAATATGAGAAAAGTGTATGATGTACTGGATTCAATCCTAAAATTGCTTAAACTGTTTCCCTTCCCAAGACTTGACCCACCTGGAAAAATTAGGTGGGCTTGCTTCCTGTTAGAAGAAGACTTAGCTCTAGCTGACGTCACCTACAGCCCACCATCCCTCACCCATCCCCATCCCACTCACTGTCATAGTACTGAACCATTCTGCCATTCTCTCATGTGTACCTGAGACCCTCTGCCGCTTTCTTGCTCTCTTGACCTCTCTCATGGCTTTACTGCAAAATCAAAATTGAGAGCTGGCATGTTCAGAGAAAGCTCTTTAGTCTAATTGATCAAGAATTGCTAATTCAGCAAAGTAAAAGTCCCAGGAAGAAAATGTAATTCCCTGCATCATCTCTCCTGTTGAAAGGGAAAGAAAAGATGTTTAGAGCTTTACACAAACCCATTATATCAGAACCAATTACACTCTTTGGTCAATAGCTCCTTCCTCTGTTTGCAAAAGTGAAGGTTCAGTAAGGAGCCCAGTGATGAGTAGGACCCAGGAGAACTGGGTTTGAGACTCAATTATGTATTCATTC
>NW_006921770.1:4034135-4042252 GCF_000298275.1 Orycteropus afer afer
CTCTGTCTGGCTTCCTGGCTTTTAATCCCCTTTCTCCTGCTCTTCTGGCCTGCTGCTTTGGGCATCCCTGAGTTGTCCCTGGGGCTGACTGCTCCTCTGTGCGGGTTCCTGGCTTTTATCTCCTTTCTCCTGATCTTCCAGCCTGCTACTCTGGGCGGGCCTGAGTTTCTTCTCCTCACCTAATCCTTTTGGCTGATTGCTCTTCTCTCTGGCTTCCTGGCTTTTAATCCCCTTTCTCTTGTTCTTCTCGCCTGCTACTTTGGGCATCCCTGAGTTGTCTCTCCTCACCTGTAACCCTGGGGCTGACTGCTCTTCTGTCCAGGTTCCGGGCATTGGATATCACCAATGGTACCCCTCATTTTATGTTTTCTTCTGAATCTGGTTTGAATTTCTGGAAGTTTCCTGTTAAGGTACTACCTCAACTGTTTTTGAATTATCTTCAGCAAAATTTTACTTGCGTGTGATATTAATGACATTGTTCAATAATTTCTGCATTCTATTGCATCACTTTTCTTTGGAATGGGCCTATCTAGGGATCTCTTCCAGTGGGTTGGCCAGGTAGCTGTCTTCAAATTTCTTCGCATAGATGAGTTAGTGCTTCCAGCATTGCTTGTTTGTTGAAACATCTCAGTTGGTACTCCATTAATTCCAGGAGCCTTATTTTTCACCAATTTTCCTTCAACGTAGCTTGGACTTCTTCCTTCAATACTTTGGTTCTTGATTGCATGCTACCTCCTGAAATGGCTGAACATCAACCAATTCTTTTTGGTACAGAGACTGTGTAATCCTCCCACCTTCTTTTGATGCTTCCTGTGTCCTTCAGTATTTTGCTCACAGAATCCTTCAGTATTGCAACTCGAGGCTTGAATTTTTTCTTCAGTTCTTTAAGCTTGAGAATTATTGAGTAAGTTCTCCCCTTTGGGTCTTTGCACATTTCCTTGTAATACTTAAATTTGTCTTCTTGAGCTGCCCTTTGAAATCTTCTGTTCAGCTCTTTTGCTCCACCATTTTTTCTATTTGTTTTAGCTACTCTGTGTTCAAGAAGTTTCAGAGTCTCTTGTGACATCGATTTTGATCTTTTCTCTCTTTCCTATCTTTTTAATGACTTTTTTTTCATGTATGATCTCCTTGATATCATCCCACAACTCATCTAGTCTTCTGTCATTAGTGTTCAGTGCATTAAATTTGTTCTTGAAATGGCCTCAAAATTCAAATGGTATACACTCTAGGTCATAATTTGGCTCCTGTGCACTTCTTGTAATGTTTTTCAGTTTCAGTTTGAGCTTGTATATGAGTAATTGATGATCTATTCTATAGTCAGTTCCTGGCCTTGTTCTAAATGATGATACTGAGTTTCTCCATTGTCTCTTTCCACAGATGTATTCAATTTTATTTTTGTGTATTCTATCTGGTGAGGTCCACATATATAGTCACTGTCTATTTTGTTGAAAAAAAATTGCAAAGAATATGTCATTGGTCTTGCAAAATTCTTTCATGTGATGTGCAGTGTCCTTTCTATCACCAAGGCTATATTTTCCAATTACTATCCTTCCTTGTTTCCAACTTTTGCATTCCAATCACAAGTACTTATCAATGCATCTTGATTGCATATTTGATTAATTTCAGACTGCAGAAGTTGGTAAAAAT
Organism: Orycteropus afer afer; assembly: GCF_000298275.1. Taxonomy (NCBI): domain Eukaryota; kingdom Metazoa; phylum Chordata; class Mammalia; order Tubulidentata; family Orycteropodidae; genus Orycteropus; species Orycteropus afer. The sequence continues at coordinate 4,035,783 of NW_006921770.1, forward strand.
CTTCCATTTCTTCATTTTTGGCATTAGTGTGTAAGTTTGTCATAATATGATGGCTTGAATGTTGCTGTGATGGTGAGAGCTATGCCACTCATGTTTCAAATACTAGCAGGGTTAGCTGTGGTGAACAGGTTTCAGCAGACCTCCCTGACTAAGACACATTAGGAAGAAGGATCTGGTGATCTACTTCTGAAAAAAAATTAGTCATTTAAAACTTTATGGAACATTGCCTGCTACGGTGCCAGGAGATGAGCCCCTCAGGTTGGAAGGTACTAAAGAAGACTTGTATCCTCAAAGTTGAGTTGACCTTAATGCCATGGATGGAATAAACTTTTTGGAACCTTCATTTGTTGATGTGGTATGACTTGAAATGAGAAGAAATAACTACAATGATCCATTAATAGTGGGAATGTAATATGAAGTATGAATTTAGAAAATTGGAAATCATCAGATATGAAATGGAATGCATAGAGAATAGACTGATATTGGCTATTTTGAATTGAACAATCATATGGTCTACTACACTGGGAATGACACATTTAAGAGGAATGGTATTGCATTCATAGTCGAAAAAGAATATCTCAATATCTATTGTGAAATACAACATTGTAAGGGATAGGACAATATCCATATGTCTACAAGGAAGGCCCATTGATACAAGTATTCAAAGATTTAGACTTCCAACTCTAGTTTATGAAAATTCAAAGACCCCTGGATGTTGGCATTCTCACCCGTCTTTTTTCATGAGCTCCTTGGATATGGAGTAAGATATATTTGGGGTCAAATCCTGCCTCCACTACTTGCCAAGGATAAAACTGTAAAACTGTCCTAGCCACTCTCAGATTCCATTTCCTTATTTGTAAAATAGGACTAATCTTGTCTGTCTGGGGGAAGTATTCAAGGAGAAGACCCTCAACAAGATGGATTGGTACAGTGGCTGCAACGATGGGCTAAAGCACAGCAACAATTGTGCGGATGGTGCAGGACTGGGCAGTGTTTCCTTCTGTTGTACACAGGGTCACTCTGAGTCAGCGCCAACTTGACAGCACCTAATAACAACATTGTCTAACTTACAAGAACTGTAAGGATTAAATATTTTGTGTGAAAGCTCTTGATAAACTGTAAAGAAGTATGCAAATATAAGCCAGGATCCTCGGCAGCACCAACACTACTTTTTCTCTCTTACTTCTTAATAAAATGCCTTCATAAAATATAAATAAACAATATTCCAGATTTTTCCCACCCTGCATATAACCAGGGTACTAATATCTACCTCACAGGGCTATTGTAAGGATAGATGAACTGGACACCATTTGCTTGTATCTTCCCTGAGCCCTTCCCTCCTTGCAGACTTGTCTCTGTAAGTACTATAAATGGATCTGAGAGAGGCTAAGACAGTTTTACAGTACTTGTACTCAGCTCCTCTCCTGTTTCTGTGGTTTAGAGCTGGGTCTCCCTCTGTTCTATGATTTGGCACTCATCATGCTGGGTATACCAAGCACCTTTCTGGCAGTTCCCAGCTCCACACCTCATTTCTACTAAATTTACCCTAATCCATGAAAGAAAACCAGAAATGTCTTGCTCTTAAGGGTTACAAACCAAGATTTGGAGACATTTTTTCCAGACACAAAATCCGCAGACCACTTCTAACCTATCCACAGTCAGGTCAGTCATTCATATTTCAAAGACAATGACATCTTGCTCTATAATTTGCAAGCAAAGCAATATTGTTCTAATTATGTGTCTATTATCATCATCATCATCATAATGCACCCACATGGATGGTGGCAACAAGGCTGGGTTAATGTATTCATTAGGAACAAGCACAAGCAACATGACATTAATACCGCTAATAATACCTAATTGAGCTTAATTACAATGTGATGCCTAATATATTGTGATAAATTTATTCTCGAAGTATTTACATATTCGTAGCTAAGTAATTAGCATTCTGCCCAGAAATAACTCCTTAAAAGTCCACTCCAGCTCTGGAGCAGAAGGGGGACTGAACACACCCTCCTGCTTGGAATGGCCTGGCAAAAAAGCTCATAATTTGTGAGGAAATATATATGTCACGTCTTCCTTGTAGGCAAAGTGAATGGGCCCCTCTGGGAAGGCATTTGGGGGAAGGTTGCACAGGAGAGAGATTTGTTCCTCTCAACTTCAAGAGTCTGACTGGGACTAAGAGCTTTCATGCTGGGGGTTTTGATGTGCTTGTCAGATTGCACAGAGGGTTCTGTGATCTATCTTGGGTGACAGATTGAAGAGGGGCATTACAAACTGGGGCAGTGTGCCTCAGGTGGAGAAAGGACTCAGAGGAGCAGCTAAAGGAATTTGGAGTGTTTGACTTGCATAGGAGGAGAGTTGCAGAGATGTGAGAGTTGTCTTTTTCACAGGTTTGAAGGGCTGCAAAGGGCCGGAAGGAACATACTATGAAGAGGACAGCAGCACAGCTTTTGAAGTCAAGGAGATGTGTTAGAATCCCATATCTGCCATTTACTATCTGCATGACCTTGGGCCAATTACAGTGTCTGTTTCCTCTTTGTTTTATATTAATTCTAGTTCCAAAAAAGACATGACACTTGATATCTGGAATCCCAGAATCCTCAGCCTAGCAGCATCATGGCCAGGCACTAAAACCAGACTGCATCTGATGCCTGTTCCCACTATTATGGACTGAATTGTGACCCCCAGAAAAAGATATGCTGAAGTCTTAATCCCTGGTAACTGTGAATATGGCCTTGTTTGGAAATAGAATCTTTGAAGGTATTGTCAGTTAACATGAGGTCATACTGGAGTAACGTCAGTCCTAATCCATGCTGAGCAGTGTCCTTATATGAGAGAAGAAGCAACTCAAAGGGGTACGTAGAGGCAAGAATGCCATGTATTCACAGAGGCACAGATTTCTTTAGTAGTAAACCAAGGAATACCTGGGGCTATTAGAAGCTGGGAAAGACAGAAAGGATTTTGCCCCTGAGTGGACAGAGAGAGCATGGCCCAGCCGACACATTGATCGGGACTTCTAGACTCTAGAACTATATGGACTAAATTTCTGCTCCTATAAGCCACTCTCTGGTAGCATAATGCCTAAGACACTTGACTGCTAACCAGAAGGCTGGCGGTTCAAACCCACCAGCCACTCCTAGGAAGGAAGGTTGGGCAATCCTACTTCCGTAGTGATACTGCCTCGGAAACCCAAGGAGGGGTCACTATGAGTCGGGGCCGACTCGACGGCATATAACACCATAACAATAAGCCACTCAGTTTGGAGTACTAGGTTTCAGTAGCCCTAGGAAACTAACACACCCACCATTTAAAATCAGGCAATGCTGGACATGTTATTTAATTTCTGAAGATCTCAGATTCCTCACCTATAAAACGAAAACTAACATCATTCCTAATTCATAGCATTGTGGTAAGAATGGAATGAAATAATTATTGCAAAGTGCTTGGAGTGCTTGGTACATACTCATAAACCCACAGCTACAGAGTCAATTCCCACTCATAGCGACCCTATAGGACAATGTAGAACTGTCCTGTAGGGTTTCCAAGGCTGTAATCTTTATGGAAGCAGACTGCCACATCATTCTGCCATGGAGCACCTCCTGGATTTAAACTGCCAAGCTTTGGTTAGCAGCCAAGAACTTTAACCACTATACCACCAGGGCTTCTGCTTGGTACACAATAAGCTCTTAGTGTTAGTTAGTATTACTGTTACTATGGCCACTTCTTTTGTTTAAGGTTCACCTGCAGGGGAAAAAAAAAAAAAAATCCACCCAAGCTAGTTGAGGCAGAAATAGAATTTATTACAGTAACTAAATGGTCAAGAGGATCACTGAGTTACCCCAGCAATAATAGCAAAGTTCAATAAGACAGACAATAATAAATGCTGGTGAGGTTGTAGAGGAATTGGAACTCTCATACACTACTGGTGGGACTGTAAAATGGTACAAATGTTATGGAAAATGGCATGGCATTTCCTTAAAAAAACTGAAAATAGAAATACCATTTGAGCCAGCAACTCCATTACTAGGAATATATCTTAAAGAGGTGAGAGACAGGACACTTACAGACATATGCACACCCATGTTCATTGCAGCACAATTCACTACAGCAAAGAGATGGAAACAACCTAAATGCCCATCACCAGATGAATGGATAACCAAACTATGGTACATTCACACAATGGAATACCATGCAACATTAAAGAGTAATGGAGAATACACAAACAATCTCACAACTTGAATGAATTTGGAGGATGTTATTCTGAGTGAAATAAGGCAATCCCAGAAGGACAAATACTGTATAAGCTCATTATTGTGAAAAGTCAAGGAAAGGTTTACTCAGGGAAGGAAATTCACTTTGTTGGTTACTGGAGATGGGAGGAAAGGGAAGAGAAAATTTTGGACTAGTTGGGGGTCACATGTTAATTTGGGTGAGGGGAGGGTCAGTATGGAAAAAGTCTGTGACCAATATGATGACCCTGGGGAAAGGAAGGACTCTGAAACGTGCACATAAGATGTAAACAGAGGCAAATACTACTACATGCATAACACTGCATTACCACTAACCCCAAACATCAGGCTACGGATAAATGCATAGACAGGTGAGATCAGGTGGGGGCTGGTGAACAGGAATATACCCTAGACCAAGGATAGATTTGGCTGAAGATAATCTTACATACTCACTTGTGCTATAAAATTAGCCACATACATTGCAAAAGAAACAAGACAGAGTTGGAGTAACTTCTCAGAAACAACCAAACACTTTGAGAGAGAGAATCACTGGGTCTGCCAACTCAGGACCATAGTCTCAGGGGATGTCATGCTTAACTGACACAACATAGTACATAAAAATCTTGTTCTATCTTCACCTATATCACAAAAAAAAAAAAAAAAAAAAAGACTATATTTCAAAAGGAGAATAGGAGAAATAAGTAAAGTGTGAGAGGGGGAAAAAAGGCCACCGCTGGCTGGTATTGCAGGATTAAAAAGATGTGTTGAACATGAAACTAATTTAAAGATAAAGGAGTAATAAGATTTTTTTTTTTGTTAACAATAATTGTTTACCTTTATAATGCAATCCAAATCACAGGTTTAAAATTTGTGTTGTAGTTTCAAAGAAGTATGTATGCTAACCATAAAAAGTGGCTCCTCTGTTAACCCAAAATAAAATCTTGCAAATCACCACTTTAAAGTTTATCAAAATCTCCTGAACAGAACACAGAAAAGTGATACTAACCATTGTTAGAGCTTTCAATTTATTCGAAGACTTACAAGACTTAATACATATAATCTTTATGTTTTTGTTTATTTTTCTCTAAAATAGTTCTGATTATGATTTCCCTTATTCTAAGAGACTTAATTAAATGATTAGTGGATGTATAATCTGTAAATAAAAGATGCATTTTCAAATAAAAAATAAATAAATAAATCTTGTTCTACAACCTATGTTGGTGAGTAGCGACTGGGATCTTAAAAGCTTTTGAGCAGCCATCTAAGATGCAGTTATTGGTCTCCTCTCATCAAAGTAGAATGAAGAAAATCAAAGGCTTCTGGAAACAATTAGTCCAAGGATAAGATGCACCATGAGGACCTCAGCCTTCATGAACCCAAGACCACAAGAACTAGACGGTGCACGGCTACCAATGCCATCCACTTGGAAAAGGATCAAAACTGGAGATCCTGGGTAGAGTGGGAGGAGAAATGTGGAGCAAAATTCAAAAACACAAATATGACCAGAATTACTGGTTAGATAGAGACTGGTGGAACCCCCAAGATATGGCCACAGGTTACCCTTCAGGCCTAGAAATGCACCCACTTCCATGGATTGGCTCTCAGCCCAACAGTAGAAAGACCTACATGCAGAACACCTACCCCAAGTTGATGCACCCACCTACTCTAGGAAGATGCACCCCTTAGATCAATCAGCCATGAGACAGCAGAGGGGCAGCACTCACGTAGAGGGAAAGCTGGAGAGATAGGAATGTATAATTAAGAAGGCACAGGAAGAGGGTAGTCACAGGAGGGGAGAGGAGGAGAGTTTTTATGATTGGGAATGGTGATTGGGGCATGAAATAAAATGTGCATGAACTGTCGAATATAAAACAAATTTGCTTTGTAAATTTGCACCCAACACACAACAGAAAAAAAAAAAAAAAGAGGGTCCCTGAGTGCTGAGGACAAGTTTGGGGTTGCATTTTCAGGAACAAACTCAACACCACAGAAGTGGGACCCAAGAAAGTTGCTGTCTCTTCTGTGATCTGGAAGCCATCAGCTCTAAATCCGTACTTCCACAGCCACAGTCAGGAAGCCTCTATGATCAGAAAGCTGACTACTGTTGCCACCAGGTGCACAGTTGTGTTGTACTTATTATGGCGGCACCAGTAGAATCGCTGCCCAACACCCTGCTTCTTAATACCTGTGATTCTGGTTCCTGGATAGTAAGGCTTCTGTCAATGCTGCTACAGGGGG
>NW_006921770.1:4042352-4045921 GCF_000298275.1 Orycteropus afer afer
GCCCATGTGGTGAGATGCTAGCTGAGAAGAGCTGAGGTGTGGGTACTCCAAGCAGGTAGAACAGCAAGCGTAAAGGCCCTGAGACTAGACCAAGGTCTTTGCTGTTCCTACTGCCTACATAGGAGCTCTGGTAGCATAGTGCCTAAGGCACTTAACTGCTAACCAGACGGCTGGCAGTTCAAACTCACCAGTCACTCCTCGGAAGGAAGGTTGGGCAATCTAATTCTGTAGTATATTGCCTTGGAAACCCAAGGAGGAGTCGATATGGGTCGGGGCCGACTTGATGGCACATAACAACAACAACAAGTAAAGGGTTGTACTCATGGGAAGGGCTAACCTTCTTTCTCTCCTTGTCTGTGGTTGTTCTTAAGGGTACTGTTTGGGGAAGCAGACTATTTAGAGTCATTTGGTCAAAACCAGTACAAGTCAACACTGGTCATTGTAACTAAATGATGCAGGATAAGAGAATACTCACAAACTCTAAGGAGAAGCTGCAGAGGCAGATCTGGTAAATGACCTGAGACAGCACAGCTCCAGGGGCCTGGGGAAAACCAGTTGCTGTCGAGTTGATTCTGACTTATGGTGATCCTGTGTGTGTAGAATAGAACTGTGCTCCATAGGGTTTTCAGTGGCCGATTTTTCAGAAGCAAATTACCAGGTCTTTCTTCCAAGGCACCTCTGGGTAGGTTCCAACTGCCAACCTTTCAATTAGTAGCCAAGCCCTTAACTGTTTGCATCACCCAGGAACTCCATTCACATCTCTCCAAATTCCAGAGCAAGAGAATCTGATCCCTGGCTTGGCTCATTTGCCTGCCTTGGCTGAGAGTGATGGGAGTAGGAAGGTATTTTGACTGGCAGACCCCCTAAGAATGTACCCAGTGTAGAAAGATCATTTCCCCAGAGAAGAATCAAGGTACTACTTCCGAAGAAAAGAAAATGAATCCTGTGTGTGTAAGAGCCACAGATGCAACTACTTGGTGCAGTGGGCTGGGCGCAGGTAAATGCTTAACAGGTGTAACAATAAATGGGAGAATCTCCACCCTTGTGCTGACTCACTGTGCCCTTCAATGAATTACTCTGCCTCTTTAGGCTTCCCTTTCCTCAACTAGAAAATATGAGAAAAGTGTATGATGTACTGGATTCAATCCTAAAATTGCTTAAACTGTTTCCCTTCCCAAGACTTGACCCACCTGGAAAAATTAGGTGGGCTTGCTTCCTGTTAGAAGAAGACTTAGCTCTAGCTGACGTCACCTACAGCCCACCATCCCTCACCCATCCCCATCCCACTCACTGTCATAGTACTGAACCATTCTGCCATTCTCTCATGTGTACCTGAGACCCTCTGCCGCTTTCTTGCTCTCTTGACCTCTCTCATGGCTTTACTGCAAAATCAAAATTGAGAGCTGGCATGTTCAGAGAAAGCTCTTTAGTCTAATTGATCAAGAATTGCTAATTCAGCAAAGTAAAAGTCCCAGGAAGAAAATGTAATTCCCTGCATCATCTCTCCTGTTGAAAGGGAAAGAAAAGATGTTTAGAGCTTTACACAAACCCATTATATCAGAACCAATTACACTCTTTGGTCAATAGCTCCTTCCTCTGTTTGCAAAAGTGAAGGTTCAGTAAGGAGCCCAGTGATGAGTAGGACCCAGGAGAACTGGGTTTGAGACTCAATTATGTATTCATTCCTTTATTCAGTACAATGATAGAAATACAGTGATGATTAAGATCTAGTTTTTGTTATCAGGGAACTTAGAGAAGACTGATAAGTAAGCAAATAATACAACAATAATAAAACAATCATAAAAGCAACAATAATACAACAGGGACAACAGTAATCCATTACGAGGGCAGGAGGAAGAATCAGCTAACTCAACCTGAGAAAGTTTTTTGAGGGCAAAGGACATTCTAGGCAGAGGAAACAGCAAATCCATGGAGGGTATTACGTTTGGAGAGGGGAAATAAGTTTGGCACAAGCATAAGTGGTATGGCAGGATGGTATGTGATGACCCAAAGTAAGTTACTTTCTGAGCCTGTTTCACTATCTGTCAAAATAAGCCAATATTCATCAAGCTCTGTGCCTCTAGGTGTGATTGAAAACATAAAATGTACTTGTGTGTAAATGTTCTTTGTAAATTGTAGTGTGATGAGAAGACCAGGGTCACAGTGACTTCCTAAGAGCTATTACATAGGCTCAGGAGCCCCAGTGCACCAGAGGCCCCATAAAAATGAGAGAAGCATGTTGGCCATACAGAGCATTTCCTTTGGCAGATGGCATGTGATTTGTCCATACCAGCTCTGCTTCCAGCCCTGTGGTCATTGTTGCTAGGTGCCACCAGCTTGGTTCCAACTCACAGTTATCCTGTGTACAACAGAACACAACACTGCCCAGTTCTGCACCATCCTCACGATCATTGCTTATTTGAGACCATTGTTGTACCTACTGTATCAATCTATCTCACTGAGGGTCATCCTATTTTTCAATGACATTCTATCCAGCATGATGTCTTTCTCCAGGAACTAGTCCCTCCTGATAACATGTCCAGAGTACGTGAGACGAGTCTCACCATCCTTGCTTCTAAGGATCATTCCAGCTATATTTCTTCCAAGAAAGATCTGTTCATTCTTCTAGCAGTCCTTGCTATATTCAATATTCTTCTCCTACACCATAACTCAAATGGATAACTTATTTGGTCCTTTTTATTCATTGTCTAGCTTTCACACGCATGTGAAGCAACTGAAAATACCATGACTTGGGATAAGTGTATTTTCACCCTCTTTGCTTTTTTAACACTTTAAAGAGGTCTTTTGCAACAAGATTTTCCCAATGCAATACATCATTTGATTTCTTCACTGCTGCTTCCGTGGGCATCTGTTGTGGATCCAAGTAAAATGAAATCTTTGACAACTTCACTCTTTCCTCCATTTATCATGATGTTACTTATTGGGCCAATTCTGAGGATTTTTGTTTTGTTTATATTGAGGTGTAATCCATACTGAAGACTATAGTCTTTGATCTTCATCAGTAAGTGCTGCAAGTCATCATCACTTTCAGCAAGCAAAGTTGTGTCATCTGCATATCATAGATTGTTAATGAGTCTTCCTCCAATTCTGATGCCACATTATTTTCATTATAGTCCAGCTGCTTAGATTATTTGCTCAGAGTACAGATTGAATAACTATGGTGAAAGAATACAACCTTGATGCACATCTTTCCTGATTTTAAACCATGCAGTCTCCCCTTCTTCTGTTTGAATGGCTTCCTCTTATTCTATGTACAGGTACCACATGAGCACATTTGAGTGTTCTGAAATCCCCATTCTTCTCAATGTTATCAATAATTTGTTATGATCTGCACAGTCAAACGTCTTTGCATAACCAATAAAACATAGGTAAACATCTTTCTGGTATTTTCTGTTTTTAGCCAAAATTCATCAGATATCACCAATTGGTTGTTGTTGTTAAGTGCCATCGAGTTGTTTCCGACTCATAGCGACCCCATGCACAGCAGGACGAAGCAGTGCCCGATCCCGCGCCAGCCCCACAATCCCTGCTATACTTGAGCCCATCAT
>NW_006921770.1:4046021-4093518 GCF_000298275.1 Orycteropus afer afer
AAGGCTTCTGTCAATGCTGCTACAGGGGGGAAAAAAAAAAAAAAAGAATCATGTCTCTAGACTGTGGTTTCCAGTAGAAGTTCCAGAAGTAAGTCCTTTCCTCACTTCTAAATCTCACACAAGTGTATCTGATTGGCTTCACCCAAACTTCAAATTGCAACTGCAAAAGTGTCTGGGAAAGGTAATTTTTACCTTCAGTAAAGAAAAGCACACTAGAAGGGAGTTAGAAAGGATGTTGAGCTTTAATTCGCCTTATGAATCATGCTACCTCTGCTCTATTCCAGAGGTGAATACATAGCACTCCAGGAAATGTACTAACCAGGACTTCAGCCCCAGATCACTATCTGGTTGTCTATACAAACCTGAAAAACACTTTTGTTAACATTGTTCTACATCCTACTTTGGTAAGTAGAAACTGGGCTCTTATAAGCTTGCAAGCGGCCCTCTAGATGCAATGATGTGTCTCTCCTCATCCAGGGCAAAGAAGAATGAAGAAAGCCAAAGATGCATGGAAACAATTAGTCCAAGGGACTGGTAGACCATGTGATTCTCAGCCTATATGACCATGAGACCGTAATAACTAGTTGGTGCCCAGCTACCAGTGTCAACCACTAGGAGGGGAATCAGTGCAGGAGACCCTGGATAGAGTGGGAGAATACTCTATGTGATAAAAAACTCAAAATCATTAAAAAAAAAAAAAAAAGATCAGGTTCACTGGTCTGATAGAGGCCAGTAAGACCCCTGAGGCTATGGCCCCTAGTTACCTGTCAGTGAGAACTGAACCCACTCCTGTGGCTTTCAGCCAAACAATATACAGGCATATGGGGTAAACATTTACATCAGGTAAATACACTCCTTGAAGCAATCAATTGTGGGAGAAAAGGACAGGGTTAGTTCAGGGAGACATTTGTCGGAAGGGGGCGGTGGTGGGAGTGCATGGGAGGGAAGGACACAGGAAGAGGTAACTATGGGGAGGAAGTGGGAAGAGAGCTGTTACATTGTGGGGAATCACAATCAATGTCATAAAACAAAATGCATGAACTGCTGTATATGTATGTATGAATTTTCTCTGTAAACTTTCACCCAATCACAATTTAAAAAACAAAAACAAAAACTTTTGTGATTTAACTAAAGACCCAGATAAGAATTTAGGCAAGTAAACTGCTCCTTAGGCCTTGCCCTTGACCACATCCTTGGACTTCTGTTGTTAGGTGCCGGTGAGTTGGTTCTGACTCATAGTGACCCTATGTACAACAGAATGAAACACTGCCTGGTCCTGAGTCATCCTCACAATCTTTAATATACTTGAGTCATTGTTGCAGCCACTGTGTCAGTCCATCTAATTGAGGTTCTTTCCCTTTTCTGTTAACTTTCTACTTTACCCACCATAATATCTTTCTCCAGGGACTGGTCCTTTCTGACAATATGACCAAAATATGAGACACAAAATCTGGCCATTTTCACTTCTAAGGACCATTCCAGCTATACTTCCTCTAAGGCAGATTTGTTTGTTCTTCTAGCAGTCCATGGTACAGTAGGTCTTATCATTTCCTCTGCAGGAAGAACATTTCAAATTCCAAACCCAAAAGAGATAGGTATTGAAGAACATTCATTAGTTGATCAACTTGGCAGAATGGTGGTGGGTGGGGTGGAGAGAAGCTTTCTTGCCCCAAGTCTAAGGATGGATAGGAAGTGAGGAGTAAGAGGCAAGAAGTCAGAGGTATAGGATGACAGCTGGGGTGGTGGAGTGTGGAGTTAGGAAAAATCTTTAAAACAACAAGAGAGCTCAGAGATTGTCTGTATGCTGATGGCACTTGGATAGAGGGTTGAACAGCTAGAGTAGAGTCCTTAAGAGGAGCAGAAAGGATCCAAAGCAGAGGGAGAAACTGAAGCTTACACATTATTTTCTTACATCTTTTCTGTTTCAATGAATAAGCCTGTGAAGTTGTTACTAATAAGATAATTCCCATTCCATTTTGCAGTGATAAAACTGAGGCTTAGAGAAGTTGTAACTTACCCAAATTCCTAGACATGGTCAGTGGTAAGTGGTAGAACTTGGGCTCAGAGAGGTCTTTAGTCTTCATGTCTAGTGCTTTTTCTTCTACCCTACATTTGTTTTGCTTCTCAGGCTAGGCCTAACCTCTCTCCTAGATTTAGATGAAGAAATTTATGAAATATAGAAGAAAGAAAACCAACCCATACTGGGGACACCGCCCCTGTATCAAGAATATGTGAGGCACTGGGAGTCATTCAGCACACATTTGTTAAGAACTTACTATAAGTGAGGTACCATGGACTGCCAAAAGAACTAACAGATCTGTCCTGGAAGAAGTGCTGCCAAGATGCTCCTTGGAAGCAAGGATGGCCAGACTTCATCTCATCTCACCTACTTTGTTCATGTTGTCAGAGGGGACCATTCCCTAGAGAAGGATGTCATGCTTGGTAAGGTGGAGGGTTTACGAAAGAGGGGAAGGCATTCCATGAGATGGATTGACACAGTGGCTGTGACAATGGGCTCAAGTATAGCAAGGATCATGGAGCTGGCGCGGGACCGGGCGGTGTTTCATTCTGCTGTGCATGGGGTCACTATGAGTCGGAAGTGACTCGACAGCACCTAACAACAACATATGTGAGGCAGAGGAGCTGGGGACATAGCAGGAAGTGGAATCCATGGAATATCCCAGAAAACAGACAAATTCCTGCCCTTGTAAAGATTACACTCCACCAAATGAGAGAAACAAGATGCCTTCTTGCATTCCTTCATTCAACAAGTTTTTATTGAATGTAGACTATGTGCCAGACTTATTTAGGACCTTGAGATACAGAAGATGTAATAGAATTCAAAACAAACATTAAATAAAAACACCAATGTCGTAGTTAACATTGTGTGTCAAATTGGCTGGGCTTGGTTGAGTGGCTGGGCAGCTGGATGTAGTATTCCCCATGATGAGACTGGTAATCAACTCCACGGTGGAATCTATTGTGAGCAGCTGAGTAGCTTCCTTAGGGATGTGATCTGCTTCCTGTGTATGAGGAGAAGCCTTGGGGAACGGTCTCTAGCTTATGGCATGCTTGAACCCTGCATGTAGCTGAGTAGTTGTTCAGCAGCCGGCTATGCTCTGCCAACCTTGGGACTTTCAATGGACTTGAATTAATGGCCTGCTGTGTGGTTTTGTAACATCGGGACTGTGCCTTTTTACTTGTCAACCTTGGGCTTGTCAGTCTTAGCAGCCAGTAGCTGTCTGAGTGAAGAAAAGCCTCTAGCTCCAGTGAGCCAAGATCTGGAGGCAAAGTTGAAGCCCAACGTTGAGGGGCTTTCCCCCAGCCCCTAGAGCATGGCACTTTGAACTTGGACTTAAAGCCTACAAAGTGTAAGAGAATAAACTCCTGTTTGTTCAAACCATTCCCATTTGTGGTGTATTCTTGACAAGATAGGCAGTAGGTAACCAGAACAACAAATAAATAAAATCTATACAGGCATACCTTGCTTTATGACATTTTGTTTTATTGTGCTTCACAGATGTTCTTTTTTTTTTTTTAAATAAATTGACTGACAGCTTGGGGCAACCCCACATTGAGCGAGTCTATTAATTTTTCCAATAGCACTGGCTAACTTCATGTCTCTGTGTCACATTTTGCTAATTCTCAGAATATTTCAAACTTTTTTGTAATACTATTGCATACTTAATAGACTACAGTATAATGTAAACATAACCTTTATATGCACTGAGAAACCAACAAACATTGTGTGACTTGCTTTATTGTGATATTAGCTTCATTGCAGTAGTCTGGAATCAACCCTCAATGTCTCCATAGTATGACTGTACTTTTTCCTATGGTTATAAGAGCTATGGAGAAAAATAAAAGAAGGAAGAAAGACAGGAATTGCTGGAGTAGGAAGATGCAATTTTAAAAAAGTTGGTTAGAGGAAAAAAAAAATCATTGGGAAGAGAACATGTAAGCAACACTTTGATAGAGGTGAGGTAGTGGACTTTGGGATATCTGCAGGAAGAGAAACAGCAAGTACAAAGGCCCTGATGGCACAGCATCCCAGTAGTATTCAAAGAACATTGGGGAGACACGTGTACATGAAGTGAGGGAGAATGGAATGCAGTGGAATAGAGTGGGGTGGGATGTAGTGGAGTAGAGTGAAGTTGAGTGGAATGAAATAGAGTAGGGTAGGGGGGATGGAGTGGAGTGGAGTAGGATGGGGTAGACTGGAGTGAAGTGGGGGGAGTAGGGGGGAGTAAATTGGCTTGGAGTAGAGCAGAATGGGAGCGGTAGGATTGAGTGAGGGGCAGTCAAGTGCAGTGGCGTGCAGTGGAGTGCAGTGGATTGAACTGGTAGAGTGGAGTGGAATAAAGAGAGGTTTGGTAGAGTGTGGATACGTGAATCAGAGTGGGTGGAGTGGAGTGGGTGGAGTGGGTGGAGGGATGATGTCAATGGCTCTAGAGAAAGAAATGGAATTATTCAGCTTGAGACAAGAAAGGGAGTTTAGTTTTGCTCCTTGAGGTGGAGTGGGTGGAGTGGAGTGGATCACAATGAGGTGGAATGAGGTGGAGTGGAGGGCAGTGAGGAAGGGGGTTGTGGTGGGCTAGGGTGGAATACCCAAGACAGAGGTAGTAGGGTGGGGTGGAGTTGAATAAAATATTAAGGCATGTCAGACAATTATAAAGACTTTGTTCTAAATGAGATGTGAAGCCCTGGGAGAATGATCAGAATAGTGACATGATCTGCTATTTTAACAGGATCACCAAAGACTACATTTAACAGGATCATTATTGTATTGAGAATAAATTGAAGAGTAAAAAGAATCAAGAAGACCTGTTAGGGGATTATGATAATTTAATTAATTCTAGATCCTTGGACCAAAATAGGAGCCATGGAAGTGATGAAAAAAAAAAAAAAAAGTTATTTGCTTCTGGATATTATTTGAAAATTGAACTAACAGTTTGTGCTGATGTCCTGAATCTTGGAATGAGAGGAAAAGAGCCAGAGATGACTCTTATTGTTAAGTCTGAGAAACTGGAAAGTTTTCATCTAATAAGTTCAGGAAGATTATAGGACCCACAACTTGGGAACTTTCAGATCATGAGTATGACTTAAGAAATGTTACGTTTGACGTATCTATTTTATATCAAGGTGTTAGGAAGAAAGTTGGTTATGTAAATCTGGAGTTCAGGGGAGAAATCTGAAATAAAGATAAAAATTTAAGAGCTATCAGCAGATCCAATAAGAGGAGGTCCCTATCAACACTGTTAGATAGGCAGAGATGAGTATTGATTTGGGTGAAAGAAGGTCAATGCACCAAATGTGAGTGATCAACATGGTAGCATTGAGAAAGAGGAAAACATAGAGAGGTACATGGGAGGTACAGACAACAAAGATGAACCCTTTTGCACATACAGTACTGCGTTGTCAGTGAAGGCAAACATGGGTATATGGGTTGATATACTAAACTAATAGGCTAAACTATTAGGTATGTCGATGAAGTGGGGAGTGTACCCAAGACCATGTATAGGGTTGGCAAATGTGGTGGTTATGTTTTTGTGTCACCTTGGCTGGGCCTGGTTGAATGGCTGGGCAGCTGGTGGTAGTTATTCCCCATGTTGAGACTGGCAATCAACTCCATGGTGGGATCTACCACAAGCAGCTGAGTAGCTGCCTTTGGGATGTAGTCTGCTTCTGTATATAAGGAGAAGCCTTGGAAATGGTCTCTAGCTTATGGCATGCTTGGACCCTGCATGTAGCCATGTCATTGCTCAGCAGCCTGCTATGCTCTGCCAACCTTGGGACTTATGACGGACTTAAGTTAATGGTCTGCTGTGTGGTTTGGTAACATTGGGACTGTGCCTTTTTACTTGTCAACCTTGGGGCTTCACAGCCTCAGGAGCCAGCAGCTGTCTGAGTAAAGAAATGCCTCAAGCTCCAGTGGGCCAGGAGCAGGAGACAGAGCTGGACCCCAAGGTTGAGGGGCTTTCACCCAGCCCCTAGAGCCTGGCACTTTGAACTTGGACTTAAAGTCCCCAAATTGTAAGAATAAACTCCTGCTTGTTAAGGCCATCCCATTTGTGGTATATTTCTTGTCAGAGCAGCACTAGGTAACCAGAACAGCAGACAATGGTCCTATAAGTGTATTTGTATGATCTGAATTCCCAGGTGTATAGTAGAGCTGACAAGGGGCAACGTTGTAGTCACATCTTGGTCACAGTGAGCTACCCAGAGGGACTGAGTAGTTGAACCTGTGGGCTCAGGACCATAGTCACAGGAGACATCAAACTGCATTGGCATAACATACTACACAAAACATTGTTCCACCTCCTATTTTGGCAAGTAGCGACTGGGATCTTAAAAGCTTGCAAGCTGCCATCTAGAGGCAATGGTGGGTCTCTCTTCATCCAGAGCAAAGAAGAATGAAGGAAACCAAAGATTCACAGAAAGAATTAGTCCTAATGACTGGTATACCATACAATCTGCAGCCTATACAACTATGAGACCAGAAGAACTAGATGATGCCTGGCTACCACTGTCAACCACTCAGAGGGGGATCTATGTAGGAGAACCTGGATAGAGAGGGAGAACAATGTAGAACAAAACTCAAAATCATTTAGAAAAAGAAAGGGGGGGAGGACCAGGTTTGCTGGTCTGACAGAGCCTGGTGGAACTTCTGAGACTATGGCCCCTAACTGACCTTCAGGTCCGGAATTGAACTCACTCCTGTGGCTTCCAGCTAAACAAAAGACAGGCATATGAGTTGAACATGTACATGAGGTACATACACTCCTTGGAGAGAACAATCATGGGAGAAAGAAGGGCTGTTTATACACAGGGAGATAGCTCAGGGGGCAGGAGTGCATGGAGGGATGGACACAGGGAAAAGGTAACTATCAGTAGGAAGTGAGAGGGGAGCTGTTGCATTGTGGTAAATTGTAGTCAATGTCATGAGACAAAGTGTATGTGAACTGCTGTATGGAAAGTGAATTTGCTCTGTAAATTTTCACTCAAATCACAATTTAAAAAAAAAAAGAAAGAAAAGAAGAAAAAAAAAGAAAGAAAAGAAGAAAAAAAAAAGAGGACCCTATCAACTAAAGATGGGACCATTTATCCAACAAGAATAATAACTCCAATAGCCTGACACACATTAAACATGTTCAAAAATCCATGCATTCACAATGATACTGAAAATATCATTGGTCCCTTTTAGAGTATGTTAAATAATCCACTCATCATTCTGAAAACTGGTAAATAAAATAATCAAGCATTTAAATTATATTTTATTTATAAAATTTCATGGAATCAAATAGTTGATGTAGGAAAGTTTCTGTTCATACAAGTATACTAATGAATTAAGAAGAAATGATAGGGTAAGACTATCACCATTTTGCAAACCCCTGATGAAATGTTGATCCCAGGCAGTGATCATCAATAACTGCTAACATCATGAAGATGGACTCTACCTATGATGTATTCTTGCCAAAATAAAAGGAAACAGTCAAGACGTCTCCAGATCTATTTAGTAGCCTATAGGAAATATAAGAGATAGGGGACATGTTTAAAGATGATAAGCAGATGCAAAGACCTGAAGTTAGAAAAACAAAAGGGAAGACACACTCAACATTTTTCAAGCTGAAAGAACTGAACAAAAGTTCCAGGATAGAGTACTAATATTGAGGGACTTGACTGCTAACCAGAAGCCTGGCAGTTCAAACCCACCAGCCACTCCTTGGAAGGAAAGTTGGGCAATCTACTTCTGTAGTGATACTGCCTTGGAAACCCAAGGAGGGGTTGCTATGAGTCGGGTCCAACTCGATGGAAAATAACAACAACAACATGGACAAAAAAACTGAACAATGCAGGAAGCATCAAATAAGATGGAATGAAAACACAGACTCACTGTACCAAAAAAAATTGGTTGACATTCAACCATTTCAGGAGATAACATAAGATCAAGAACTGATGGTAATGAAGAAAGAAGTCCATACTGCAATGAATGCATTGGCAAAAAGAAGACTCTAGAAATTGACAGAATACCAACTGGGACATTTCAACAAATGGAGACAATGTGGAAACTGCTCACTTATTTATGCCAAGAAATTTGGAAGACAGCTACCTGACCAACCAACTGGAAAAGATCCATATACATACCCATTCCAAACAAAATTGTTCCACAGAATGTGGAAATTATCAAACAATATCATTGATATGACACAAAGTAAAATATCACTGAAGATAATTCAAAAAGAGTTGCAGCAGTGCATAGACAGGGAACCATCAGAAATTCAAGCTGGAATTCAGAAGAGGGCATAGAATGTGGGATATCATTCCTGATGTCAGATAGATCTAGGCTGAAAGCAGAGATATCAGAAAGATGTTTACCTGTATTACTTTGCGAAATTATATCTCAATTTAAATAATGAAAAGAAATTATATCCAAAGTTATGAGACTAGATGAGATGACTGAGAGAGTGAGTGGAAACAGGAAAAGATATTAAGGACTGAGTTTGGGCACTTTAACCCCCAAGGGTCTTGGAGACAAGATGAAATAAGTAAAGGAGATTGAGAAGGAGCAATCAGTTGGATATGAGAACAGCATGATAGTGAGGTGTTCCAAAAGCCACCTGAAGAACTGTTTCCCACTCTGTTAAATGCTGATGGGTCAAGTCAGATAAAGACTGAGATATGCTCTTCACTGCCTCCCTCAAAGAGCTCAGTGAGGAAGGTAGACAAAGAAGGGAGGTATGTACTCCCTATGTACTTTACTATGGAGGTAGTTAGTTCATAGATGCTAAGTAGAGAGACTATATGGAGGAGTAGAAAGAGCCTGACAGTTCTGGATGGCTCAATCCAGGTGCCATCACTTACAAGTCCTGTAACCAGGAGAAATTAATCCAAGTTATCTGAGTGTCAGCTTCCTAGCTTTCAAGCCAGTATAGTAGGGATGTCTAGCTTGTAAGTGGTTGTGAGGTAACCTATGTGGAAAGTCTAGAATGGTGCTTGACAATTAGTAGTTACTCAATAAGCTATCTTGGGGACTTCCAGTAAGATGGTGGAATAGGCAGACAAGTGACACAGACCCTCTTCAACAAAGAGAAACCAGTTGACACAGATACAGATGATACTCCTGGAGCACTGAGGTTTGAAAGGAAGGATACAGAAGTGGGTAAACACCAATTAGTAAAAGAACCTGAATGAAAACAGTGAATAAGGAGACAAACAGAGATGTGGACTCTCAGTAATCCTGATAACACGGTCAATTTGAATATTTCCAAGTGGTGTTGGGACCTGAGAATTAACCTAAAAATTGGACCTGGTCACCAAAGGCTGCCTGGAAAACTGCATCGGTGGCTGATGACTAAAAAAGGAAATGGCAAAGAAGGAGACAAACTGAGCTGTGGACTTTAAGCTGTCTGGAGGGTGCAGCCATTTTGATTTTTTACAGGCAGCAGGTATTTTGGATATTTAAAGTGACAGCATTCTTGTTCAGATCACAGGCACCTAAGAATAGGTTCTGCTTCCAAAGGACAGCAGGGACATACTGGAGGCTGATGACTGGAAAACTAACAGAGATCTGTGCATCCTCACTTCCTATCACAATCACCAGGACCCAGGTGGTGAGTGTGCAAGTGCTGCCATCTTGCAAATAGAGGAACACAATACACTGCTTGCTCAGATATATGCAAAAAGAAAATGAAAATCTTCGGTAAGTCATCCAACATACAATCACCAATTAAATATAAATGCAACAGCATCACAATGTCTTGGAGACAACAGACCATCACAGTCCACACAAAGAAGCAAGATAAAGCAGTAGAAACATGGGAGCAGGATATAGACCCAGGACACATCCCTGAGGAAGAAGCAGCATTGTAACTCCCTGATAAGGATTTCAAAGGAATTATATTTAGGTACCTTCAGTGGGTTGAGAGACAGATCAAGGAAAAATACTGACAATATTAAGGAAATCACTGACAAAACCCTAGAACAATTCCAGAAGACAATACACGAACAAAATAAATGAAAAATTAGAAATGATACAAAATCTACAGATAGAAATCCAGAAGATTAATACTAAATTTTCAGAAAAAGATAACACATTGAATAGACAATGGAGTAGAATAGAATCAATAGAAGACAGAATTAGTGAGATTGAAGACAAACACCTCACACTTCTTTGAAAGGGGATCAATCAGAAAAATGATCAAAAGAAAATGAAGAAAGCCTAAGATCCATGTGAAACACCATCAAGATGAATAACCAACTTGTAATCAGAATTCCACAACAGGAAGAGACCAACAAAACCACACAGAAAACTGTCAAATATTTGTTAGACGAGAATTTCCCTGATATGATGAAAAACAAGAATATATCCATTCAAGAAGTCCAACAACCTCCAAGACACAGAGAGCTGCAGACTGGATAAAAAAACACAACCCATCAGTATGCTGTCTACAAGAGACACACATTAGAGGCAAAGACAAAGATAGACTAAAAATCGAAGGTTGGAAAAAGATATATCAAGCAAATGGCAACCAAAAAGGAGCAGGAGTGACAGCATTAATTTCTGATAAAATTGACTTTAAGACAAAATCCACCATAAGAGACAAGGACATTATATAATGATTAAAGGATTGATGGAACAAGAGGACATGACCATAATAAATATCTATGTACCCAATGGAAGAGCCCTACATACATAAACCAAACTCTAAAAGAACTTAAAAAGACAAATAGATGACTCCACAGTCATAGTAGGAGACTTTAACACACCACTTTAAATCACAGATAGAATAACTGGAAAGAAACTCAACAAAGACACAAAAGAAATAAACACTACAATCCACCAACTTGACCTTATAGACATCTACAGAGCAATTCACCCAACAACAGCAAATATACATTCTTTTCCAGTACAAATGGAACATTCTCCAGGATAGACCATATGTTAGGCCACAAAGCAAGCCTCAATAAAAACACTGAAATACAGCAAAGCATTTTCTCAGATCACAATGCTGTGGAATTTGAAATCAACAACAGGAAGATGAATGGGACAAGAGCAACACATGGAAACTGAATAACACCCTCCTAGAAAACAACTGGGTAATAGAAGAAATAAAAAATGAAATTAAAAAATTCCTTGAATCGAATGAGAATGAAAACATAACACACCAAAATCAGTGGGACACAGCAAAAGCAGTGATCAGAGGTCAATTTTTAGCAATCAATGCACACATCAAAAAAGAAGAGCCAAAATCAACACCTTAACCCAATATCTCCTACAATTAGAAAAAGAACAGCAAAAAGGGATGGGGGGAGCCTACAATCACCAAAAGAAAAGAAATAATAAATATTTGAGCAGAATTAAATGGAACAGGAAAGAAGTAAAATTATCCCTATTTGCTGATGATATGATCCTATACATAGAAAACCAAGAGACTCAGCAAAAAACCTACTGGAGCTAATTGAGAGATTTAGCATAGTGGCAGGAAACAAGATCAACTTACACAAGTGAGTTAGATTCCTCTACACCACCAAAGAGACAAAGAGATCTCTGAAGAGGAAATAAGGAAATCAATACCATTTGTAATAACTACCCCAAAAATAAAATACTTGGGAATAAATCTTACCAGGGACACAAAACACATGTACAAATAAAAGTACAAATCACTACTCCAAGAAACCATAAGAGAGCTACATAAATGGAAGAACATACCATGATTGTGGATATGAATATTGAACTTTATGACAAAGTCAATACTACCCAAAGCAATCTATACATTCAATGCAATCCCAATCCAGATCCCACCAGCATTCTTCAAGGATATGGAAAAACCAATCACTCATTTTATATGGAAAAGAAAGAGACCTTGAATAAGCAAAGCACAACTGAAGAAGAACAAAGTAGAACATCTCACACTTTCAGATCTCAAAACCTACTATATAGCCACAGTACTCAAAATAGCCTGGGAATGGTACAATGACAGACACATAGACCAGTGGAACATACTTGAGAACCCAGAAATAGATCCATCAAACTATGGTCAGCTGATTTTTGACAAAGGGTTGAAATCCTTTTAATGGGCAAGATTTGGTCTCTTTGACAAATGGTGCTGGCAAAACTGGATATCCATTTGCAGAAAAATGAAACAAGATCCATACCTCACACCATACACAAAAACTAACTCTAGATGGATCAAAGACTTAAATGTGATATTTAAAATTATAAAGTTCCTTAAGGAAAAAATAGGGTGAATGTAGGGGCCCTAATTTATGGCATAAATAGACTGTCAAGAATAACCCAAAATGCACAAACAGCAGAAGATAAACTAGATAAATGAGACCTTCTAAAAATTAAATTTTTATGTGCTTCAAAAGACTTCTCCAAAAGAGTCCAAAGAGAACCTACAGATTGGGAAAATATATTCGGCAACAACATATCTGATGAAGGACTTATCTCTAAAATTTTTAGAAAACTCCAACACCTCAACAACAAAAAGATTAATTCAATTAAAGAATGGGCAGAAGAAATGAATAGACACTTTCCCAAAGAGAATATTCAGGTGGCCAGCAAATACATAAATAAATGCTCACAATCTTTAGCCATCAGAGAGATGCAAATCAAAACAGCAATGAGATACCATCTCACCCCAGCACTAATGGCAAAGTTCAACAAGACAGCAAATAACAAATGCTGGTGAGGATGTGGAAAAATTGGGACTTTCATGCATTGCTGGTGGGAATGTCAAATGATATAACCATTGTGGAAAACAGTATGGCAATTCCTTAAAACGTTGGAATTAGAAATACCATTTGACCTAGCAATCCCATTCCTCGTTATATATCCTAAAGAAGTGAAAGCCAGGACAGGAACAGATACATGCACACCCATGTTCACTGTAGCACTAATTACAATAGCAAAAAGATGGAAACAACCTAGCATCCATTAACAGAAGAGTGGATAACCAAACTATAGTACATACACATGATAGAATACTATGGAATGCTAAAGAATAATGTAGAATCTGCATAACACCGATGAACTTGGAGGACATTATGCTGAGTGAAATAAGTCAATCACAGAAAGACAAATGCCATATTAGTTCATTATTGTAAAAATTCAAGGAAAGGTTAACATATGGAAGGAAACTTTTTTGGTTACCAGGGGTGGGAGGGAAGGGGGGGGGGAACACTGAAGGAAAAACAAACAAACAAACATTAACCCACGTCACTTTAGTTTTGTGTATTTCACTGTACATAAATTATATTTCAATAAAATGTGCTTAAAAAGAGAAGAAAAAGAAGGCAATGGGATAGTATATATAGAACTCTGAAAGAAAAAAAATTCCAACCAATTATTATATACCAAGCAAAACTGTCCCTCAAATATGATAGTGAAATTAGGACATTTCCACATAAGCAGAAATTAAGGGAATTTCTTAAAACCAGACCAACTTTAAAGAGATAATAAAGGCAGTCGTTTGGACAGAGAACCAACAACAACAAACAACAAACAAGCATTAACACACATGATACATAACCCAGAAACCAACCCAGTTGTGGAGGTATCCAAAGTAAATAAGCTTACAAGTTTGTAACAGGGAACCAGAGACATCGATTGACAAATGAAGACAACTACAAAGCAAAACGAGGGAAAAAATAGTGTAGTTACAGAACTTCTAAAAGGTGAGGAAATCAAGACAATTGCAAGCTAGAAAAGACTATTCTAAATTGGGAAGAGAATTATAAATCACAGGGTAATCTCAAAGAAAAATTATAAATTTTCACATCATAATAAAAAACAATAATAAAAAAAAAAAAAAACCCTCACTGCAGTTGTGTCAGCTGATCCAACTCACAGAAACCCCTCCTTGGGTTTCTGAAGCATTATCACTACAGAAGTAGATTGACCTACCTTCCTTCAGAGAAGTGGCTGTTGGGTTTGAATCGCCAGACTTCTGGTTAGCAGTCAAATGCCCTAGACACTATGCCACCAGAGCTCCCAGTAAAAAAGAGCATGAGCATAAATATTTAGCAAACAGTAAGGCAATAGCAATCAAGGAAGTGTAACATGATTCATAAATAAAATGAGCTCAGCACAGAAAATGATATGGAACAAAGAAATCAGCAACATCATGAAAAAACACATTACAAAATGACAACAACAAATTCATATTTGTCAATAATTATATTGAATATAAATGGATTAAATCCACTGATCAAGAAATGGAGAGTTGCCAACTGGATAAGGAAACATAACCCATCAATATGCTGTCTACAAGGAGACACACCTTAGAGACAAAGAGAAAAATAGACTAAAAATCAAAAGTTGAAAAAAGATATATCAAGCAAATGGCAACCAAAAAAGAGCAGGAGTGGCAGCATTAATTTCTGATAAAATTGACTTTAAGACAAAATCCACCATAAGAGACAAGGAAGGACATTATATAATGATTAAAGGATTGATGGAACAAGAGGACATGACCATAATAAATATCTATGCACCCAATGAAAGAGCCCTAAATACATAAACCAGACTCTAAAAGAACTTAGAAAGACAAATAGATGACTCCACAGTCATAGCAGGAGACTTTAATATACCACTTTCAATCAAAGATAGAACAACTGGAAAGAAAATCAACAAAGACGTAAAAGAAATAAACAATACAATCCACTAACTTGACTTTATAGCCATTTACAGAGCACTTCACCCAACAACAGCACAATATACATTCTCCTCCAGGATAGACCATATGTTAGGCAAGAAAGAAATCCTTAATAAATTTAAAAACATTGAAATACTGCAAAGCGTCTTCTCAGATCACAATGCTGTAACACTATAAATCAACAATAGGAAGATCAACATAAAAAGAGCAAATGCATGGAAACTGAATAACACCCTCCTTGAAAACAACTGGGTAATAGAAGAAATATAAAATGAAATTAAAAAAAAATCCTTAAATCAAATGAGAATGAAAACACAGCATACCAAAATCTTTGGGACACAACAAAAGCAGTGATCAGAGGCCAATTTATAGCAATCAAGGAACACATCAAAAAGAAGAAAACCAATACCTTAACCCAACATTTCTAACAATCAGAAAAAGAGCAGCAAAAAAAAAGTCTACAGTTACCACAAGAAAAGAAATAATAAAATTTCAAGCAGAAATAAATGAAACAGAAAATAGAAAGACAATAGAAAAAGTCAACAAGACTAGAAGTTGGTTTTCGGAAAGCAATAAAATTGACAAACCACTGGCAATTTAACGAAAGAAAAGAGGGAGACAATACAAATGACATGAATAAGAAATTAATTGGGTGATGTCACAATAGAACCAACTGAAATAAAAAGAATAATATCAGGATACTATGAAGAGCACTCCAACAAATTCAAAAATCTAAAAGAAATGGACAGATTTCTAGAAATATACTACTTACTTAAACAGACACAGACTGAGGTGGAAAATTTGAACAGACCCATAACAAAAGAAGAAATTGAACAGATCATTAAAAAAAAATTATGAACCACAGCAACAACAAAAAAAGCCTTGGTTCAGATGGTTTCACTGGAGAACTCTACCAATCATTGACATCAATCCTACTCAAACTATTTCAGACATAGAAAAGAATGGAATTCTCCCAAATCCATTTTATGAAACATGCATAACCTTGATACCAAAACCAGACAAAGACATCACTAAAAAGGAAAACTACAGACCGATATCCCTCGTGAATATAGATGCAAAAATCTTCAACAAAATCTTAGCCAATAGATTCCAAAACAGATAGAAAAAAATGATAATACATTGTGAGCAAGTGGGGTTCATATCAGTATGCAAAGATGGTTCAACATTAGAGAAACAATCAACATCATCTACCACATAAACAAAACAAAGGAAAAGCACTACCTGATCATATCAATCAATGCAGAAAAGGCATTTGATAAAATCCAACACCCTTTCCTGATCAAAACTCTCAGCAAAATAAGAATAGAAGGGACATTCTTCAATGTAACAAAGGGCATCTATGCAAAACCAATAGCCAGCATTGTTCCCAATAGAGAGAGACTGAAACCATTCCTGCTGAGAACAGGAACTAGACAAGGATGTCCTCTATTGCCACTTCTATTCAACACTGTGCTTGAAGTCCTAGCCAGGGCAATAAGGCTAGAAAGGGAAATCAAGGGCATCCAAATTGGAAAGGAAGAAGTAAAACTACCCCTATTTGCAGATGATACGATCCTATACATAGAAAACCCAAGAGATTCTGCAAAAAAAAAAAAAAAAATACACTGGAACTACTTCAGAGATTTAGCATGGTGGCAGGATACAAGGTCAACATACAAAAATCAGTTGGATTCCTCTATATCAGCAAAGAGATTGCTGAAAAGGAAATAAGAAAATCAATACTATTTACAATAGCTACCAAAAAATGAAATAAAATAAAATACTTGGGTATAAATTTTACCAGGGACACAAAAAAAACCTGTACAAAGACAACTACAAAACACTGCTTCAAGAAACCATAAGAGATCCACATAAATGGAAG
This sequence comes from Orycteropus afer afer, assembly GCF_000298275.1. Classification (NCBI taxonomy): domain Eukaryota; kingdom Metazoa; phylum Chordata; class Mammalia; order Tubulidentata; family Orycteropodidae; genus Orycteropus; species Orycteropus afer. The sequence goes on from NW_006921770.1 coordinate 4,062,564, forward strand.
AACTTACCATGCTCATGGATAGGAAGATTGAACATTGTGAAAATACCAATACTACCCAAAGTAATCTGTACATTCACTGCAATTCCAAATCCAGATCCTATCAACATTTTTTAAGAATATGGAAAAAAAAAAAAAAAGAAGAAGAAGAAAGGAAAGAGAGCTTGGATAAGCAAAACACTATTGAAGAAGAAAAACAAAGTAGGAGCTCTCACACTTCTGGATCTCAAAACCTACTATACAGCCACAGTAGTCAAAACTGCCTGGTATTGGTACAATGACAGACACATAGACCAGTGGAATAGAATTGAAAACCCAGAAATTGATGCATCAACCTACGGTCAGCTGATCTTAATGAAGAGCTAAAATCCATGAAATGGGTAAGAGATGGTACCTTTAACAAATGGTGCTGGCAAAACTGGATATCCATTTGCAGAAAAATGGAACAAAATCCATACCTAAACCATACACTAAAACTAACCCCAAATGGATCAAAGACTTAAATGTGGAATCTTAATCTATAGAGTTCTGCAAGGAAAAACTATGGGCAAATTTAGGGGTCCTAATTTATGCAGAAGTCAGGGCAGATGGCTGGAATAGGTAAGAAAGAGTGCCCCCAGGCAGGAAGCTAAGGGAGACGAACTTGTCTGTCACTTTGTCATACTGTGGTGGCTTGCATGTCACTGTGAGGCTGGAGACTGGTGTTTCAAATGCCAGCAAGATTGCTCATGGTGTACAGGTTTCAACAGAGCTTCCAGACTGAGGCAAATTTGGAAGAAGGAAGAGGCCATCCACTTCTCAAAGAACTGGCCAGTAAAAATGTTATAAATATCAGTGAAACACAGTCTGATGTATTACTGGACAACTTAATGAGTAGCTCTGAAACTTGGCCTGATGTAGTGCTGGAAGATGAGCCCTTAAGGTCAGAAGGCACTCAAGATACGACTGGGAAAGAGCTGCTTAATCAGAGTAGAACCAACCTTAACGATATGGATAAAGTACAGTTTTTGGGACTTCTGTTTGCTGATGTGGCATGACTCAAAATGAGAAGAAACAGCTGCAAACATCCATTAATAATTGGAACATGGAATGAATGAATCTAGGAAAATTGGAAGTTGTCAAAAATGAAAAGGAACACATAAAGATTGATATCCTAGACGTTGTTGTTGTGTTGTTATGTGCCGTCAAGTTGGACCCGACTCATAGCAACCCCTCCTTGGGTTTCTGAGGCAGTATCACTATGGAAGTAGATTGCCCCATCTTCCTTCCGAGGAGTGGCTGGTGGGTTTGAACTGCCAGCCTTCTGGTTAGCAGTCAAGTGCTAGACATTAGTGAGCTGAAAAGGACTGCTTTTGGCCATATTGAATCAGACTACCATATGATCTACTATTCTGGGAATGACAAATTGAAGAGGAATGGCATGGCATTCATCATCACAAAGTATGTTGTAAGATCTATCCCAAAGTACAATGCTGTCAGTGATAGGATAATATCCATATGCCTACAAGGAAGGCCAGTTAATACCACTATTATTCAAATTTATGCACCAACAACCAAAGCCAAAGATGAGGAAATTAAAGATTTTTTTTACAGTCTAAAATTGACCAGACATGCAACCAAGATGTGTTAATTATCACTGGTGATTGGAATGCAAAAGTTGGAAACAAAGAAGAATCACCAGCACTTGAAAAATGTGGCCTTGGTGATAGAAATGACGCTGGAGATTGCATGATAGAATTTTGCAAGACCAATGACTTATTCATTGCAAATACCTTTTTCAACAACACGAACAGTGGCTATACACACGGACTTTGCCAGATGGAGTACCCAGGAATCAAATTGACTACATCTGTGGCAAGAAGTGGTGGAAATGCGCAATATCTTCAGCCAAAACAAAGCCAGGAGCTGATTGTGGAACAGACCACCAACTGCTCATATGCAAGCTCAAGTTGAAGCTGAAGATAATTAAAACAAGTCCAAAAGAGCCAAATTATGACCTTGAATGTATCTCTCCTGAATTTAGAGACAGACTAAAGAATAGTTTGATGTATTGAACAACAATGAGGAAAACCAGAAGAAATGTGGGATGACATCAAGAACATCATCCATGAAGAAAGCAAAAGGTCGTTAAAAAACAGGACAGGAAGAAAAGACCAAAATAGATCTTAGAAGAGACTCTGAAGTTTGCCCTTGAATGGAAAGTAGCTAAAGCAAATGGAAGAAATGACAAGATAAAAGAGCTGAACAGAAGATTTCAAAGAGCAGCTCAAGAAGGCAAAGTCAATTATTATAATGAAATGTGCAAAGAGCTAGAGTTAGAAAACCAAAAGTGAAGAACACAGTTGGCATTTCTCAAGTTAAAAGACCTGAGGAAAAAAATTAAGCCTTGAGTTGCAATATTGAAAGATTCTCTGGGCAATGTATTGAATGATGCAGGAAACATCAAAAGAAGATGGAAGGAATACACAGAGTCACTGTACCAAAAAGAATTGGTAGATGATCATCCATTTCAGGAGTGGCATATGATCAAGAACTAATGATGTTGAAGGAAGAAGTTGAAGCTGCACTGAAGGAAGTGGTGAAATACAAGGCTCCAGGAACTGATACAATACCCATTTAGATGTTTCACAAATGGGTGCTCATCTATGCCAAGAGATTTCAAAGACAACTATCTGGCCTAATGACTGGAAGAGATCCATATATGTACCCATTCCAAAGAAAAATTATGCCACAGAAAGTGGAAATTATCGAACATCACATGCAAATAAAATCTTACTGAAGATAATTCAAAAACGGTTGCAGAGTATATTGACAAAGAACTTCCAGAAATGCAAGCTAGATACAGAAGAGGACGTGAAATGAGGGCTATCATTGCTGATGTCAGATGGATCTTGGCTCAAGGCAAAGAATACCAGAAAGATGTTTACTTGTGTTTTATTGACTATGCAAAATTATTTTATTGTGTGGATCATAACAAATTATGGATAACATTGAGAAGAATGGGAATTCCAGAACACTTAATTGTACTCATGACGAACCTGTATACATCAATGCCAATGAAAGCAGCAGTCAAGATATCATATGACATATGTTGTTGTTGTTAGGTGCCATTGAGTCATCTCTGATTCATAGTGACTCTATGTACAGCAGAATGAAACACTGCCCAGTCCTGTGCTAGCTTCACAATCCCGACTATACCTGAGCCCATCACTGCAGGCACCATGTCAATCCATCTTGTTGAGGGCCTCCCCCTCTTTCATTGACCCTCCACTTTACCAAGCATGACATCCTTCTCCAGAGAATGGTCCCTTCTGAGAACCTGACCAAAGTAGGTGAGACCAAGTCTGGCCATTCTCACTTCCAAGGGGCATTCCAGCTGTTCTTCTTCCAGGACAGATTTGTTAGTTCTTCTAGCAGTTCACAGTACTTTCACCATTTTTACCCAACACCACAAATCAAAAGCATCAACTCTTCAGTCTTCTTTATTCATTGTCCAGCTCTCACATGTATATGAGGCGATTGAAAATACCATGGCTTGGGTCAGGTGCATCTTAGTCTTCAAGGAGACATCTTTGCTCTTCAGCACTTGCAAGAGGTCTTTTGCAACAAATTTGCACAATGCAATATATCATCTGATGTCTTGACTGCTGCTTCCATAGGTAGTGACTGTAGAACCAAGCAATATGAAGTCTTTGACAACTTCAATCTTTTCGCCATCTATTGTGATGCTGCTCATTGGTCCAGTTGTAAGCATTTTTGTTTTCTTAATATTGAGGTGTAATCCATACTGCAGACTGCAGTCTTTAATTTTCATCAGTAAGTTCTCCAAGTCATCCTCACTTTCAGCAAGCAAAGTTGTGTTGTCTGCATATCTCAGGTTGTTAATGAGCCTTCACCCAATCCTGATGCTATGTTCTTCATACAGTCCAGCTTCTTGGGTTATTTGCTCAGCATGGAGAATGAATAAGTATGGTGAAAGGATGCAACCCTGACACACTCCCTTCCTGATTTTAAACCATGCAGTATCCCCTTGTTCTATTTGAATGACAGCCTCCTGGTCTGTGTACAGGTTCCTCATGTGTACAATTAAGTGTTCTGGAATTCCCATTTTTCTCAATGTTATCTATAATTTGATATGATCCACACAATTAAATGTCTTTGCATAGTCAATAAAACACAAGTAAGCACCTCTCTGTTTTCTTTGCTTCCAGGCAAGATCCATCTAACATGGGCAATGATATCCCTCGTTCCATGTTCTCTTCTGAATCCACTTGCATTTCTGGAAGTTCTCTGTCAATATACTGCTACAACTGTTTTTTAATTATCTTCAGTAATATTTTATTTGTGTGTGATATCAATGATATTGTTTGATAATTTCCACATTCTGTGGGATCAACTTTCTTTGGAATAGATACAAATATGGATATCTTCCAGTCAGTTGGCCAGGTAGCTGTCTTCCAAATCTCTTGGTATAGATGAGTTAGTGCCTCCAGTGCACCATTGGTTTGTTTAAACATCTCAGTGGATATTCCGTCAATTCCTGGAGTCTTGTTTTTCACCAATTGCTTCAGTGCAGCTTCAACTTCTTCCTTCAGTACCATTGGTTCTTAATTGTATGCCACCTCCTGAAATGGATGATCATCTACCCATTCTTTTTGGTACAGTGACTCTTTGTAATTCTTCCACCTTCTTTTTATGTTTCCTGCATCATTCAACATATTGGCCATAGAATCTTTCATTATTGCAATTAGAGGCTTGATTTTTTTTCCTCAGATCTTTCAGCTTGAGAAATGCCAAGTGTGTTCTTCTCTTCTGGTTTTCCAACTCCAGGTCTTTGTACAATTCATTACAATGATTGACTTTGCCGTCTCGAGCTGCTCTTTGAAATCTTCTGTTCAGCTCTTTTATCCTGTCAATTCCTACATTTGCTTTAGCTACTTTCCATTCAAGGGCAAGTTTCAGTGTCTCTTCTGACATCCGTTTTGGTCTTTTCTTCCTTTTCTGTCTTTTTAATAACCTCTTGCTTTCTTCATGATGTTCTTGATGTCATCCCACAATTCCTCTGGTTTTCAGTCATTGGTGTTCAATGCATCAAATCTATTCTTTAGATGGTCTCTAAATTCAGGAGGGATATATTCAACGTCATAATTTGGCTCTCATTGACTTGTTTTAATTGTATTCAGCTTCAACTTGAACTTGCATATGAGCAGTTGGTGGTCTGTTCCACAATCAGCTCCTGGCTTTGTTTTGGCTGAAGATATTGAGCTTCTCCACTGCCTCTGGCCACAGATGTAGTCAATCTGATTCCTATGTACTCCGTCTGGTAAAGTCCATGTGTATAGCCACTGTTTGTGTTGTTGAAAAAAGGTATTTGCAATGAATAAGTCATTGGTCTTGCAAAATTCTATCATGCAATCTCCAGCAACATTTCTATCACCAAGGCCGTATTTTCCAACTACCAATGATTCTTCTTTGTTTCCGACTTTTGAATTCCAATCACCAATGATAATTAACACATCTTGATTTTATGTTCGGTCAATTTCAGACTGGAGAAGTTGATAAAAATCTTCAATCTCTTCATCTTTGGCTTTGGTGGTTGGTGTGTAAATTTGAATAATAGTCTTATTAACTGGTATTCCTTGTAGGCATATGGATATTATCCTATCACTGACAGCATTGTACTTCAGGATAGATCTTGATACATTCTTTGTGATGATGAATGCCACACCATTCTTCAATTTGTCATTCTTGGCATAGTAGATCATATGATCATCTGATTCAAAATGGCTAAAACCAGTCCATTTCAGCTTACTAATGCCTGGGATATCCATCTTCATGCATTCCATTTCATTTGTGACAACTTCCAATTTTCCTAGATTCATACTTCCTACATTCCATGTTCCTATTATCAATGGATGTTTCAGCTGTTTTTTCTCATCTTGAGACGTGCTACATCAGCAAACAGCGGTCCTGAAAGCTTTACTCTATGTACATCATTAAAGTTGGCCCTACTCTGAGGAGGCAGCTCTTCTCCAGTCATATTTTGAGATCTGAGGGGCTCACCTTCTGGCACAATATTGCACAATGTTTCACTGCTATTTACAAGGTTTCCACTGGCCAATTCTTTGAGAAGCAGATGGCCTCCTCCCTCTTCCAAGTCTATCTTAGTCTAGAGGCTCCCCTGAAACTTATCCACCATTGGTAACCCTGCTGGCATTTAAAACACTGGTGGCATAGCCTCCAGCCTCACAGCAACACTCAAGCCATCACAGTAGGACAAACCGACAGACAAGTTTGTCTCACCTAGTTGTTCTACACTGCTTTGCTCATTTCCTGGTCTCCCCTGCCCTGCTAACTTACCCAGCCTACCCCAGGGGGAAACACCCACCTTCCACTGGTCGTAGGGCTGGCTTACTTATAGCAACATACAGCATTGGGCAAATTTGCTGCAAAAGACCTCTTTCGGGTACTGAAGAGCAAAGATATTTCCTTGAAGACTAAGGTGCACCTCACACAAGCTATGGAATTTTCAATCACCACTTATGAATGTGAGAGCTGGGTAGTGAATAAGGAAGACCAAAGAAGAGTTGGTGCTTTTGAGTTGCGGTATTGGCGAAGAATGCTGAAAGTGGCATGGACTGCTAAAAGAAGTAACAAATGTGTCCTGGAAGAAGTGCAGTTGGTATGCTCCTTGGAAGCGAGAATGGCCAAACTTCTTCTTGTCTACTTTGGTTATGTTATAAGAAGGGACCATTCCCTGGAGAAGGATATCATGCTTGGTAAAGTGGAGGGTCAATGAAAAGGGGGAAGGTCCTCAACAAGATGGATTGGCACAGCAACCACAACAACAGGATCAGGTATAGCAAGGATCAGCTAACCAGAAGGCTGGAGGTTCAAACCCACCAGCCACTCCTCAGAAGGAAGGTTGGGCAATCTACTTCCATAGTGATACTACCTCAGAAACCCAAGGACTCAACTGCACATAACAACAACAACAGCATAACAAGGAACATGGGGCTGCCACAAAACTGGGCAGTGTTTCATTCTGCTGCACCTAGTGTCACTATGAGTAGGAGACAACTCAATGGCACCTAACAACAAATTTATGGCATAAATAGACTGTAAAACATAACCAAAAATGTAAAAACAGCACAAGAGAAACTAGATGAATGGGACCTTTTAAAAATTAAATTTTTATGTGCTTCAAAAGACTTCTCCAAAAGAGTCAAAAGAGTACCTAAAGATTGGAAAAAAATATTTGGCAACCACATACCTGTCAAGGGACTTATCTCTAAAATGTACAGAAAACTCCAACACCCCAACAACAAAAAGAGTAACAATCCAATTTAAAAATGGGCAGACAATATGAATAAACACTTCACCAAAGAGGGTATTCAGGTGGCCAATAAACACATGAAGAAATGTTCATGATAATTAGCCATTACAAAACTCAATGCCGTTGAGTCGAACCTGATTCATATTGACCCCTCCTTGGGTTTCCAAGGCAGTATCACTATGGAAGTAGATTGTCCAACCTTCCTTCTGAGGAGTGGCTGGTGAGTTTGAACCACCAACCTTCTGGTTAGCAGTCAAATGCCTTAGTCACTATGCTACCAGAGCTCCTAATTAGCCATTGTTGTTATGTGCTGTCGAGTTGGACCCGACTCATAGCGACCCCTCCTTGGGTTTCCGAGGCAGTATCACTATGGAAGTAGATTGCCCCATCTTAGAGAGATGCAAATCAAAACAACAATGAAATACCATCTTGCCCCAGCGTAATAGTAATGTTCAACAAGACAGAAAATAACAAATGCTGCCGAGGATGGGGAGAAATTGGGACTCTCATACACTGCTGGCAGGACTGTCGAATGATACAACCACTGTGGAAAGCAGTATGGCCATTACTTAAAGAGTTGGAATGAAAAATACCATTTGATCCTGCAATCCCATTACTAGGTATATATCTTAAAGTAGTGTGAGCCAGGACAAGAACAGATATATGCACACCCATGTTCATTTGCAGCACTATTGCAAATAGCAAACCGATGGAAACAACCTAAGTGTCCTTCAACAGAAGAATGGATAACCAAACTATGGAACATACACACAATGGAATACTATGCAACCCTAAAGAATAATGTGAATCTACGAAACACTGCATAATGTGGTTGACCTTAGAGGACATTATGCTGAGTGAAATAAGTAAAGCATAGAATTAGTTGTATTAGTTATTATTAATGTATTAGTTCATTAATGTAAAAAGTCAAGGAAAGTTTATATATGGAAGGAAACTTTCGTTGTTGGTTACCAGGGGTGGAAGGGGAGGAGAAGGAACACTGCAAAACACAAAAAACAAAAACAAAATAAATATATTTAAAAAAAAGTTATCTTGGCTGAGGGCACAAGCTGTGAGCATTGGATGGATTAAGGAAAACCATTGAACTGATTGTAATTTATAGTGTCCCCATGTATATCAGAGTATAACTGTGCTCCATAGCATTTTCATTGGCTGATTTTTTCAGGAATAGATCACCAGGCCTTTCTTCTGAAGTGCTTCCGTGGGGACATCTGTCAGTTAGTTAATAGCTGTTTACACCCCTAGAAACTCCAGGCTAAGGAGAAACTAGATGATTTTAACCAGAGAGGATAAAGCTTTTCAATTGGGTTTGAAGGATGGGTAGGACTTGGAAGTGAGTAGGCTAATTTTCAGGAGCTCTCTGGTTCCGGAAGCACCCTGCGGCAGTGGAGAGTGGGAATGAATAGGCACAGGAGAGAATCGGCATGGACCAACCATATGTGAAGCTCTCCTCTGCAGAGGAGTCTGAAGAAGCAGCCTGCCCAATACACGCAGGCTGCAGCCATGACCTTGCAGGGCCCTGAAGAGTGACAAGAGCGGAGCCCATAATTATTAACCTTGCCACTTGTTTCTGTAGTTTATTGTGACAAGACAATGCAATAAGGAGGGAGGTAATCAAAAAGCAATTTTGTAGCAGTAAGCTTAAAGTGACAAACCTTGCTTTTCCTAAATAAATCACCATTATTCCCATATGGTTCAGGACTGACAACCTGGGTTTCCTTAGTAACCGAGTACTTAGCTAAACCTGTGGCCCAGTGTGAGCAAGAGCGAGCAGCATCTGGAGAGAGGGACTAGTTGCCAAGTCTTTCCCAGAGGCCCCCTCATGCCTCACAGGTGAGAGTGCAGGCTATTAGCATTCCCAGTTTTAACAGGCTCTGTTTGCACTATTCTCTGGGGATCTCTGAGGTCTATGACACGTAGTAATTTGTCATTTTGCAGCATCATTAATTTGGTTTTTGAGAGCCATTTGCTTTGCTAGTGAGTGGATCTAGGAACCCCCACAAACACATTTCAGTATGGCTTTTGTGATTAACAAGGTAATGTTTATGAAGTGATTTCTAAAAACGGTGAGAACCAGAAATGGTTTCTTCGTGAATCATCATCCTAAAAAAAGAAATCCAAGAGCTAATGCTGGTGATGGAAGGGAAGAAAAAAGTAAAGATGACTAGGAAAGCAATAGCTCAGTCAGAAAGGCAACGTTTTATGGCAAAAAAAAAAAACAATATATTGACATTTGCAAATATCTGGCTAAGAGTTTCTAAATCTCTCTTGTTATTGTTGTTATTTGCCGTGGAGTCGGCCCCGACTCATAGCGACTCCTCCTTGGGTTTCCGAGGCAGTTTGCTACAGAAGTAGATTGCCCAGCCTTCCTTCCGAGGAGTGGCTGGTGGGTATGAACTGCCAGCCTTCTGGTTAGCAGTTAAGTGCCTTAGGCACTATACCTGCACTGTTTTTAAAAGTTAGCTCCTCCCTTCCCCCTTTCCTCCTTCCCTTCCTCTCTCCTTTTCTTCCTCTCCTCTTTCCTTCCTCCTTTGCGTCTTTGTTGTTGTCGTTGTTGTTAGGTACCTTTATGTGGATACCAACTCATAGCAACCCAATGTGACGGAGCAGAACTCCCTCATAGGGATTTTTAGGGGGTTATCCACCAGCCACTCCTCAGAAGGAAGGTTGAGCAATCTACTTCCGTAGAAATACCTCCTTGGAAACCCAAGGAGGGGTCATTATGTGTCGGGTTCGACTGGACAGCAGTGAGGGTTTTTTTTTTTTTTTTTATAAACTTTACAAAAGCAGATCATCAAGTGTTTCTCCCTCAGAGCACCCACCCTGCACTGAGCTGTGGCCTCCAGACACAGAAGCTACATGGTCCCAGCTCTCAAAGCCTGACAACCCAGCTAGGATTGTGAACAGATGAGTTACAACTCCAGGCTAGGAACTCAGAGTATGACCATTTCAACCTGAGGCTTTAGGGGAGGCTTCATGGAGGGGGTGCTATTGGAGCATGGCCCTGCAGGATGAGTGAGATCGATGCAAGGGCTTTCCGGACTGAAGAAATGACACTGACCAATGGCATAAGGAATGGGTAAAGTGCAGCTGGCTAGAGCTTAGAATCCACAGAGACTCTAGAGGGATGGGTTTGGAACAGATGTGGAAGGGTCTGGATTGCACACTCAGAAACCCTGTCAACTCAAGCGAACTCTTGTTGAAAATCCTCTGCCTCCCCAGGCAGTTCCTGCCTCAGGGCTTCAGATGGAGCTCTCTTCCTGGAATGCTCTCCTCCAACCCATTCTTGGTGCTTCATGCACATCCTATAGCTTCACTTTATTTATTTTAATTTAATTTTGTTTTTTCATTCAACTGAGCCCAGTCAACCCACAGATCTGGGAGAGGTTGTGAATGGTTGTGGTATTAAGCCACTACTTGGTGGGTTAATATGCAATAGCTTTACTTTAACCCTCTCTTCCTTGGGATGGGAGAGAGCATCCTCTAGATATTTCATCAAAAGTTCCTATAATCTTTCTTCATGGCACTTAACCAAAAATAATTAATTTTACAATTCTTTGTTAGAGTATGCTCTAACATCCTTGAATTTAGGGAAAATTTTTGATTCATGACTATCACTAGCACCTGGCACAGTGCCTCCTCACACATACTCCACTGACTCTCAGTAAATAGTGGTTGAATGTTCCATCCAAGTCTGGAACAAGTGCCCCTTTCCTGCATATGTTTCATAGCACTTGTGTGCTATGGATTGAATTATGTCTCCCCAAAATATGTGTTGGAATCCTAACCCCTGTATTGGCACAAACATTTGTTGAACTGACACTTTGCCCAATTGACAGGTGCATTCTCCTGGGTGACAGGACTCTGGGCACTTTCTGTGAGCTCTACATCTCCCACTAGTACCTCATAGGAGAAGGAGCATAAATGAACTAGGCCTCCAAGGTGGGGCTCCTGCCTGCACTGTGGCATACCATCCCACCCTGCAGCTCACTTGCGTTGATGACATCAGGAAAGCCCAGTTGGCCCCTCATGCTGGCTACCAGCTTTGCCTCCACATCATATCTGCCTCACAAGCACTGCTTTTTGCAAGCTGACTTGTACCCTGAGGCGATTTCCTGTGCTCCTGCAAGTGTATAATGAGGTTGTAGACTGTTTGAGAAAGCAGAGCTTGAGCAGCCATGAGGGGCCTCCCACACACCCCTCCTTTCTCTTGTTCACCCATGGTGCCAGCCAGGCTGTAGGGCTTCTCTCACCAAGGAGACAGGATTACACATTTGCTGGGTACTTTACATGGGTGGGCTCAACTATTCCTCTTAGCAAACATTCCTAGGAGAAAAATCAGGGAAGGGTGAGGCAGATCAGGAATGTGGGAAAGGGGAAGGGTGGACAGTTTGCTGTCCTAGATAGGGTGGTGAGGGTAAGCCTCATTGAAAAGACTTTAAAGAAATTAGGGGGTTGGCCATAAGAATGCCTGGAGAACACCTTCCAGGTAGAAGGGGCAGCCAGTACATACCCCAAAGTGGGAGCTTCCTGAAGTTTTTGAAAGATAAGCCCTTGGCTGCTGACTGAAGGGTTGGCAGTTCTAATCCACCTAGTGGCTCCATGGGAGAAAGACCTGGTGATCTGCTTCCATAAAGATGCCAGCCAAGGAAACCCTGGGGATCAGTTCTACTCCGTCACATGGGGTTGCTTTGAGTCAAAATCAACTCGGTGGCACCTAACAACAAAAACAATATCTAGTGAGGTCAAGGAGCTCTGGTAGCATAGTGCCTAAGGCACTTGACTGCTCACCAGAAGGCTGGCGGTTCAAACCCACCAGCCACTCCTCGGAAGGAAGGTTGGGCAATCCTACTTCCGTAGTGATACTGCCTCGGAAACCCAAGGAGGGGTCGCTATGAGTCGGGGCCGACTCGACGGCAAACAACAACAACAACAACAAGTGAGGTCAAAATGGGGTAAGTATGGGCAAGAGTTATAGGAGGTCATATCAGAGAGGTAAAGGATGTGGGCAGACCGTGGAGGTCACTGAAGGACTTTGGCTTTGACTCTGAATGAAATGGAGTTCATGGTAGGGTTTTGAGCAGAGGAGTGACATAACCAACCTGCATTTCAAAAGCATCACTCTTGCTGCTTCGTTGAGAATAGAATGTATAAGGGCCAGGGAAACTAGTTTAGGAGGTTATTGAACTAATCCAAGAATGATAGCAAGGATGACAGTGATAGAAACATAGAAAGTGAGAAGTTTTGGTTCCCTACACCTGGGTATAGAAGGTAGCAGATAGGATTTCCTGGGGGACTGGAAGTGAATGTTAAAGAAGGAAAACAAAGATGATTCCATGGTTTTAGAAGAAAATAACAGAAAGGATGAAGTTGTCATCTACTGAGATAGAGGAAGCTTCAGATGGAACAGACATAGGAGGAGGGAAAATCAAGAGTTCAGTTTCAACTTGTTGGATTTAAGATGTCCATGAGTCTGGAGATGAGGATAGAGGTCTGGGTAGGAGATATAAATTTGGAATTCATCACCATAACTATGGCATTTAATGCCACAGGAATGAATGAAGTCATACTGTAGGAGTGTAGATAGAGAAAAGAACCAAAATCTAGGCTGGTACACTCTAACATTAAAAATTGGGTTCTTTGACACCGAGAAGAAATTAGACAGACTTGGAAAATTTAACAGAGTGGCCATGTTCACATACCACTCCTTTCTCAAACTTCTTGAAAAATAATCCAATTTCATAATTTCCACATTCCCTCTACCCAGCAATCTAGCTTCAGCTCCAACCACTCCCCTGAAATGTCTTCCTCCAAAATCATCAAAGACTTATAGTAAAAGACCCTCACTATCATCCACCACTCTTCCATGAGCACGCCCACTTTCTAGAAACTCTCATTTTCAGAATATAGGAAATAACATATGCCCACAAAGATTTACATCTGTGAGAGTTCAACCCTGTGGATTGCATCAATTGGCATTCCCTGCTGGTTGCCTTCCAGCTGGGTTCAGCCAATGGGAGATCGGTGGGGAGGAGGAAAGAAGGCTCCTTTGTATTGGTTCCCTACATCTATCGCTAGCTGCATCCTCCTTCTTCAAGGTTCCAGACCTCACTGAGCTCTGGTATACCTGTTTCTTTCCTGGTTCTATGACTAAAACCTCTTTTCCCTGTCCACTAAATACTGGTGCTCCATTGTTACAATTTTGTTTTCTTTTCTCACTCTCCCTAGCCTCATTTTATCCCATGGTTAACTACCAATCATCATAGTCATACTACAAATTGCAACTGTAGCTCTTTTCCATACTTTACCATTGAAATGGTAATCAACATGTTCAGCTATTCACTGTTGTTGTTGCTGTTATTATGTGCCATCGAGTCGGACCCGACTCATAGCGACCCCTCCTTGGGTTTCTGAGGCAGCATCACTATGGAAGTAGATTGCCCCATCTCCTTCCGAGGAGTGGCTGGTGGGTTTGAACCACCAACCTTCTGGTTAGCAGTCAAGTGCCTTAGCCACTATGCTACCAGAGCTCCCAAGCGAATCTTAAGACACCTGCATCGATGTACCACAGACACCCTTACCTAAATCATTACGTCCACCACTGAATTAAACTCCAGTCTCTGCAAAACCCTTCCTCTTCCCTAGGGCCTGCTTTCCTTTGCTCTGTCGTTCCTTCTGCCTCAAATTCCCTCCTACCTAGCCCCTTTCTCCTCCTCTTCTCTCCTGGCCCTCCTCCCTGTAAGCTTTCTCCTAAAAGGGGAAGATGGTCACCTTTTCTGCCACCAAAACCAAAACCAAACCCACTGCTGTAGAGTCGTATTCGACTCATAGCGACCCCTCCTTGGGTTTCCGAGGCAGTATCACTATGGAAGTAGATTACTCAACCTTCCTTCCTTCTGAGGAGTGGCTGGTGGATTTGAGCCGCCAGCCTTCTGACCACCAGTCATGTGTTTTTGCTGCCTCCAGCTTTGTGTCCTGTCACTTGGTAGAGAGTTTCCGCTATTTATGCTTCAGGCCTAATTCACTTACTCTGTTCCATAATTTATGAGACAGCTAACCTTAGCATGTCTGAGCTATTGAACAAATATCTGAGAGAATTTAGATTTGGTTCCTGATCAACACAGGACCTGCAGTATGTGATTTAGCCAGGGCCAACATGGGGAGAGGATCTGACTGCTACCCCTGTTTCTCACACTATTCATGGTCTTCCTCACTGGAATAGAAATACCTCCTCAATGCCAGCATGTTTACCTGAGCTCTTGACACCCTGTCCAGCCGCCACCAGTCTAGTGGTGAAAAGCACATATACTTTGAAATCCACTGGTCAAGATTTGAAACTAAATCTTCAATATGTCTGGATAATCACAGGCAAGTCACTTCACTTCTCCAAGTACATAAAATAGAGCTAATTATACCTGTCCAGCCTCCTCCATTCTGAAAATGCGTGAATTATACCAATTACCAGGACTTTTACATGTATGACTTCATTTAATCCTCACACCCAGTTTATCAGGTAGTTAGAATTAAGACACATCCAATGGAGTCTGGGGTGTAAGTTTGAGGAGTGGAAAGTAAAGGAAGCTAAGGGAATATTTTAAAGGGTTTCAAACTCCCACTGAAACTTTATCCTATAGGAATCTGTACTAGTATGAGAAAAGAGGAACCATTTCCCAACAGAGCAGCCAACTTCTCCACCAGATATCCAGTTGGAACAACCATAACTTCTGGCGACCATATTCTTAATCCTTCCAATCTCTTGCTCTTCAGTATAATTTACCATCTCTTGCTCCCAGGCCATAGAGATGAAGCTGGCTCCTTCTTAATGGTCTCCCTTTGGCAAACGAAACATACCAGAAACAGAAGTAACCAAGATAAGTAGTTAATGACAATCTCTTTCAGCCAAAGTCCAGAAACTCAGGAAAAAGAGAGAGAGGCAGAGAAAAAGAAACAATTAAGGAATTTTTATTTCATCTGTTGAATGTAATCAAATGACACCATTGTAATAGGTGACTCTAAGATCACTCCTTAGATGTAGAATATTTAGAGAAAGAAGTGCAATTTTGCTGATGGCAATGCTTCCTGTTTGTATGAATTTTACCACTAGCCCCCAGCCACACTAATAAGAGCACAGGGATTCTTTCAATGGCTCCCTCTCCATCACCACAACACCCAATCACTCATCAATTCCTGTCAATTCTATTACCTAAACCTTCTCTTCTGTTCCACCACCTCCTGCTACATGTTCTCACTGTCTCTAAGACCTCCACAAAGCCCAGTTTTGGGCCTCCAGTCCATCCTACATGTAGCTTGCAGAATTATCTTTCTAAAATCTCTGTTGAGAGAAGTTTTTGACTCAACTGCTAGCTGACAGTACTTTCAAATTTTATTATGCATAACAATCACATGGAGAGTTTTTTAAGATATAGTTTCATATGTCTCATCCCAGAGATTCTGAATCTTTGGGTCTTGGGCAAGACCTTGCTGTTGTTCTTAGTTGTCATTGAGTCAGCTCCAACTCATGGTGACCTCATGTATGACAAAATGAAGTGTTAACAGCCCTATACCATTTTCATGGTCATTGATATGTTTAAGTCCATTGTTGCGACTATTGTAGCAATCCATCTCATTGAAGGTTTCCCTCAATGACACTCTATCAAATGTGATTAGTCTTTACTAATGCCATGTCCAAACTAAGCAAATCAAAGTCTCACCATCCTGGTTTCTAAGGAGCATACTGATTGTATTTCTTTTAAAACTGACTTGTTTGTTCTTCAGTCAGTCCATAGTATATTTAATATTCTTTGCCAACACTACAGCTCAACTCTATTAATTCTTCTTCTGTCTTCTTTTTCCACTGTCTAACTTACGCATGTATATGAGGCAATTGAAAAATCATGGCTTCGGTCAGGCACACCTCAGTCATCAAAGGGAGAAAAACTGCATTTTTAACAGGTACCCTCCCTGTTCTCCCCTCATTGGGCATTCTAACACATACAGTCTAAGAATTACATTTTAAGAAAAACTGCAAAGGAAGGAAAGAATGGAAGGAAGGTAGGAAGGCAGGAAGGCCGGCAGGTAGGCAAGCAGGCACTCCCTACCCTGCTTTGTTTTCCTCCAAAGCACATATCATTACCTGACACAGTTTTTATTTTAACTTGCTTATTTTCTGTCTTTCCCTATTACAATATAAGCTCTATTATAAGTATGGAATTAATACATTTTGTTTGTTTTTGTATCTTTTATAACCTAGAACTCTAATTGGTACATAGTAGGTAATATCTATAAATATTTGTTGGGGATATAGATATAGCAAAACAGAACTTTTGCTTTTTGTGCTCAGTCCCTTCCCCTCATTTCTTTTGAGGAGCAACATTGCCCCTTCAAGTCATATGACTCTAAGGAACCTATCAATGGCAGTACTCTGCCTTGTGTTGGGAGAGTACATGACCAAGGCCAAACCAGCTACTGTAGCCCATCTCCATGTCCTACATGGATACTTCCTGGTGGTGGACATGTTACCCAGATCAATCAGTATTCTTCCAATAGCTTTGCCATATGACTTCTTGGAGACAGACTGTCTTTGCCCTTGGATCTTGCTTGAGTTATGAGGATGTAAAGCTGGAGATATCAATGACCACAGTCCTCTGCCCCCTACATCTGTAGCATGAGAAAAGGAGGCTAAGAAGAAACAAACTGAGTTAAGAGATGAGGAAAGAGAAGCTGGCTGTGTGGAAGCCTTCGGTCCAATCTCTGAAATCCTGGTGGCTGCAGTAAGTTTGTCCATCCATTTTTGAGTCACACCCCATATCTATTCCACCTACAGGAGCCATCACATTCCCCTTTTATGCTTCAGCAAGTTTACCTTGTATTTCCATCATTTGCAAATGACAAAATTCTGCCTACACACGGGGACTTATTACACACATAAAAACCCATTGCCATTGAGTCAATGCTAACTCATAGCAACCACCATTGGGGTATCCAAGGCTGTAAATCTTTACAAAAGTGGATTTCCTCACCTTTCTCCCACAGAGTGCCTGATAGGTTTGAACCACTAACCTTCTGGTCAGCAGCCAAATGTTTTACCCACTATGCCACAGAGCTCCAATTACATACATAATTAATTATAATTCAGAAGTGCTGTTGTTGTTGTTATATACTGTCAATTCTTCTCCAACTCATAGAGAACTTATGCACAACAGAATGTAAGACTGCCTGGTCTTGTACCAGCCTCACAATCGCTACTATACCTGAGCCCATACTGCAGCCTCCATGTCAATCCATCTCATTGATGCCGTTCTCCTCTTTCACTGACCTTCCACTTTACCAAGCATGACATCCTTCTCCAGAGAATGATCCCTTCTGACAACATGACCAAAGTGGGTGAGATGAAGTCTGGCCATTCTTGCTTCCAAGGAGTTGTATTTTTTCCAGGACAGATTTGTTCATTCTTCTGGCAGTCCACAGTACTTTCAGCATTCTTCACCAACACCACAACTCAAAAGCATAAACTCTTCTTTGGTCTTCCTTATTCATTGTCTAGCATATGAGACACATGCATATGAGACAATTGAAAATATCATGGCTTGGATTAGGTGCATCTTAGTCTTCAAGGAGACATCTTTGCTCTTCAGCACTTGAAAGAGGTCTTTTGCAACAGATTTGCCCAATACAATACATCTTTTAATACGAAGTCTTTGATAACTTCAATCTTTTCTCCATTCATCGTGATGCTGCTTATTGGTCCAGCTTTGAAGATTTTTGTTTTCTTTGTATTGAAGTGTCATCTATACTCCAGACTGTAGTCTTTAGTAAGTGCTAGGAAGGGAAAAAGTCCCTAGGTGACACAAACGGCTTGCTCTCTATGCTAACTTAAAGGTTGACAGTTTGAACTCATCTAGCAGTACCATAGAGGAAAGTCTGGTGATCTTCTTTCGTTTATATCACAGTCAAGAAAACCTGGTGGACCACAGTTTTACACAATGACACATGGGGTCACCATGAGTCATAATCAACAACAGGAAGGAAAATACAGGGTTCACTGAGAAAAAAACAATAGGTGTGTCTACCCTAGTCTTAAGGGTCAGATCACTTCTCTGAGAAAATTACATATAGCTGTGATCTAAAATATGAGAGGAGTTAGTCAGATGAAGTAGGAGAAAGAGGGTTCCAGGCAGTGAAAGCAGCAGCTATGAACCCTTAAGGTAGGAAGGAGGGAGCTGCGAGCATTCAGGATACTAAAAGGTCAGTGTAGCAGACACTGTTGGGCCCCCATCCCCACCATCCTCTGAGATCCCATCTGCTTCAGTGTAGGTTACTGCTAACAGCTTCCTTTATACTTATGACCTTCAGAGACTTGCCCCTGGGTGCTGGAAACACCTTCCCAGTAGGGAGCTTACATCTTCCTCAAGTGCCCAGATAAGTGACTGGTGGAGGAGAATAAAAGCAGGACAACTCTTCAGCTGCAATTTACATTCCTTGTGGAAGCAGGGTGAGAGTAGAAGTGCACCTGAACCTTCTCTCTTATTGGCTTTTTCCATTCCCTATCTTGTTTCCCCACTTCCTTACTTGGAACTTAAGGAAGAAACCACTGTTTCTGAATCTTTGTCTCAGTCTGCTTTTGGGAGAACCTGACCTACTAGTGTGGCTAAAGTAGAATGAGGTAAGGGAGGGTGGCATGAGGTGATATTTAGAAGGCCATGGGACTTTAAGGGGTTATACACAGGATTTTGGTCTATATCCCAAGTGCAATGGAATAGCCCTGAGAAAGTTTCAGTATCAGAAAAGTCATTGCCCACTCATTTACCCGGTGCTATAGTCACTATGAGTCAGGGCCGACTCGACGGCATATAATAACAACAACAACAACATAGCCACACCAAACTTCCCAACATTCCTCAAAGGGTCTTTTCTCAACCAATTTGTCAGCTTTGGCATAGGGTGTTCCTTCTTCCTGGAAAGCCCTTTCCTAACTTCTCTACACAGTTAATTCTAGTATACCTCCCACAAGATCCACTTTAGGGACTGCCTCATCTAGGGAGCCCATTCTGACCTCCAGCAGTCTCCAAACCCTACTAGGGCTGAGTTAGATGCTTCTTCTCTATACTAAACCAGCATCTTCTTAGTTTTGTTATTCATTGCAACAAATGCACATTTATTAGGGGAAAACGCTCAAACATTGTATTACAGATGGAGAAAGTGATCAAAAAAGTTAGTGACCATAACCCTGGAATCTGAAGTTCTTGAAAGCAAGGATTGTTCTATTCAATCCTTATTCCTTGAAGTCTTCTTCAATGCCTAGTAAACATAGCAATCACTTACTATGTTGTAGGTCATTGTCCTAAGCACTTCATATGTTTTTGTCATTGTTGTTGTTTTATGGCTATCCTCTGAAGAACATACACGTTATCCCCATTTTGCAAAAAAGACCACTGAGGCACAGAGACTTCATAATTTGACCAAGATCACACAGCAAGTAAGTTGCAGAAGAGAATTCCAATGCAAGTAGTATTGACTAAAATACCAACAATCATGAAGATGTCACAGGACAAATCAGCATTTTATTCTGTTATACACACGGTCACCATGAGTCAGAGATGACTTGATGGCAACTAACAACAACATTGACTCCAGAACCTAGATTCTTCAATAATATGTTGAGGCTAATATATAGTGTAGGTGCTCAGATTGGTGGATATGATTATGACTATGACTATGATTTTCATTGGGAGCTCTGGTGGCGTAATGCCTAAGTCACTTGACTGCTAACCAGAAGGCTGGCAGTTCAAACCCATCAGCCACTCCTCAGAAGGAAGGTTGGGCAATCTGCTTCTGCAGTGACTGTTGTTGTTGTTATGTGCTGTCGAGTCAGACCCGACTCATACTGACCCCTCCTTGGGTTTCCAAAGCAGTATCACTACGAAAGTAGTTTGCCCCATCTTCTTCCAAGGAGTGGCTGGTGGGTTTGAACCGCCAGCCTTCTGGTTAGCAGTCAAGTGCCTTAGCCACTATACTACTAGAGTTCTGTAGTGATACTGCCTGGGAAACCTAAGGAGGGGTAACTATGAGTCAGAGACGACTGGACGGCATATAACAACAACAACAACATGATTTTCATTATAATATGCCTGTGAGGGGTTCCAAACCAGCATTTCTAAACTCCTTTTGGTCTCCCCCTTCCCTCTTGGACACCATTCCAGTCACACAGACCCACTCTGCATCTCCTGCCTGCTTTTTCTCATTCTCCATAACAGCCTTTGAAAGCTTCTGTCAGTTCAGCATGACCTCATGCACGGAACAATTACTGTGATTAGAGTCTCACTTATCTCTATGTGGTAACATGTGAGATCCTTGTCTTTCTGACAAGATTTTAGGGAAGACTAGGCTCCTTGATGAAATTTTGGAACCCCCAAGAGGCCAATCAACCACATTCACAAATTCTCTCCACAGCAGGAATATGTGGAGAAGAGTATTTCCTGGGAAGATTTCCAAGATGTGTCTAGTTGAAATCTGTAGACCATTAGACCTGTACACAGACTTACACTGATGGCTTTACTTTGGCCCCTCCTCTCTGACTTGTCTTAGGTATCTCTCTAAGTTTGGCCTCTAGTGTAGTGCCCAGCACACAGTAGGCTTCTAGTGAATACTGAACAAAAAAGCAAGATTGAGAGTATCAGGAAAACCTCCTGGCAACGATGTAATTGGAAAGAACTTTGAGGATAGATTTTTGATTGAATCTTGACTTAATTTCTTTTTAAGCTACATGAGTTTAGGGAAATTATTTATCCTCTCTAAGCTTAGGGCATAGTGCCTAAGGTATTTGACTGCTAACCAGAAGGCTGGCATTTCAAACCCACCAGCCTCTCCTTGGAAGGAAGATTGGGCAATCTACTTCTGTAGTGATAAAAATCCACCCATTGCCCTTGAGTCAGATCTGACTCATAGCGACCCCTCCTTGGGTTTCCAAGGCAGTATTACTACAGAAGTAGATTGCCCAACCTTCCTTCTGAGGAGTGGCTGGTGGATTTGAATCACCAGCCTTCTGGTTAGCAGTCAAATGCCTTAGGCATTACACCACCAGAGCTCCCAAGCCTACAGCACCTGGTATTCCCAGGCAGTCTCCCATCCCAGTACTAACCAGGCCAGACCCTGCTTAGCTTCTGAGATCAGACGAGATCAGGCGTGTTCAGGGTGGTACTTCAGAAACCCAAGGAGGCTTCCCTTTGAGTCAGGTCCAATTGGACAGCAGTGTGTTTGTTTTTTGGTTTTCTAAGCTTGAGTTAGGAGCTGCAGTGGTATAATGCCTAAGGCATTTGACTGCTAACCAGAAGCCTGGTGCTTCAAACCCACCAGTCACTCCTCTGAAGGAAGATTGGGCAATCTACTTTCGTAGTAATACTGCCTTGGAAACTGAAGGAGGGGTCGCTATGAGTCAGGACCAACTCGACGGCACTGAGTTTGGTTTTGGTTTTTAAGCTTGAGTTATCTTATTTGTATAATGGGAGTAATAGTGTATACAGTGGTAGCAGTGCCTAAGGCACTTGACTGCTAACCAGAAGGCTGGCAGTTCAAAGCCACCAGCCACTCCTTGGAAGGAAGTTTGGGCAATCTACTTCCATAGTGATACTGCCTTGGAAAACCAAGGAGGGGGTCACTTGACGGCACGTAACAACAACAACAGTGTATACAGCATAAAATCAAAGATAATTAAATAATTATTAGTCAAAATTACTTATTATTTGAAATAATTATTAATTGGATAATTATATAAGATAAGGAGCTCTGATGCCATATTGCCTAAGGCGTCTGACTACTAACCAGAAGATTCTGTGGAAGGAAGACTGGGCAATCTACTTCTGTAAAGATTTATCACCTCAGAAACCCAAAGAGTATTGCTATGAGCCTGAATCGACTTGATGGCAGTGAGTTTGGTGTTTTGGGTGTTTTTTCTTTTTGTTGTTATTGTTATAAAAATTTATCAAGGACATGATAATAGCAAATATTTGTTGAATTATCACTTAGGGTCAGGTGCTGTTCTTTATGATCTGAACTCATTTAACCATCACAACAACCCTTTGGTATAGGAACTATCATTACCACAATTTGATAGATGAGAAAGCTGAGACAAGCTTGGATTAACCAACCAGGGGTAGACCCTGAACCAAAGATTCAAATGCAAACAGTTTATTGAGAGGTGCAAAGAACACAGGTAGAAGTAAAGGAAAAGGAAGGTAGCCTGTGTTAAACCAGTTGTGATTAAATTCTTGCTTATCTCTGTCCTAAACTACCACAGTGAGTAACTGGAGTTTAGTCCCACAGGGAAACTCTGGAAATTGGTGCAAAATAAATGCCTTGAATTACCCCAGCAGAGAGGAAAAGGAAGTGGGGTATTTATACTCCTGCATCCATCAGTGGGGCCCTGGTGCATAGTGCTTAAGTGCTTGGCTGCTAACCAAAATGTCAGTGGTTTGAACCCACCAGTCACTTCTTGGGAAAAACAGGTAGCAGTCTGGAAACCCTATGGGGCAGTTCTACTATGCCCTATAGATTCCATAAGAAATGGAATCCACTTGATGTCAATGGCTTTACCCATCAGTCATTGGCTAAAGGCTGCCCCAAGGAGACCTTAATTCCCAGACACTTTGGGTCTGCAGTGCACAAACAAGTGAGTTCTGGAAACCCAAGGGTATCCCTTCCACAAAGTTTCAAGTACTAATTATGAAAAGTTAGGCTGGAATGCATGGAAATGTGAAGGGATACAGAACAAGAACTGACAAACTCTATCAGAGGCTCCAGAGGTTAAGTAGCTTATCCAAGGTTACACAGCTTTTAGGTGGCAGAAGCGGGACGGAGCCCAGGCAGCCTGACTCCAGAACCCACATTATTAATGCCAAACTATACTGTCTCTCCTATAGTGGCAGTCACATAAAGGGTAGGTCTTATTGTTGTGGTTGTCACTGTCATACTGATTATTGCTATTTATAATAACCATTAAGACCCAAGGGCAAGTAGTCAAGCCATTCATTTTAACTTGTGTTGTGTTATATTGGAAAAAGCAAATAGGGAGTTGAAACTTCTTAGTTCAAGCTCAAAGAAGACCTGGTGGCACATTTTTAAGTGCTCAGCTGCTAACTGAAAGGTTGGAAGTTGGAACCCACTAGCCACTCCATGGGAGAAAGATGTGGTAGTCTATTTCTGTAAAGATTAGGTCTTGGAAACCCTATGGGGCAGTTCTACTCTGTCCTATAGGGTCGCTGTAAGTCAGAGTGGAGTTGACAGCAATAGGTAATTCAAGCTCAACCCTGCACTGCCTAGTTAGACAGATCATTTCTCCTGTCTCAGATTTTCTCATTTGGAAAATAAAAAGTGTCAGGTTAGATGATTGCTAAACAAGTTTCCCTGTTTGCCATTGTTGGATACCTTCATATAGTTTTTCCACCACAGTCAGGGTGCCCTCCTGGAAGGCCTGGGTCAGTAGGTGTCTCTGGCTTGGCCATCTCCACCCCTTCAGACAGCAGACTCCTGATTAACCAGGACTGACAGTAATTTATGTATTTACAAAATCCTCCTCATTGGGAACAAGAGGAAATTAAATTGCTCACTGGAGTCAGTAACAGATGGTTGGCTCCATCTTCTTTCTGGCTGGGACTCCCCCAGAGAGAGTAATTGAGGGCATCCTGTCACACAAAAGGGACTAAGGGGGTGAGGGAACTGAAGGATGGTTGGGAGTCCTCTTTTTGGCACATAAGTCATTCTGATGTCTCCCCATTTCTCAGTGAAGGAGAAAATCAAATAAAATCCGGAAGGAACTGAAGCGATTTGTAAATAGGGCATGCTGGGGTGCCTCCAGCTTTTTCATTCCACTTTATTTGTTTAGCTTTGTTGTGTATGTATGAGTGAGTGTGTCTGTATGTGTGTGTCTTACCCCAAAGCCAAGTTGGAAGTTTTCTGGGCATCTGGCCCAGGAAACTCAACTTGGCCTATTCCAAGGGAACCCCTGGATGTATCTGGAGGGCTGACTGGGCCCTGCTCATCCATGCTGGACCCCTTCCAAAGCCACCAAAACGCTAGTTTTAACCAAAGGGTGACACATTATTAATATCCTTATGGGTCCTTACTCAGAAGCAAGACTGGGCAATTTACTTCTGCATAGATTTACTACCTCAGAAATCCAATGGGGATCACTATGAGTTGGATTCAACTTGATGGCAGTGGGTTTTTTTTGTTTTGTTTTGTTTTTGTCTTTTATGTGTCCTTACTATTGCTTAACTGAGGAAGAGAAGAGAGAGAAGTTGAAACTTCTTGTTCAGGCAAATGATTTGCCCCCAGCATTTCCACTGGCAAACATCCATACCCAAAACTTGCTTGCACTTCCTGAAGCAGGATATCAGGGCTCTCCTATTATGCCATATTCCAAAGGGACCTTTTTAGAGAGAATGTCAAAGGACAGTTTTGGGCCCAAAAAACAGTACTGTCACCAGTAGGCCTTGATTCTAATCCTTGCTCTGCAACTGACAAACTGTGTCTCCTTAGGCAAGTCACTCAGGCTTTCCTCTAGGATTATAGAAAACAGCACATATAAGGAAGATGGCCAAGGGCTTGGCACACTAACCTAAAAAGAAAAAAAACAAACTCACTGCCGTTTAGTCAGATCCGACTCATAGCAACCCCTCCTTGGGTTTCCAAGGCAGTATCACTACAGAAGTAGATCGCCCAACCTTTCTTCCGAGGAGTAATTATAGAGGCTTAAAAAATGTTTGTTCTTAGAATCACAGAAGCTAAAATTAATTTTTAAAAAGAAAAGAAAAGAAAACTTTCAAGCCATTTTTCCAGATTTGTCAACCACTGGTGGCATAGTGCCTAAGTCATCTGACTGCTAACCAGAAGGCTGTAGGTTCAAACCCACCAGCCACTCCTGGGAAGGAATGTTGGGCAATCTACTTCCATAGTGATACTGCCTCAGAAACCCAAGGAGGGGTTGACTCAATGGTAGTGAGTTTGGGTTTTTTTTTTTTTTTTTGGACTACTAATATAAAAGGCAGAACGTAAAGGCATCCAGGCCCTCTCTCCCTGTTGTTTCTTCAGTGACAATGGTGGTAGGTCAACTTCCCCCATCACATGGCCCCCACAACACAAACTCATATATTCTTCTCCTTCACTCCATAAGTTGAATAGACAATTTAGGAAATTTTCTAATTCACACCTATTGAGGTGAACAATGCCAGACTCACACAGTACAGTCTTCTCTGTAATAAGATTTCCCAAATAGTTAATGTAACAAAAGTGTTAAAATATTGAATGTAAGAAAAATATGTCACCTATAATTCTGTTGTTAGGTCTCTGTAATCTTTACTGGAGCAGATTGCCATGTCTTTCTCCCACGGAATCTCTGAGTGGGTTTGAACAACCAACCTTTCAGATAGTATCTGAGCATTTAACCACTATAAAGCATCAGGGCTCCTTTTTATCTAAAATTTTACTGCCTTAATATCAAGCCCACAACTCATCTGTCGATTTGTCATATCATGGTGACTTGTGTGTTTCTGTGATACTGAAAAGTATGCTATCAGTACTTCAGATACCAGTAGGGTCACCCGTGGTGGAAAGTCTCAGCAGAGTTTCTAGACTAAGAAACACTAGGAAGAAGGATGTGGTGGTATACTTCTGGAAAAAAAAAAAAAAAAACTGGCCATTGAAAATTTTATGAATAGCAGTGGACCATTGTCTGGTATAGTGCCAGAAGATGAGTGCCTCAAGTTGGATGGCACTCAAAATACGTGATTGGGGAAGTGCTGCCTCCTCAAAGTAAAGTTGACCTTAATGACATGGATAGAGGAAAGCTTTTGAGACTTTCCTTTGCTGATTTGGCATGACTCAAAATGAGAAGAAACAGCTATAAGCATCCATTAATAATCAGAATGTGGAATATTCAAAGTAGGAATCTAGGAAAATTGAAAGTCATCAAAATTAAATAGAATGCATTAAGACTGATATCCCAGGAATTAGTGAGCTGAAATGCACTGGTATTGGGCATTTTGAATCAGGCAAACATATAGTCTACTATGCTGGGAATGGCAAATTGAAAAGGGATGACATTGCATTTATTGTCAAAAATAATATTTCAAAATCTATCCTGAAGTACCATGCTATCAGTGGTAGAATAATATTCATATGCCTACAAGAAAGACCAGTTAATGTGACTAGTATTCAAATTTATGCACCAACTATTAATGCCAAAGATAAAGAAATTCAACACTTTTACCAACTTCTGCAGTCTGAAGTTGATCAAACAGGCAATCAAGATGTTTGATAATTACTGGTGATTGAAATGTGAAAGTTGGAAACAGAAAAGGATTGGCAGTTAGGAAATATAGGCTTGGTGATAGAAGAGACATCAGAGACCACATGATAGAATTTTACCCATTTCATTATAATAATTTACTTTGTCTTCCTGAGCTGCCCTTTGAAATCTTCTGTTCAGATCTTTTACTTCATCATTTCTTCCATCTACTTTAGCTACTTTCAAGAGCAAGTTTCAAAGTCTCTTCTGACATCCATTTGCAAATACTTTCTTTCAACAAAATAGACAGTGACTATTATTTGGACCTTACCAAATGGACCCAATGGAATATCCAGGAATCAAATTGACTACATCTGTGGAAAGAGACAATGGTGAAGCTCAATATCACCAGTCAGAACAAGGCCAGGGGCTGAGTGTGGAACAGATCATCAATTGCTCATATGCAAGTTCAAGTGAAAGCTGAAGAAAATTAAAACAAGGCCATGAGAATACAACCTTGAGTATATCCCACCTGAATTTAGAGACCATCTCAAGAATATATTTGATGCACTGAACACTAATGATCAAAGATCAGATGAGCTGTGGGATGACATCAAGGACATCAAAACTGAAAAAACAAAAGGTCAATAAAAAGACAGAAAAGAAAAAATAGACAAAAGTGGATGTCAGAAGAGACTCTGAAACTTGTTGTTAAATGTAGAGAGCTAAAGTGAATGGAAGAAATGAGGAAGTAAAACAGCTGAACAGAAGATTTCAAAGGGCAGCTCGAGAAAACAAAGTATTACAACAAAAAGTGCAAAGACCTGCAGTTAGAAAACCCAAAGGGAAGAACACACTTGGCAATTTTCTAGCTTCAAGAACTGAAAAACAAATTCAAACCTCAATTGGAATATTGAAGGATTCCAAGGACAAAATATTGAACATCACAGGAAGCATCGAAAAAAGATGGACAAACAATCCAATTAAAAAAAGGGCAGAGGACATGAGTAGACACTTTACCAAAGAAGGCATTTAGGCAGCCAACAAATACATGAAAAAAATGTTTGTGATCATTAATTAATAGAGAGATGCAAATCAAAATAACTCTGGCAAAAATAGCAATGATTTTTTAAAAAAAGTGCTGGAGAGAGTGTTGACAGATTGGAACTCTCATACACTGCTGCTGGTATTGTAAAATGGTACAACCACTATGGAAAACAGTATGGTGCTTCCTTAAAAAGTTACAAATAGAGATGTCATATGATCCAGAAATCCCAGTACTAGGTATACATTGTAGAAAAATAAGAGCTGTGATATGAATAGATATATGCAAACCTACATTAATAGCAGCACTATTCACAATAACAAGAAGATGGAAACAACCTAAGTGCCCATCAATGGAAGAATGAATAAATAAACTATGATACATACACACAATGGGATACTATGCTAAAGAATAACAATGAACCATGAAACATCTCATAATATGGATGCACCTGGAGGAATTATGCTAAATGAAATAAGCCAATCACAAAAGGACAAATATTATATGAGACCACCATTATTTAAAAAAAAAAAAAAAAGTCAAGAACAGTTTTACACACAGAAAGAAAAATTCTTTGATGTTAAGCAGGGATGGAAGGTGGAGAGGGTAAATCAGTAACCAGAAAATAGATATGTATTAACTTGAGTGAAGGGAAAGGCAATACACAAAAAGAGAGGTCAGCACAACATGACCAAGGCAAAGAAGACACTGGGATTATATAAGAGTAAAAGGCAGCAAAGGTAAATACTATCACTTACATGTTGTTGTTGTTGTTATGTGCCATCGAGTCAGACCTGACTCATAGCGACCCCTCCTTGGGTTTCCAAGGCAGTATCACTACGGAAGTAGATTGCCCAACCTTCCTTCCAAGCAGTGGCTGGTGGGTTTGAACTGCCAGCCTTCTAGGTAGCAGTCAATTGCCTCAGGCATTATGCTATCAGACCTCCTATCACATACATAATCCTGCAATAACAGTAGGAAGAAACATTTACAAAAACAAAAATTTATGAGTGGATACATAGGTAGATATGCAAGCTGAACAGGTGTGGGATGGCATATGAGAGTACACACAAGAGTGTATATAGATTTGGCAGGGGATATTTCCACATATATATATATTTGTATGTGCTGCAAACAGACTCATGTATACAGCAGAGCATACAGGGGGCAAAGTTATGAAAACTTTATAGCCATAACCAAAAACCTTGAGAGACTGAGTCAGTTGGCATCACATACTTCACAAAGACAATATTCTATTTTGAATAAGGAAAATCAAAGAAGAATTGATGCATTTGAATTATTATGGTATTGGTGAAGAATACTGAACATACCATGGACTTCCAGAGGAATGAACAAATCTGTCTAGGAAAAAATATAGCTGTAATGCTCATTAGAAGTGAGGGTGGTGAGACTTTGTCCCACCAACTTTGGACCTGTTATCAGGAAGGACCAGTCCCTGGACAAGGACATCATGCATGGTATAGTAGTTGTTGTTAGGTGCTGTCGAGTCAGATCTAACTCATGGTGACCCTTTTTATGACAGAACAAAACATTGCCCAATCCTGTGCCAGCCTCACAATCCTTGCTACACCTGAGCTCATCATTGCAACCACTGTGTCTGTCCATCTCATTCAGGGCCACCCCCTTTTTCACTGACCCTCCACTTTACCAAGCATGATATCCTTCTCCAGGGAATGGTCCCTTCTGACAAAATGACGAAAGTAAGTGAGATGAAGTCTAGCCATTCTCGCTTCCAAGGAGCATTATGGCTGCACTTCCTCCAGGACAGATTTGTTCATTTTTTTGGCAGTCCATGGTGCTGTCAGTATTCTTCCCCAACACCACAACTCAAAAGCATCAACTCTTTTTCAGTCTTCCCTGTTCATTGTCCAGTTCTCATATACATATGAGGCAATTGGAAATACCATAGCTTGGGTTAGGAATACCTTAGTCTTCAAGGAAACATCTTTGCTCTTCAGCACTTGAAAGAGGTCTTTTGCAGCAGATTTTCCCAGTGCAATACATCTTCTGATGTCTTTACTGCTGCTCCCATTTGTGTTGACTTTGGAACCAAGTAATATAAAATCTTCAGCAACTTCAATCTTTTCTCCACTTATTGTGATGACACTTACTGGTCCAGTTTTGAGGATTTTCATATTCTTTATGTTGAGATAAAATCCATACCGCAGACTGAAGTCTTTAATTTTCATCAGTAAGTGCTCCAAGTCATCCTTGCTTTCAGCAAGCAAAGTTGTGTCATCTGCATATCACAGGTTGTTAATGAGTCTTCCTCCAATCCAGATGCCACACTCTTCTTCATATAGTCCAGCTTCTCGGATTATTTGCTCAGCATACAGAATGAATAAGTATGGTGAATGGATACAACCCTGATGCACTTCCTTTCTGATTTTAAACCATGCAGTATCCCCTTGTTCTATTCGAAAGACAGCCACCTGGTTTATATACAGGTTCCGGATGAGCACAATCAAGTGTTCTGGAATTATCATTCTTCTCAATATTATTTATGATTTGTTATGATCCACACAATCAAATGCTTTTGCATAGTCAATAAAACATAAATAAACATCTTTCTGGTATTCTTTGCTTTGAGCCAAGATCCATCTGACATCAGCAATGCTACCTCTCATTCCATGTCCTATTCTGAATCGAGCTTGCATTTCTGGAAGTTTTCTGTCAACATTCTGCTGCAATCATTTTTTAATTTTCTTCTGCAAGATTTTACTTGTATATGATATTAATGATATTGTTCAATAATTTACACATTCTGTGGGATCGTCTTTCTTTGGAATGAGTACACACATGGATCTTTTCCAGTCAGTTGGCTAGGTAGCTGTCATCCAAATCTCTTGGCATAGACAAGTGAGCACCTCCAGCGTGGCATCCATTTGTTGAAACATCTCAATGGGTATTCTGTCAATTCCTGGAGACTTGTTCTTTGCCAAATTGCTTCAGCACAGCTTCGAATTTTTCTTTCAGTACCATTGGTTATTGATCATCTGCCACCTCCTGCAATGGATGGACATCAACCGATTCTTTTTGGTACAGTGACTCTGTGCATTCCTTACTTCTTCTTCTCCTTCTTCTTCTTCCTCTTCTTCTTCTTCTTCTTCTTCTTCTTCTTCTTCTTCTTCTTCTTCTTCTTCTTCTTCTTCTTCTTCCTCTTCCTCTTCCTCTTCCTCTTCTTCTTCCTCTTCCTCTTCTTCTTCCTCTTCTTCTTCTTCTTCTTCTTCTTCTTTTTTAAATTGTGATTTGGGTG
>NW_006921770.1:4093923-4095571 GCF_000298275.1 Orycteropus afer afer
TTTTTTTTTTTTTTTTTATGATTTTTGAGTTTTGTTCTACATTGCTCTCCCACTCTATCCAGAATCTCCTACATAGATCCCCCTTTAAGTAGTTGACAGTGGTATCTGGTCACCATCTAGTACTTCTGGTCTCATAGTCATATAGGCTGAAGATCACATGGTGTACCAGTCACTTGGACTAATTGTTTACACAATGGTTTTCTTCATTCTTCTTTGCTCTGCAGGAGAGACCCATCACTGTATCTAGATGGCCAACTGTAAGCTTTTAAGATCCCAATTTCTACTCATCTAAGCAGGATATAGAACAATATTTTTGTATAGTATGTTATGCCAATTGAGCTTGATGTCCCCTGTGACTATGGTCCTGAGCCCACAGGTCCAACTATTTGTTCCCTCTGGGTAGCTGGCTGTGCCCAAGAAGTGACTGCAACGTTGTCCCTTATCAGCTCTACTACATACCTGGAAATTCTTCCAGAACATACAAACACACTTGAAGAAATACTATCTGCCAAGTGTATACATGGTCTTGGGCACACTCCCCACTGCATATACATACCTAATAATTTAGTCTACCCACCCATCTATCCACCTATATATCCATGTTTGCCTTCTCTGACAACACTGTACTGTATGTACAAAAGGGTTCATCTTTGTTGTCTGTACCTCCCATGCAACTTTCTATGTCTTCCTCTTCTTCAATGTCACCATGTTGATCACTCATATTTGGTAAATTGTCCTTCTCTTCATCCAAATTAGTACTTGTCTCTACCTAACAGTGTTCCCTCCCCAACCCTCCTACCCTGGTACTGGTAACCAACAAAGAAAATTTCCTTCCATATCTAACCTTTCCTTGACTTTTTACAATAATGGACCAATACAATATTTGTCCTTCTGTTATTGGCAGAAGTTAGTAATTGGTTTATTTCACTCAGCATAATGTCCTCCAAGTTCATCCATGTTATGTGGTGTTTTACAGATTCTACATTATTCTTTAGGGTTGCTTAGTATTCTATGGTGTGTATGTACCATAGCTTGGTTATCTATTCTTTTGATAAACACCTAGGTTGTTTCCATCTTTTTGTCATGTAAGTAATGCGGTGATAAACATGGGTGTGCATATATCTCTTCTTGTCCTGGCTCTCACTTCTTTAGGATATATACCTAGTAACGGAGTGGCTGGGTCAAATGGTATTTCTAATTCCAACTTTTTAAGGAATCACCATACTGTTTTCCACAGTGGTTGACAGTCCCACCAGCAGTGTATGACAATCCCAATCTCTCCACATCCTCACCAGCATTTATTTTCTGTCTTGTTGAACTTTGCTACTAGTGCTGGGGCAAGCTGGTATTTCATTGTTGTTTTGATTTGCATCTCTCTAATGGCTAATGATCATGAGCATTTCTTCATATGTTTGCTGGCCACCTGATATCCTTTTTTGGCATTTATGTTTTCTGCCCGTTTTTTAATTGGATTATTTGTCTTTTTGTTGTTGAGGTCTTGGAGTTTTCTATAAATTCTAGAGATAAGTCCCTTGTCAGCTATGTCATTGCCAAATATTTTTTCCCAATCTGTAGGTTCTCTTTTGACTCTTTTGGAGAAGTCTTTGGAAGCACATAAAATTTTAATTTCTCAAAGTTCCCATTCATC
>NW_006921770.1:4095716-4099454 GCF_000298275.1 Orycteropus afer afer
ATCTGGAGTTAGTTTTTGTGTATGGTGTGAGGTACAGATCTTGTTTCATTTTTCTGCAAATGGATATCCAGTTTTGCCAGCACCATTTATTAAACAGATTCTGTTGGCCATTTAATGGTTTTCAGCCCTTTGTCGAAGATCAGGTGAACATAGGTCTATGGATCTATTTCTGGGATTTTGATTCTATTACATTGGTCTATGTGTCTGTCATAATACCAATACCAGGCAATTTTGACTACTGTAGCTGTATACTAGGGTTTGAGATCCAGGAGTGTGAGACCTCCAACTTTGTTCTTCTCCTACATTAGTGCTTTGCTTATCTGAGGTCTCTTTCTTTTCCCTATAAAGTTAGTGATTGGTTTTTCCATATCATTAAAGAATGCTGATGGGATCTGGATTGCGGTTGCATTAAATGTATAGATTGCTTTGGGTAAAATTGACATTTTCACAATGTTCAATCTTCCTATCCATGAGCATGGTATATTCTTCCATTTATGTAGCTATCTTATGGTTTCTTGAAGTAGTCTTTTGTGGTTTTCTTTTACAGGTCTTTTGTGTCCCTGGTAAGATTTATTCCCAAGTGTTTTATTGTTTTGGTAGCTATTGTAAACAGTATTGATTTCCTTATTTCCTTCTCAGCAATCTTTTTGCTGATTAATAACAATGAACCATGAAACATCTCATAACAACTGATTTTTGGATGTTAATATTGTATCCTGCCACGATGCTTAATCTTTCAATTCATTCCAGCAGATTTTTTAGTGAGTTTCTTGGCTTTTCTAGGTATAGCATCATATCATGAGAAAATAGGGATAGTTTGACTTCTTCCTTACCAATTTGGATACCTTTGATTTCCCTTTCTTGTCTTATTGCTCTGGCTAGGACTTCCAGTACAATGTCAAATAGAAGTGGTGATCAAGGGCATCCTTGTCTGGTTCCTGTTTGCAAGGGGAATGGTTTCAGCCTCTCTCCATTGAGAATAATGTTGACTGTTGGTTTTGCATAGATGCCCTATATTATGTTGAGGAATGTCCCTTCTATTCCTATTTTGCTGAGAGTTTTGATCAGGAATGAGTGTTGGATTTTATCAAATGCCTTTTCTGCATCACTTGATATGGTCATGTGGTTCTTTTACTTTGTTTTATTTATATGGTGGGTGATGTTGATTGTTTTTCTAATGTTGAACCATCCTTGTATACCTGATATGAACCCCACTTGGTTATAATGAATGATTTCCTTGATATGTTGTTGGAGTCTATTGGCTAGGATTTTGTTCAAGATTTTTGCATCTATATTCATAATGGATATTGGTCTATAGTTTTCCTTTTGAGTGATGTCTTTGCTTGGTTTTGGTATCAAGGTTATGCTTGCTTCATAAATGAATGTGGAAGAAGTACATCTTTTTTATGTTTTGGAAAAGTTTGAGTAGGATTGGTGTCAGTTCTTCTCTGAAGATTGGTAAAATTCTCTGATGAAACCATCTGGCCCAGGACTTTTTTTGGTGGAAATTTTTTTGTGACCTGTTCAATTTCTTCTTTTGTTATGGATCTTTTCAACTTTTCCACATCAGTCTGTGTTAGTTTAGGTAAGTAGTATGTTTCTAGAAATCTGTCCATTTCTTCCAGATTTTCAAATTTGTTGGAGTACAATTCTTCATAGTATCTTGATACTATCCTTTTTATTTCAGTTGGTTCTGTTGTGGATTGCCCATTTCATGTCTTATTTGTGTTATTTGTATTCTGTTCCTCTTTTTCTTTTGTAATTTGCCATTGGCTTGTCAATTTTATTAATCCTTAAGAAAAAACATCTTCTAGTCTTCTTGATTTTTTTCTATTGTCTTTCTATTTTCTGTTTCATTGATTTCTGCTTGAATCTTTATTATTTCCTTTCTTCTGGTGACTGTAGGCTTTTCCTGCTGTTCTTTTTCTAATTGTAGGAGATGTTGGTTTAAAGTGTTGATTTTGGCTTTCTTCTTTTTTGATGTGTGCATTTATTGCTATAAATTGGCCTTTGATCACTGCTTTTGCTGTGTCCCAAAGATTTTGGTATGTTGTGTTTTCATTCTCATTTGATTCAAGGAATTTTTTTATTTTATTTTTAATTTCTTCTTTTACCCATTCTTTCTTAAGGAGGGCTTTGTTTAGTTTCCATGTGTTTGTCTTTCTTCCATTGATCTTCCTATCATTGATTTCTAATTTTATAGCATTGTGATCCGAGAAGATGCTTTGCAGTATTTCAATGTTTTTAAATTTATTAAGGCTTACTTTATGGCCTAACATATAGGCTAACTTGGAGAATGTTCTATGTGCACTGGAAAAGAAGGTATATTGTGCTTTTGTTGTGCAAAGTGCTCTGTAGATATCTAGAAAGTCAAGTTGGTGGTTTGTAATTTAGCTCCTCTGTGTCTTTGTTGAGTATCTTTCCAGATGTTCTACCTATCATTGAAAATGGTGTATTAAAGTCTCCCACTATGACTGTGGAGTCATCTATTTGCCTATTCAACTCTTTTAAAGTCTGATTTATGTATTTTGGGGCCCTTTCATTGACACCAGAGATATTTATTATGGTTATATCTTCTTGTTCAATTGATCCTCTAATCATTATATATAATGTCCTTCCTTGTCTCCTATGGTGGTTTTTGTCTTAAAGTCAATTTTATCAGAAATTAATGCTGTCTCTCCTGCTCTTTTACGGTTGCCATTTGCTTGATATATCTTTTTTCAACCTTTGATTTTTAGACTATTTTTGTTTTTGTCTCTAAGGTGTGTCTCTTGTAGACAGCATATTGATGGGTTTTATTTTCTTATCCAGTCGGCAACTTTCCATCTCCTGAGTGGTGCATTTAATCCATTAACATTCAGTATAATTATTGACAAGTATCAATTGGTTGCTGTCATTTTGCTATGTGTTTTTTCATGGTGTCCCTGGTTTCTTTGTTCCATATGATTTTCTGTGCTGACCTCATTATGTTTATGAAACGTGTTATTATTTCCTTTGTTGCTATTGTTTTAGTATTTGCTAAATATTTGTCCTTGTCCTCTTTTTATTGTAATGTGAATGTTTATCATTTTTCTTTGAGGTTACCCTGTGATTTATAATATTCTCCCTGAGTTTAGAACAGTCCATTCTCTCTTGCAACTCTCTTGACTTCCTCACCATTTAGAATTCTGTAACTACACTATTGTTCCCCTCTTTTGGGTTTGTAGTTGTCCTCATCTCCCAATTGATGTCTCTAGTTTCTTGTTTACAATCTTATAAGCTTATTTTACTCTGATATGTCCATAGCTGTGTTGTTTTCTGGGTTATTACATCTTGTGTATTAATGGTCAGTTGTTGTTTACTATTATTGGTTCTCTGTTCAAAGGACTCCCTTTAGTATCTCTTATAAGCATGGCCTGCTTTTAACAATTTCCCTTAATTTCTGCTTATCTGCAAATCTCCTAATTTCACCATCATATTAGAGGGACAATTTTGCCAGGTATATAATTCTTGCTTGGAAATTTTTCTCTTTCAGGGTTTTATATATACCATCCCATTGTCTTCTCATTTGTATGGTTTCTGCTGAGAAATCAGAGCTTATTCTTATTGGTTGTCCTTTGTAAGTAACTTTTCATTTTTCCCGTGCTGCTTTCAGGATTCTTTCTTTGTCTTTGGTTTTGATGAGTTTGATGATGATATGTCTTGGTGATTTTCTTTTGGGGTCTAACCTGTTTGGGGTTCATTGGACTTCCTGGGTGG
>NW_006921770.1:4099700-4111903 GCF_000298275.1 Orycteropus afer afer
CCCTTTCAGGTATTTGTCTTCAATCTCATTAATTCTGTCTTCCATTGCATCAATTCCACTCCTTTGCCCTTCCAATATGTTATCTATTTCTGACAATTTAGTATTAATCTCCTGGATTTCTATCTGTATATTTAGAATCATTTCTAATTTTTCATTTATTTTGTCATTTTGTTCTTGTATTTTCTTCCAAAATTGTTTTAGTGTTTTGTCTATTTTCCTTAATTTTGTCAGTGTTTTCCTTGATCTGTCTCTCAATCTTTTGAATATACCTAAATATAATTTTTTTGAATTCCTGATCAGACAGTTCCAATGCTTCTTCGTCTTCAGGGATGTGTTCTGGGTCTGTACCCTGCTCCCTTGTTTCTACCACTTTATCTTGCTTCTTTGTGTGGACAGTGATGGTCTGTTTTCTCTGAGACACTGTGACATTGTTGTACTTAGATCTCAGTTAACTGTTTGTGAAGAGCAGTTAAGGGTGAGTCAGGCTCTTCTTGGTGGTCATTTATCATTGACCAGTTGGTGGAGAAGGAAGTGGTGGGTCTCACTCAGTAAGTGAAGCTGCAGGAGTTGCGAGTGTAGTTGTGTCATATGGACACTGTTGCTGTCTGCCACTCAGTTAGACAAAAACAACAATCGAATAACCATCAAGAAAGTAAAAGCAAGTGGACAAAAAACACACTGTGTAAACACACAGGAACAATAACCGAAAAAAGAAAAAAAAAAAAAACAATACCTGGGGAAAGAGCAATGAGAGAAAAAAGGTAGAGTAGGAGAATAATGAAGAAAAATATGTGAAAAATGGGAAGAGATAAACAAGGAATGGGATTAACCATGAGAAAGGAAAAAGTGGGAACCAGGAAGAGAAAAAGCTGAAAATTAGAACCTGAGAAGGAAAGAATAAAGAATAATAATAATAAGAAGAAAATGACAACAACAATAATAATAATTTTAAAACAAACCAAAAAAAAAAAGGAAAAAAAAACAGTCTGGGCAGGGCAGGGCAGGGCACCCAAGCTCCATCTGAGCACATAGACTGGGATGGAATTCCTGCCGGCCCAGAAAGTGGGTGGGAGTGAGGGATGGCCACATCTCCATTCATCAAGAGGGTGTGGGGTATAAGAGTAACAAGCAGAATATCACACCATTCCAGTCGTTGGCATCCTTGCAGTTCCCAGGTAGTGAAGCCTATTCTTAATCCTTGGAATCTGGGAGAATTGTCGCTTTAAATATCCAAAATAGTTGAACCGTTTGTAAATGTTGAAAATGCCTGCACCCTCTGGACAGGCAAAAGTCCACAGCTCAGCCTGCCTTCCTCTTCACTGCTTCCCTTTTATTCACTAGCCACCAGCGCAGTCCTCCATGCAGCCTCTGGCTAGCAGAGCCAATTTTTAGGTTAATTCTTACATCCTAACACCATTCAGCAATATCCAAGCTGTTTGTGCCTTCAAGATCACTGACAAATGCAGCTCTGCATGTCTCCTTTTTTGGTGTTTTCATGCAAATTCTTCTACTAGTTGGAGTTCAGTTCACTTCTATATCCTTCCCTTCAAAACTCAGGGCTCCAGGATTATCTTCTCTATCTGTTTAATTGGTTCCCCTTTTCTTTGTTGAAGAGGGTCTGTGCAGCCTGCCTATTCCACCATCTTACCAGAACTCCCATCTTCTTTTGATGTTTCCTGCATCATTCAATATTTTGCCCATAGAATCTTTCAATATTGCAACTCAAGGCTTGAATTTTTTCTTCAGTTCTTTCAGCTTGAGAAATGCCGAATGTGTTCTTCCTTTCTGGTTTTCTAACTACAGGTCTTTGCACATTTCATTATAATAATTGACTTTGTCCTCTCAAGCTGCTCTTTGAAATATCTGTTCAGCTCTTTTATCTTGTACTTTCTTCCATTTCCTTTAGCTATTCTCCATTCAAGGGCAAGTTTCAGAGTCTCTTCTGACATCCATTTTGGTCTTTTCTTCCTTTCCTGTCTTTTTAATGACCTTTTCATGGATGATGTTCTTGATGTCATCACACAATTACTCTGGTTTTTGGTCACTGGTGTTCAGTGCATCAAATCTATTCTTTAGATGGTCTCTAAAGGGATAGAATCAAGTTCGTATTTTGGCTCTCATGGACTTGTTTTAATTGTCTTCAGCTTCAACTTTAAATTGCATATGAGCAACTGATGGTCTGTTCTGGAGTAAGCTCCTGGCCTTGTTTTGGCTGAAGATATTGAGATTCTCCATCACCTCTTACCACAGATGTAGTTGATCTGATTCCTGCATATTCTGTCTGGTGAGTTCCACATGTATAGCCATCGTTTGTGTTGTTGAAAATGGTATTTGCAATTAATAAGTTATTGGTCTTGCAAAATTCTATCATGCTCTCTCCAGTGTTATTTCTATCACCAAGGCCATATTTTCCAACTACTGGTGATTCTTCTTTGTTTCCAACTTTTGCATTCCAATCATCAGTGATAATCAACACATCTTGATTGCATGTTTGGTAAATTTCAGACTGCAGAAGTTGGTAAACATCTTAAATGTCCTCATCTTTGGCTTTGATGGTCATTACATAAATTTGAATAATAGTTGTACTAACTGGTCTTCCTTGATGACATATGGATATTATCCTTGACAACACTGTACTTCAAGATAGATCTTGAAACATTGTTTGTGATGGTGGATGCCACAACATCGTTCTTCAAGTTGTCATTCCTGGCATAGTACATCATAAGGTTGTCCAAAACCAGGCCATGTCAGCTCACTAGTGCCTAGGATATCGATCTTTATGTGTTCTATTTCATTTTTGACAACTTTCAATTTTCCTATTTCATACATTCCATGTTCTGATTATTTAGTGGATGTTTGCAGCTGTGTCTTCTCATTTTGACTCATGCCACATCAGCAAATAGAGGTCCCCAAAGCTTTACTCCACCCACATCATTAAGGTTGGCTCTACTCTGAGGAGACAGCCCTTCTCCAGTCATATCTTGAGTGCCTTCCAACCTGAGGGCCTCATCTTCAGGGCTATTCATAAAGTTTTCCAGTAATATATCAAACAATGTTTCACTGCTATTCATAAAGTTTTCACTGCCAATTTTTTGTGAATTGGATAGCTCCTTCCTTCTTTCAAGTCTGTCTTAGTCTAGAAGCTCTGCTGAAACCTGTCCACCATGGGTGACCCTGCTGGTATTTGATATACCAGTGGCATAGCCTCCAGCCTCACAGCAATAAGCAAGCCACCACAGTATGATAAACTAACAGACTAGTGGTGGATGGTAAAGTAGAGAGTCAGCAAAAAAGAGGAAGACCCCCAATGATATGGATTGACACAGTGGCTGCAATGATGGTCTCAAACACACGGCAAGCATTGTGAGGATGTTGCAGGATCAGGCAGTGTTTCCTTCTGTTGTACATAGAGTCTGTATGATTTGAAACTGACTCCCTGGCACCTAACAACAACAACATCAAGTACATATTCCATTAGCAAACAAGATTTCCATAATTGCCAACATTTTTTTCTTTTTTCACTTAACATTTAACCTGTGGATTGAATTCTGAAATAGACAAAGGACTTTGGTGGGAAAAAAAAAAAAAAAAACATGAATTCTGAGTACAGTCTGAAGTTTATATAAAAATAATGTATCAGTATTCATGTCTTAGTTTTGACAAATGTACCATGGTGATGTAAGATACAAGCCTCAATGGAAACTGGGTGAAGGGTTTGTGGGAACTTCCTGTATTATCTTTGTAACTTTTCTATCAATTTAAAATTATTCCAACATAAATTTGCTTTTTAAAAAAGCAAGGTATAAATAGAGTTAGCATGTAACACTTGAGTAAATAGATAAGTATGATTGCTATTCTAAGAAGTGCAATAACCAATACTTATTATTGTTTAAACATAGTAATCATTATCACTTTTATTGCTAAATAATAGTACATCCTAAAACGTCTAATTTTTATTTTCGTCTATGTAATCCACATTACTAGTTGTGATGCTTTACTTCACCTCCCTTGCTTCTACTTCCAAATATGTAAAATCAGGATTATAATAATTTCCAGCTCAGCTGTTGTCATGAAGATTAAATGAGATAATGCTGTGCCACCAAATAGTGAGTGCTGACCTAGTGGTATTATCATCCTCCTGTCTTTGTTCTTATTCCAACTCCAGCATGAAGTCCCATGTGACACTGAAAAAAAAACTGCTCAACAACTCTGGAGTTTGGTTCCTCACCTCTGTTGCTCAAAATCACCTTTTTCTGACCACTTTAGAACCCTTGGGAGCTGTGGTGGCATAGTGCCTGTGTTAGACTGGATTCTCAGAGAAACAAAACCAGTAAAGCTTATATAGAGAGAGAAAGAGAAATTTATCTTAGGAAAATGGCTCACATACTTATAGAAGCTGGCAAGTCTCAAGGTCTTGGATCAAACATCAAGCTGGAGGCTTTTCCCAACTCACGCAGCTGCAGGGGCTGAGGAGCTCAAGATTGGCAGGCAGTATACTGGCTGTTGATTCCAATGAATGCTGAATTCAAGAAATCCAGGCTGAATGGTGGATTGTTTGCTCATGGACAGTTGCAAGCAGCACAACAGAATCCCGATCCATAGAAGAGTGTCTCTTTTCCCAGGATGTCCATAACTATATTGGAAGCAGGCCACAACCCTAGGAAAACTCCCTTTCACTGGATTGGCTGCTCGGAACATATACATCTGATCCCATCTTTGCAACAACTCACATCACAATTGGTTAAACCACATAGAATTGTGGTCCAGCCAAGTTGACACACAGCTCCAACTATCACAGTGCACCCCTTGTCAGCTTGTCAGTTGTACACATTCAGAGTCCACCCCTTGTCAGCTTGGCAGTTGTACACATCTACTTAACTATATATAATCTCTAAATAAGGGCAATTGCAAAGTCGTATTTGTGCCTAACATGATACACTAATGCACATACAACCGAAACGCATAAACCTTATTTACATTTCACAGTTCATAACAGAAGGAAACAAAAATATTTGATGCACATATACAATGAAGAAATATAGCAATCACAGTTCTCGTTTCTGCAACTGGTCACATGATCATAGCTGATATTCAGAACTACCTCCTTCCACCACCCATTCTGTATTTCCCTTGCCCTCAGCAAGCACCTCAGCTGGCTGTGGTTTTTTGCCTGGTGAGGTGACCCAAACCTTCATTCCTGAAGGATCTGGGACATTTTTAGTCATATCAGAATTGGGTTGGTGTAATTTTCCATTGACTTTAATCACAGGGCATGGTAGTACTAAGAAACGTCCCAAAGAATCTCCTATATTCCAGACATATTCTTCTTTATCTTCATTTTGTAATGTCAATCCAATTTCCCCATGGTAATCAGGATCTATCACACCAGATAGTACAGTAATGCCCTTCTTTGTCTGTTGATCCACAGGCATGAGGAAGCCAATATGGCCAGGTGGCATTCTTAATTTCCAGTTCAATGTAACCAGTATTGTGTCTCCAGGTGGAAGTGTTCCTCCCTTTAGGACTAAGATCTCCAGACCTGTAGAGCATAGGATAACAGGGAAAATTTTTTTTAGTGGGTCACTAGGGGTAATACTGAGTGGTATCACTTCCATTTTCACCCCTTGTTTCCTGTACCCATGAATCCTGGCTATTGGAGAAATGGAACCATATATTGGACACTGGTTTAGAGCATATACAGCCTCCTGGAGAACATTGCCCCAACCCTTCAAGGTGTTGCCACCTAGTTGGTGCCATAATTGTTTTTCAGTAGGCCATTCCATCATTCTATCAAGCCAGCTGCTTCAGGATGATGGGGAACATGGCTATACCAGTGAATTCCATGAGCATGGCCCATTGCTGCACTTCATTTCCTGTGAAGTGAGTCCCTTCATCTCAAACCATGCTGTGTGGGATACAATGACAGTTAGAAGGCATTCTGTAAGTCCATGGATGGTAGTTTTGGCAGAAGCATTGAGTGTAGGGAAGATGAATCCATATCCAGAATAAATATCGATTCCAGTAAGAACAAAATACTGTCCTTTCCATGATGGAAGTGGAACCAATGTAATCAACCAACCACAATGTTGCTGGCTGATCACCCCAAGGAATGGTTCCATATTGTGGACTCATTGTTGGTCTCTGCTGCTGGAAGATTAGGCACTCAGCACTGGCAGTAGCCAAATCAGCCTTGGTAAATGGGAGTCCATGCTGCTGAGCCCATGCATAACCTCCATCCCTGCCACCATAGCCATTTTGTTCATGAGCCCATTGAGCAATTACAGGAGTAGCTGGGGAAAAAGGATGGCTGGTTTGCACTGAATGTGCCATCCTATTCACTTGATTGTTAAAGTCCTCCTCTGTAGAGGTCATCTCTTGGTGGGCATTCACATGAGACACAAATATCTTTACTTCTTTGGCCCAGTCAGAGAGATCTATCCATATAGCTCTTCCCCATACATCCTTGTCACCAGTTTTCCAATCATGCTCCTTCCAAGTCCCAGACCATCCAGCCAAACCATTAGCCACAGCCCATGAATCCATATATAATCTCACATCTGGCCATTTCTTTTTCCATACGAAGTGAACAGCCATATGCATGGCTCCAAGTTCTGCCCATTGGGAGGGTTTCCCTTCACCACTGTCCTTCCAGGAAGTCCCAGAAAAGGGCTGCAGTGTTGCTGCTGTCCATTTTCGAGTGGTGCCTGCATATCGCGCAGAACAATCTGTAAACCAGGCACGAGTTTTCTCTTCCTCAGTCAACCGATCATAAGGAACTCCCAAAGAGGCCATAGTGAAGATTGTGAGAGGGAAGGTAATGTGACTGAAGTGGAGACCATAGGCATTTGGGCCTATGCATGCAACTTACTTGTGCCTTCAAGTCCTGCTCGAGCCCAATCTCTGATATACCACTTCCATTTAATGATGGAGTGCTGCTGTGCACATCCAACTTTATGGCTCTGTGGGTCAGACAACACCCAGTTCATGATGGGAAGCTCAGGCCTCATGGTCACTTGGTGGCCTATGGTTAGGCATTCAGTCTCTACTAAACCCTAATAACAAGCTAAAAGCTGTTTCTCAAAAGGAGAGTAGTTATCTGCAGAGGACGGCAGGGTTTTGCTCCAAAACCCCAAGAGTCTGCATTGCAATTCACCAATAGAGACTTGCCAAAGACTACAAACAGCATCTCTGTCTACTACAGACACTTCAAGCACCATTGGACCAGTTGGATCATATGGCCAAGTGGCAGAGCAGCCTGCATGGCAGCCTGAACCTGTTGCAGAGCCTTCTGTTGTTCTGGGCCCCACTCAAAACCAGCAGTTTTCTGAGGCTGCTAGATTGACATTATAAATTTTTGGCAGTGTAGTGGGGTCCTTCCTCAAAGGGACCCAACCTTACCTTCATTCAAGGGGTTGTAGGTCTGTAAACTGACTCAAGTCTGGGAATTGATTGAGAGGCCATGATTCTGCATTCTGATGATTCAATCTAGGCTACTGTTAACATGACCTAGAATTCTATTTGTGTACTGATCAAGTAAATATTTAGTAGGTTTTCCATGTATTTCACTACTAGGAACACCATGTGCAAGTAGCCAATGCCATAATTCCACACGAGTCAGACTATTCTGATTTCTGTTCTGACTCTGCTGTGCATTATGGTAATCTTGCCCACCTTGCTTTTGTTGATTAACTGCTGCCACTTGGCCCCTACTTACATGGGGTCCAATCAGCCCCATCATAGTTAAGTGTCTTAGTTCAATTAGGGCAGTTCCCACTGTCAAATCTGGCTTACATGAGATAGCAATCACAGCAGTCTTCAAGGATGCTGGAGCTCCCTTCACAAATTTATTCCTCATCATACTGGTTAAAAGTGTGTCTTCTGGACTCTCCATTTCTGGCTCTAAGGGTCTAATGTGATAAATCCATTCTAACAGGCCAATTTCCCCAAGCCTCTGGATACCTTCTTCTACATTACACCAAGGCAGGTCTGGTACTTCAACTTGACTTAAGGTAGGCCACCACATAATCCATGCTTCAGTAAGCCAACCAAATAAACTATTAGATCCTTTCCTAACCTCTCAAGCTGAAACACTGAATGAAGAATCCATACTTAGTGGGCTTAAATCAATAAACTCAGACTGATCCAATGTTACATTTCTTGCACCATTATCTGACACCCTCAGTAGCCATTCCCA
Organism: Orycteropus afer afer; assembly: GCF_000298275.1. Lineage (NCBI taxonomy): Eukaryota > Metazoa > Chordata > Mammalia > Tubulidentata > Orycteropodidae > Orycteropus > Orycteropus afer. Next base: position 4,107,895 of record NW_006921770.1, read on the forward strand.
TACCTATTCTGTACATTTTAGCAAAATCAAGTAGGTTTTTTTGGATGTAGCATATCACCTTCTTAGTCACACTTTCTATTTCACCTTTTGGGGCTCGCTTGGACTTAATTTAGTTATAGGTCTAGCAGCAAAAATTGGTGGTTGGGCAGTTTCTGAGAACATTCAGCAATGTTTTCCATGGCCTCTGCCTCAGGCAATAACAGAAGGATCAGTTGGGTTAATCTCATAAAACTGAGGTGGAGGCAATAATGATTTTATAGTAATCCCTTCAGATGGAAGGGATTCAACAGAATTTACAGGCTCCATATTCTGATCTTCCTGACTATCTGCCCATATGTCCCCATTCCAGGTTTCAGGATCCCATTTTTTCCCAATGAATGCCCTTACTTTAACTTCAGACACCATTCTGGGTTGGTAATTTAATTGGTGTTGTAATTCAGCCACCCTTACAGTAAGACTCTGGGTTTGGTTTTCAGCAATATCAGCTCTGTTGTTAGAAGAAATAAGGCTTTCTTTCAGAGCACAACTGGACACATTGAGGTCTTTTATGTGGTGCTTAAGCTGTGACTCAGTAGCCCTGAACTCATCTTGCTCTTTCACTACTTTGTCTAGTGTAAGTAGGACCAACCAACCAGCTTCCTTATACTCCTCATGCTGACAAAATTGTAAAAAAGTATCAAATAAGGGATCACCCAAAACCTCATTTCTCAAAAGTACTTGATCTGTTGGTGGTGCTATTTTGCATATTAATGTTGCCACCTCACATCATGGATTAGCAGGGCCCTCTCTGGTAGCCTAGTGCCTAAGGCATTTGCTAACCAGAAGGCTGGTGGTTCAAATCCACCAGCCACTCCTCGGAAGGAAATGGGGCAATCTACTTCCATAGTGATACTGCCTCAGAAACCCAAGGAGGGGTCACTATGAGTCAGGTCTGACTCAACAGCATATAACAACAATAATTAATTAAATTGGAGAACCAATTTAGGAAGCCCATCCATATGATTTTGTCTCTCTAGAACCACTCCTGGTACCAAATATGTTAGACTGGGTTCTCTGTTGTTGTTATTGTTGTTGTTGTCCTGGGACCAAATATGTTAGACTGGGTTCTCTAGAGAAACAAAACCAGTAAAGCTTATATAGAGAGAGAAAGAGAAATTTATCTTAGGAAAATGACTCACACTTATAGAAGCTGGCACGTCCCAAGTTCTTGGATCAAACATCAAGCTGGAGGCTTTTTTCCTGACTCACTCAGCTGCACGGGCTGAGGAGTTCAAGGTTGGCAGGCAGTATACTGGCTGTTGACTCCAATGAATGATGAATCCAAGATCTCCAGACCGAATGGTGGATTGTTCACCCACGGACAGTTATAGGCAGCACAACAGAATCCCATTTCACAGAAGAGTGTCTCTTTTCCCAGGATGTCCATACATACACTGGAAGCAGGCCACACCCCTAGGGAAACTCCCTTTCAATGGATTGGCTGCTCGGAACATATACATCTGATCCCATCATTGCAACAACCCACATCACAATTGGTTAAACCACACAGAATTGTGGTCCAGCCAAGTTGACACACAGTTTCAACTATCACAGTCCCTAAAACATTTGACTGCGAACCACAAGGCTGATTGTTCAAACCCACCAGCTGCTCCTAGGAAGGAAAGTTGGGCAATCTACTTCCATAGTGATACCGCATTAGAAACCCAAGGAGGAGAGCTATGAGTTGTCTCAACAGAAGTGCATTTGGTTTTTGGTTTGGTTAGAACACTTGTGTGGTCTGTCATGCTACACAAGGGACAGAGTGAAGCAGAAGAAATTAAAACAGCTAAACTAGACACTAACTGTGTGCCAGACACTGTTATACAAGCCTTACATGCAATACTCATTTCATTCTCACACCAACCTTATGAGGTAGAACTCTCCTTTACAAAGATAAGAAAACTAAGTCTCAGAGAAGGTAAGTAACTTCCTTAGGAACACACAGCTATTCATGGCTGAGTTGTTTTGAACCTAGGTGGTTTGGCTCTAGATTTAGCCCTGCTAAGTAGGGGCATCTGGGAGCTGGTAACAGCCCAAGCTGGGGGGTAAGTATGCCAGACAGTGAAAGGGCAAAGGCTGGTAGAGTCACCACCAGAATCCAATGCAAGGAAAATGGAGAAGCATACATGTTCCTGCCCTACAGTGATACATATCATTTCCACTCACATTTCATTGGCCAAAATAAGTCAGGTGGTCAAGTCTACTATCAAAGTTTCTCCAGAAAGTACATTTCAAACGTGCCCAGGAGGAAAACTAGGAAAATTGGTGAGCAGCGCTAAAGTCTGGTGAGCTTTTTAATGGAAAGGGATTTAACTGGAAGACCAGAAGTGCTTGGCTTATATTGAAATGGAAGTTGATATAATAATGATTATTGTATTATTATATGATCAAATATAATAATTATATTGATAATTATTATTGCTGTGCTGTTATTTTTATTAACGATTTTATAAAAATAATCCACCTCAAATATATAAGTTTACCACTTACTAGTTGTGTGACCCTCTAACAGGACCAACCATCCTGGTTTGCCTGGGGAGCTTCCCAGGACGTAAGGGTGTTCAGTGCTAAAATCAGAACAGTACCAGACACACCAGGGGTTGGTCTCCCCACCTTTAACAAGTCTCTTCTCTCTCAGTTCATTTTATTGCATTTGTAAGATGAAAGATACAGTGAAACTGGTGTGACCTTAACAAGACTGCCTTGTTTTTCTAGGTCTTGCAAGTTTTCCACCTTTTACAGGCCTATCACTCCTTTTAGTGGAAAATATTTGAGTTTCCTTTCTCTAACAAGTTTTCACTTTACACAAGCTCTGGCTTTTGCAACTTTTACTGCAATAACCAAATCTACATTTTTGTTGAGATTAGATGTGTATGTTAACACATGGCACTATTCCTTGTACATGGTGGTGATGTTGTTGTTATCAGCTGTCAAGTTGGCCCCTGACTCATAGTGACCCTATGCAGTCATCATAGGGCACAACCTATAAAAGCTTCCTGGTCCTGCGCCATCCCCATGACAGGCTGCAGATTGGACCATTTGATCTACAGGGTTTTCATTGGCTGGTTTTTGTAAGTAGATCTCCAGGCCCTTCTTCCCAATCTGTCTTAGTCTGGAAGCTCTGCTGAAACAGGTTCATCATCATAGAAAAACATCATAGAAACTGACAGATAACTCATGGTTGCACATGAGGTACATCGGCCAGGACATGAACCTGGGTCTCCCCCATGGAAAGAGAGAATTCTGGGACTGAACCATCAATGTTCCCTTAGAGTATGATAATATCATTGGTAATTTTTATGTTGTTTCTATTATTAATATTAAGCTTCTAATAACTGAATGACACAAATATCAGTATCCTGGTGTTATAAATGAAGATGCTGAAATCCCAATAGGTAACGCGACTCACCCAAAGTGCACCACCCATCTGCAGCCTGTTCTTTGGGGCTGCAGAGACCATGCACAAGTATTTGGGCCCACTCCACCCAAAGCCTGGCAGCAGGAACGTGCTAGTGGGCTGAGCCCCTACTCAGGCAGAGGAGAGTTTCCTGCAGTATTAGGATGGTTCCCCACCTCCATGACTTATGCTGCCCTAAGTGAGCATGCGCATAAGCTCCTGTCCTCGCCTCTGTGGAAAAAGCTGCTCACTGGAAGATTTTAAAATATGGATGTTTGACAAGAGATTGTTGTTGTTGTTGTTGTTAAGTGCCATTGAGTCATTTCCAACTCATAGTGACCCCATACACAGCAGAATGAAACACTGCCCGATCCCACGCCAGCCCCACAATCCCTGCTATACTTGAGCTCATCATCACAGCCACCGTATCAATCCATCTCGTTGAAGGCCTCCCCCTCTTTCGTCGACCCTCCACCCTACCAAGCATGACGTCCTTCTCCAGGGAATGGTCCCTTCTTACAACATGACCAAAATAGGTGAGACGAAGTCTGGCCATTCTTGCTTCCAAGGAGC
>NW_006921770.1:4117978-4156439 GCF_000298275.1 Orycteropus afer afer
AGGGTGGAGGGTCGACGAAAGAGGGTGAGGCCTTCAACGAGATGGATTGATATGGTGGCTGTGATGATGCGCTCAAGTATAGCAGGTATTGTGGGGCTGGCGCGGATTGGGCAGTGTTTCGTTCTGCTGTGCATTGGGTCGCTATGAGTCGGAAACGACTCGACGGCACTTAACAACAACAACAGCACTCACATAGCACATGTAACTTTGCAAAGGTCTTCCATAGTAACGACTTCCCTTGTGATTCCCAATAGTTTGGGAGAAGTCAAAGGATCCAAGGCCCTTCTGTTCCCATCTTTCCCTGAGTTAGGGAAACTCAGGCCCCAGAAATGAAATGACTCTACAAAACAGGTTCCAGCCGACCCAGAATTCTATGCCATAAATAGGATCCTCAAATGTAATAGCAGAAGTCTCTTTCTTCTTGGGTGACCTACTATCCCGGTTTACCCAGAACTGGCTTTAGATGTGAAAGTCTCATGTCAGGGAAACTCCCCAATTTCATGCAAACTAGAATGGTTGGTCAACCTACAGCTTCCCTGATTGTCTTCCAAAACCACTTCCCTCCTCCTGTTTTTTAAATTTATTTGTATCCTGTGCTTCTCTTTTGTAGCACTCATCATAACCATAATTAAGCAATCTATTGGGAAATTTGTTATTTAACTTTTGCCTGGCTCACTGTACTACAAGCTTCATGAAGTCATTGATCTAATCTGTGTCCCTTACTCCTAGCACATTACATGATGCAAAGTAGTCACTCAAGAGATTAGTTGAATGAATGAATGAATGAATGAGCAAACTGCCTAGCAAAAGTCTGTTATATAAAAATATCTCATTACCACCCTTGCTTAGAACCACATTAACCAAAATGTCTTCCTCCCAGGAGTTGCTGATATTAGTACAAAAAGTAAGGGTTTCCTTAGTGAAATAAACAACAGAACTCTGTGTTAAGCAAAGTTAATCAGGTTTCTTTATTTCACAGGGGCCTTTTGACTGCTAACCAGAAGCCTGGCAGTTCAAACCCACCAGCCACTCCTCAGAAGGAAGACTGGGCGATCTACTTCCACAGAGATACTGGTAACCTCAGAAACCAAAGAAGGGGTCGCTATGAGCCGGATCCAACTCAAGGGCAGTGAGTTTGGAGTTTGAGTTTTGTTTGTTACCAAGCAAAAAATAAACCATACTCACTGCCATCTAGTGGATTCTGACTCATAGCCTCATAGCAACCCCGTTTGGGTTTCCAGGGTGGTAAATCTTGATGGAAGTAGATGGCCCACTCTTCCTTCTGGGGAGTAACTGGTGGGTTTGAAGCACTAACCTTATGGTTTGCAGTCAAATGCCTTAGGCTAGGGGCTGAAGAGGGGCAGGAGGGGTGATTTTGCATACTGTGACTTCCAAACATTTTGACTGGGGACCCTGTTAGCCATGAGCATTTGAGGGACTTCTGTTCTTAAAAATATCCTTTAAGAAACGCTGGACCAGATAACTAACTATATCTACTTGCCAACTTCATTTCTAGTCTTCCCAGGATCTGTGGTTATTATCATTTTTATTGATGCCTTCATTATTATTCCTTCTCAGTGGATAAGAGAAAGCCGAGGATAAGCTCTGCCTCTTTCACTACCAGCTCTGACTCCTCAAACTCCCACAGCTTCATCCTACATGGCAAACAAATGCTTCATTAAATAAATCACTATGCTGGGCTGGCTTTCCCCAAAAAATACTCTTGAAGGATGATAAAGCTGTTCTAACTTACTCTTCCCAAAGCCCCCATATCAGCCACCCTTCCTGAGCCCCCATGATCCCAATTGGATAGTGAAAGGCAGCTCTTTGGGCATCCTATGAGGATGGTGTTGATAGTAATACTGCCCTTATTTCATTAACAAGAGCTGAGTGCTCAGTGGCAAGGTAGCCAGATTCCTACATAGCTCAGTAACCTCCTTGGTCGTTATTCAGTAGTGACTGATTAGTCACACAGAGGCTGCAGAGGAAGAAAAATCAAAAAAGGGTTTAGTTGGCTGCCATGGGTGCTGAAAAGAACAGTAGCAAGAAAGGAAATAGTGCCTGCTCCTAAGGGGACAGAATGATGGTACATTTCAAAGTAAATTTTAAAATGTTTTGGAATACATCAGCCAATGAATAGGTGCAAAGTCATTTGTCAAAAAGAAAAGAAACAGCACGTTAATAGAGTTTGCAGTCTCAGAAAGGACATGAAGCTACATTTCACTGAGTGCCTGCTACGTGACAATTTCTTTCTACGTATATTTATGTTAATTCATTCTTTCATTCAATAAATCAAGGGTCAATTATTGTGGTGCAACAGTTAAGCACTAGACTGCTGGCCAAAAGATTGACATTTCAAACCCACCCAGCAGCTCCACCAGAGAGAGACCTGACATTCTTCTCCCATAAAGATCACAGCATTGAAAACTCTATGGGGCAGTTCTACTCTGTCACATGGAGTCACTGTGAGTCATCAACCTGAAGGCACCTAACAGCAACAACATTCTAGTCATAAGACATAATGTCAAACAAAAGAGGTATTGTCTCTGCCTTCATATAAACTGTTGTTATTGGTGCCCTCAAGTCAGTTTAGACTCACAGCACCCCTATACAAGAAAAGGAAGCACTGCCACTACTGTACCATCTTCACAATTGTTGCTATGCTTGAGTTCATTGCTGTAGATGCTACCAGTCCATTTTGTTGAGGGTCTTCCCCTTTTTCACTGACCTTCCATTTTACTTCCTTTCTTCGGACTGATCTCTCCTGACCATATGTCCAAAGTATAAGAGGTGAAGTCTTGCCATCCTCACTTCTAAGGAGTATTCTGGCTGTACTTCACTGAAGACAGATTTGTTCATTCTTGTGGAAGTCCATGGAACATTCAATATTCTTTGCCGACACCATAATTGAAATGCATCAATTTTTCTTCAGTCTTCCTTATTCATTGTCCAATTTTCTCATGCCTATGTGGGAATAGAAAATACCATGACTTAGATCAGGTGCACCTTAGTCTTCAAAGTGACATCTTTGCTCTTTAACACTGTAAAGAGGACTTTTGCAGCAGATTTCCCCAGTGCAATACATCATTTGATTTCTTGACTGCTGCTTCCATGGGCACTGATTGTGGAAATAAGTAAATTAAATCCTTGACAATGTCAATCTTTTCTCCATTTATCATGATATTGCTAATTGGTCCAGTCATCAGAATTTTTGTTTTCTTTATGTTGATGTGTAATCTACGGTAAACACAGTCATCTTTGATCTCCGTCAGTAAATGCTTCAAGTCCTCTTCACTTTCAGCAAGCAAGATTGTGTCATCTGCATACAGCAGGCTGTTAATGAATCTTCCTCCAGTCCTGATGCTGTGTTGATTATTGTATAGTCCAGCTTCTCTGATTATTTGCTCAGCATATAGATTGAATAAGTATGGTAAAAGGATACAACCCTGATGCACAACCTTCTTGATTTTAAACTATGCAGTATCCCCTTGTTCTGTTCAAATGACTGCCTCTTGGTCTATATACAGGTTCCACATGAGCACAATGAAGTGTTCTGGGATTCCCATTTTTCTCAATGTTATCCATAATTTTTTATGATCCACACACTTGAATGTCTTTGCACATAAATAATAATTCATATAAATTAATGAGGGAGAATATGAATAATCAGATAGCAAACTATGATAAATTCCATGAAAGAAAATAAGGGGAAATATAAGTATTAGTGACAAATAGGGAGCTCTGGTAGTATGAAAATCAGGGAAGACTGCCCTAAGGTGTTTACATTTTGAGCTGAGATCTAAAGGATACACAAAATTCTTTGAACCTTCCATTATAGCCATTAAAATACCACCTATCAGTATGCATTTGTCTGTACAACAAACTCAACTGAGAGTGGTGTAAACCAAAGAAAATTTAGCATACACAATGTAAAGACACAGATCCAGGGTTGCTTAATTCAGTGGCTTAACAATGTTATTCAGAAATAGCTTGTCCCATCTTTCTGCCCTGTTGTCCTCCTTAGTGTGTGGGCTTGTACTTCTGGTCTAGCTGCCTCATGTAATGACTGCCATAACCCTAGGCATCACAGAAGAGAATAACATTCTGAGCAGAAAAGTGAGTATTTCTTTCCCTAAGATTCCTTTTTCCTTCTTTTCAAAATCCCCCAGCAGACATCTCTCTCATGCCTCATTGGTCAGAATTTCATCACGTGTCCTTTCCTAAACCAATGACTAGCAAGAGAAAAGAAATTACTATAATAGGTTAAAGGTTTAGCTCAAGATTAACTCACTGGGACTTAGGAGGGCTTTTAATTCATCCTCCGTACGCCCAAAGTTTATGATTGCTTAATAGCTAAGCAAAAACAGAATTCTACCTTAAAAATATTATGCTAAGTGAAATGAGTCAGACACGAAAGGACAAATACTGTATGATCCAACTTATATGACATATCTAGAATAAGCAAATGTATAGAGACCACATTTTATTACTGGTTACTAGAAGCAGGAGGGAATAGGAAAGGGGGAGTCATTGCTTAGCACGTACTGAGCATTTAAGGATGATGGAAAAATTTGGAAATGGTTAGTAGGGATGGTTGTACAACAAAATGAATTCAATTAATGTCACTAAATTATACATATAAAAACTGTTGAAATGAGAAATGTTTTATTATGTATATGTTGTTGTTGTTATGTGCCATCGAGTTGGACCCAACTCATAGCGACCCCTCCTTGGGTTTCTGAGGCAGTATCACTAGGAAAGTAGATTGCCCCATCTTCCTTCCGAGGAGTGGTTGGTGGGTTTGAACCAAGAGCCTTGGTTAGCAGTCAAGTGCCTTAGGCACTATGCTACCAGAACTCCCATTATATATATATATATATAAAACAAGAATCAGAGTTTTATTAGCAAAGTAGAAGACAGGAATTTTGCCCACAATCAATTTTCCAATTAGTCTGAAGCCAAATCCATGTTTTTTTTCTCCAGACTGAGATATGCAGGGAAGACTGGACTAGATGTAGTGGGGAACTGATGCTGTGCCCCGAAATCTGGGACTAGTCCTGGCAATGAGTCTGCAGATCAAGGAGCCCCAATGATGAAAGGAGGCAAGAAGCTGGACACAGGGAGGGCCCAACGCACATACAAGGAAGAATCTTGGGAACAGAAAACATGAACAGAACAGACAATTGTAACTAGGAATCCCAGTGAAGCTTTCAAGAATGAGGCAAAATCCCAGTTATTAGAATTGAGGCACAAATTCAAAGATGTACTAGCAGCCAGGCTAAGTGACTGAGTAAAAACCTGGTACTACTCCCCCAGGTCAGAATGGGACTGCACAGCTGCTTCAGCTGTGAGGATAGTAGGACTATAGGAGGTGAGAGTAGGGCAGATCATGAGAATAGTTCAAAGGTGAGCCATGCACATTTATTATAAAGAAAAAGAATCTGTAAAAAGAAATTGGAAGGCATGGTCAGAGAGATAGAAAAAGAATGGAAATATTATAAAAGGCAAAAGTGAGATTTTCATAGGAAAGGAAAGTTAGACCAAGATCTGGCATAGAGTATGGGTCAAATACATTTTTGATGCATCCATGCATGCATGAATAAAATATTGAATAAATTAGTGGCCAAACATAGGGGAAAAGTCAGATAGGATTCAGGCCCAGTATGTATCAGGGGAATGAGGTGCTGGTGGCAGTGGGTATTCTGAGCTCCCAGGGGTTAGGATCCAGGACAGAAGAGGTAGATGGAGGGCCCTTGAAGTTGATGGGAAAATTTGGCGATGGGGCTCTTCTTGACCTGGACATCAGTGGGAGCCAGGTTACCCCCCCCAACATACACATACATACACACACACACACACACACACACACACACTTTTCCAAATATAGCTTCAGAGGCAGCCTCTGCTTCCTTCCTGCCCTTTACAGACATGTGGATCCTCTGGCAAACTGGCCAGGATCTTTGAAACAAAGTCTGTATTTTTGCAAATGAAAGACTATCTGATAGATGGAACCCACCTGGATTCCATCTAGCATAGAATAGCATAGGAGAAACCACCAAATACCAATTTTAAAAACATAGGAATTATCTTGTATTCTACTCTGGGATTGTTTTCAGACACACTCATATCCTGAAATCCTAGGAATGCCTGTATCTAGCACTAGGGAAACCACTTTTTCAAACGTGCTCCCTTGACTTCCCAATTCCTTGCCTTGGTTTACACTTTCCTTTCAAACTGAAATGCCTACCTACTCCAAATCAATATCTTCCCAAAAAAGACAACTTCCTGCAACTGACTGCCTTATTATAGATTCCCCACTCATTTAAGGCGGTTGGTTGTTCCCACAGTATCACAGCACTCAATGAGCTCTAGTTATAAATATCTGGTGAGTAATCTTTCCCTCTAGCCCCAAAATATTTTGAGACAAGAACTATATGTATTTAATATCTGTAACTTCAGTGACTAGAACATTATTATTAGGTGGATAGAGTCCATTCTGATTCACAGTGATACCATGTGACAGAGGAGAACTGCCCCAGTAGGTGTTCCACATGGCAATCTTTACAGCAGTAGATCACCGGGTCTTTCTCCCACCTAGCACCTGGGTGGATATGAACTGCCACCCTTTCAGTTAGCAGCCAAGTGATGAATTGTTGCCATCACTAAGGCTGCTTGTTGTTGTTGTTGTTATGTGCCGTCGAGTCAGCCCCAACTCATAGCGACCCCTCCTTGGGTTTCCGAGGCAGTATCACTACGGAAGTAGGATTGCCCAACCTTCCTTCCGAGGAGTGGCTGGTGGGTTTGAACCGCCAGCCTTCTGGTTAGCAGTCAAGTGCTTTAGCCACTATGCTTAGTGACTAGAATATCATAAGAAACCAAACCCACTACCAATGAGCTGATTTCAACTCATAGTGACCATGTAAGACAGAGTATAATTGCTCCTTTGTGTTTCTAAGGCTATAAATCTTTACGGAGGCAGATTGGCCCATCTTTCTTCTGCAGAGTGGCTGGTGGGTCCAAACCACTAGACTAGAATGTTGTTGTTGTGTTTTGCCATCGAGTCAGATCCAATTCATAGCGACCTGCCCTTGGGTTTCCAAGGTAGTATCACTACGGAAGTAGATTGCTCAACCTTCCTTCTGAAGAGTGGCTGGTGGGTTTGAACTGCCAGCCTTCTGGTTAGCAGTCAAATACCTTATGCACTATGCTACCAGAGATACTAGAATAACACCCAGTTAATAGTAAGTAGATGTTGATTGAATCAGAGAGGTTGATTGAAAGGTATATAATGTTTTTGCAAATAATTACTAATAAATAAAAGAATTAATAAATGAGGGATAAAGGAATGAGTAAATTGGAGTGAATGAAGAAATTAGTGAGTAAACAGTGAGTCGGGGGTTTCTGGTTCTCTGCACCCTGTTTCTCTCCCACTAAAAACTCTGGAAAGTGTGAAGCAGCTATCTGGAGATTCTGAAAAGTAAATGGTAGCAGGCAAATTGGTGAAAGAAACAAAACTTCAAGTTATACTAAACTGGCAGTGGGCTTCCTGTTAATTTCTCCTCCAGTATTTTCCAGCCTAGATGAAAAGGCAGCCTGAAGTCTAGAACCATGTACCAGGTGCAAATAGAAAAAGCACCAATAAATGCGATCTGTTTCTGGTCCTAGGAGAGGGAAAGGGTCAAAGACTGGAGAAAAGCCTCTGTTTCTGTTCACTGTTTGTTTTTTTCTCTTCTATTCATCCTAGCTAATAGGCAATCTTGGAGCAGTAATATTGGTCATAGAAGCAGTGGCCAGACAGGCTTATATTGAGACAGGCAGAATAGGCAGGACCCAAAGGGTTACCTAAAAAAACACAATCTGCAAGTTTTAACTGCTGTAGCTAAAGACTAAGCCACATCCTGGAACACAGTGTACAGAAGTAAGCAAGCAACTTATCCAGTTCCATGCTCCCTACCTTGCAAGATCTTTTGCAGGGGTTTGTGGGCAACCTAACCCCCTCAACTCCCCAAGCATGTGCACATCTCTGTAAAACCAATGTAAAACCTTCCTGGGGTGGTGATATTGAAGCAAAGACATCAACTAGGAATCGAACCGACGCCCTGAGGGACAGCACATGCATGCCTCCCCTTTCTAGGAAACTACCACGCCTTCTCAGAAAATCCCCACTTGTTTCAAAATCCTTAAAAACTCCAGCAAATTTTTGCTCAGGGAGACAAAGGCTAGCATTGTTTGGTCCTTGTTTGTCTCCACTCATGAGCTACTATCTCTTAATAAAAGCTTTGTTCATGTTAAAACCCTAAGCCTCCCCTAGTCATTCTTAGTCAGTAGGAGGCAAGAGCCTAACGGGGCCGACCCCTAATGGGGAAGTGCTCCCTGGAACACTAAGTCTGAGGAAAAGGAACACTTTTATCTGACCAGAGGAACTATGGTCCCAAGAGCACGGGGCAGGGGGTGTGGGGTGGGGTGGGGTGTCCCTGTTGTTGTTTTTTCTTTCTTTACTCTCATGCTTTCTGGCCCCAGAGGCAGATGCAGGCACAGGAAATGTGTAGTAGAGCAGGGAAACTAAAGCCTCAGCTTTCTAACCAGAAATTAGGGGCAGCAGGAGAAGAATGAGCCCATGGGAGTTAGAAAATGTCAGGAAGATTGCAGAGAGTAGATAACTCAAGAAAATAATCTCATACAGTTATTCATAAACACCTGAGCTCACCCCAGAGCTGTGTATGTGTGGATATGACTCCAAACAGTATCCAAAGCCTGTGAGAACTGAACCACTGAATAGACCATTGTCCAGGTCTCAGACCAGGCACTAGGAAGTACAAACTACAAATAGCATGGCAAAGACTCTGAAAACTGAACTGACATTAGAACAAAAGTCCATAGAAAGCAGTTAGAAACTTTCATCCTAAAGCTAACCAGGTTGATTGCCTACTAAAACTAAACAAAAATAAACATTTTTTTTTAAGATTTGAACCAGACCCAGAGTCATAAAACATAAAAATCAAAACGCTCATGATACAATCCAAAATTATTCAACATATGAAGGAGCAGGACAACAATGTTCAACATCTCATAACATGAAAGACAAGTAATAGATAGCAAGTGCAAGATGGCATAGATGTTAGAATGATCTGGCAAACACTTTAAAGCAGATATAACTATGTTGCAGGAAGTAAGGACAACAGTCTTGAAATGAATGGGAAAATCGTCTCGCAGAAAAAAAGAAGACATAAAAAAGAATCAAATAGAAATTTTAAAATTGAAAAATACAACAACCTTCCATCACCCCCACAAAATCATTGGATGAACTCCATAGTAGAATGGAGATGATTGAGGAAAGAGTCAGTGAACTTGAAAACAGATCAATAGAAACTATCCAATCTGAGCAACAAAGAAAAAAAATAGCTTGAAAAGAGCCTCAGAGACCTGTGGGACAATACTAAAATGTCTAACATTCATGTCATCAAAGTCAAAGGAGAGAGAAGTATTGTGGAAGAAAAATAATTGAGGAAATAATGGTTAACAATGCTTTGGGTTAGGCAATGAATTCTTAGATATGATACCCAAAGCACGATCTATGAAATAAAGTAATAAATTGTGTTTCCCCCAAATTAAAAGTTTATGCTCTACTAGTAAAGGAATGAAAAGACAAGCTCCAGGATTATAACCCAGAGAATTGAGTAAATATCCATGAGTATATACTAATAGAAATAAATGAGTGAACAAATAAATGAATGGGTAAGAAGGGACACATTTTCCTTGTAAATGAATTGCAAATAATATATGCAGTTAGTCTCCCTTCTAGGAGGTCTAATTTAATTCCTCTCTTTCTGAATGTGACCTGAACTTAGTGACTCACTTCCAAAGAAAAGAGTATTGGTGGTGGGGGGTGGGAGTTACTTGACATTGGAGAAACCCAGAGGACAGTGTCTTAACCAAATTGTCAAGATTGACACTGATGGCATGTACCTCCTGATATGATGTGGTGAGAAAACTTAACTCGTGAACATTCTTCCTCTGAACTCATAAAGCAAACAAAAGTCTCTGCCACTGAGTTCTAACTCATAGCAACCCCCATAGAGTGACCAAAGCTGTAAATCTTTACAGAAGCAGACTGCCTCATCTTTCATCCATGGAGCACCTGGTAGGTTTGAACCACTGACCTTTTAGTACACTGGCAGAATTCCCTTGCAAACTCATAAATCCAATATAATTCTAAAAAAAATGTCAGACAAACCCATATTGAAGGACAGTTTACAAAATATCTGACTAATACTAGTCAAAATTGTCAACATCATGAAAAACAAACAAACAAACAAGAGGAGGCTAAGGAGGTGTGGTGGTTATGTTTTTGTGTCAACTTGACTGGGCCTGGTTGAGTGACTGGGCAGCTGGTGGTGGTTATTCCCCATGATGAGATTGGCAATCAACTCCATGGTGGGATCTACCACAAGCAGCTGAGTAGCTGCCTTTGGGATGTGGTCTGCTTCCTGTATATAAGGAAAGGCCTTGGGAACGGTCTCTAGCCTATGGCACACTTGGACCCTGCATATAGCCATGTCATTGTTCAGCAGCTTGTCATGCTCTGCTGACTTTGGGACTTACTTGAATGAATGGCCTGTGTTCTTTTACTTGTCAACCTTGGGCTTCTCAGCCTCAGCAGCCAGCATCTGGCTGAGTGAAGAAATACCTCTAGCTTCAGTGGGCCGGGAGCTGGAGGCAGAGCTAAAGTCCAAGCTGAGGGGCTTTCACCCAGCCCCTAGAGCCTGGCACTTTGAATTTGGACTTAAAATCTCCAAACAGTAAGAGAATAAACTCCTGTTTGTAAAGGCCATCCCATTTGTGGTATATTTCTGTCAGAGTGGCACTAGGTAACCAGAATAGAATATGGTACCAAGAGTGTGGGGTGCTTTCCTGACAAATACCTAAAATGTGGAAACAGGAGTGGAGTGTGTCCTTGCCCCAAGACCCTGGCATGTAGCATGAGAGACAGCAGGAGTGGAGCCAAAAGACTGGCAGAAAGATACCAGCAGAGAGACCAGCATGAAAGATGGCAGTAACAGAGCCGAAACCAGCATTAAACTGCAACAGGCTTACCAGCCCACAGAGAAGAAAACCAGGTGCCATTGGGTAGGCAGCTTCCTAGCAGAGTGAGTTGCCTTCAGGCATTAATTGGTGAAGAAACCGGCATAAAATAGAGTAGCAGGTTGGCCGGCCCATGGAGCAAGAAAGCTAAGTGTCCTTTGGGCAGAAAGATTTCTGGTGGAGTGGGCTGCCCTCCGGCATTAATTGGTAGAAGCAGAGAGACCAAGGAAACGGAAGCAAAGCTGCCTTAGCCTGAAAGGGTAGAACCATGGCCTTTGAGGGTGGAGCGACCACAGCCCCCTAAGTTTCAGAACAAGACCTTCACCAACTTGGTTCTGGAGTGTGGGGCTGCTTGTTCATGTGAGCCAGTGGGATGGAGAAATAGCTGCTGCCCAAAAGTGAGGGGGCAGAGCTGGCAAGCCCAAGAGGGAGAGGAACAGGGCCTGCCAGGCCAAGGGGGTGAGGTCACGCCTCAGGAACTAGGGGACTGGAGCCACCTAGTGGAGGAAACCTATTCAGATACCACCCATTGTGTCAACTTGGCCTGGTCAAGTGCTTGGGCAGCTGGTGGTAGTTAGTTATTCTCCATGATGAGACTGACAATCAACTCCATGGTGGGATCTACCACAAGCATCTGGGTAGCTACTTTGGGTATGTGGTCTACTTCCCATATATAAGCAGCAGCTTTGGGAATGGTCTCTAGCTTATGGCACACTTGGACCTTGCATGTAGCAGTGTCATTGTTCAGCAGCCTGCCATGCTCTGCCGACTTTGGGACTTACAATGGAGTTGAATTAATGGCCTGCTGTGTGGTTTGGTAACATTGGGACTGTGTTTTTTTACTTGTCAACCTTGGGCTTCTCAGCCTCAGCAGCCAGCAGCTGTTTGAGTGAAGAAACGCCTCTAGCTCCAGAGGGCTGGGAGCAGGAGGCAGAGCTGAAGCCCAAGGCTGAAGGGTTTTCACCCAGCCCCTAGAGCCTGGCACTTTGAACTTGGACTTAAAGCCTCCAAACTGTGAGAGAATAAACTCCTGTTTGTTAAGGCCATCCCATTTGTGGTATATTTCTGTCAGAGTGGCACTAGATAACCAGAACAGGAGGCATGATGACTAAAGGTAATATTGAGTCCTGAACTGGATCCTAGAACAGAAAAAAGATACTAGTAGAGAAACTAATGAATTCAAATAAGTCTGTAATTTCATTTACAGAATGATTGTACAATGGTAATTTCTTAGTTTTGACAAATGTACCATGGTAATAATGTAAGACATTAACATTAGGGAAAGCTAGGTGAAAAGCATATTGGGAAATCTCTGAACATCTAAAATTAAAAAGCTATACCATGCAAATACTGATCATAAAAAAGTTAGGGGGGCTATATTATAAAAGTAGACATCAGGATAAGAAAAATTATCAGAGGTAAAGAGAGAGGCAGTTAATGATAATAGAGACATTAAGAAACAAAAGACAAACCAAAAACTGGAAGAAAATATTTGCCATTCATATATTCAACAAAGGACTATATTCAGAATATATAAAGAATCTCAAATCTCAACAATAAGAAAATAAGCACGCAATTAAAAAAAAAAAAAGAACGTGCAAAAGATTTGATCAGACACTTCACCAGAGAAGTTATTCAGATTGCAAATAAGCACATGAAAGGATGTTCAACACTGTTATTGTTGTGTGCCGTCAAGTAGATTCCAACTCATAGCAGTCCTTTCAGACAGAGTAGAACTTCCCCATACTGTTTCCAAGGCTGTAAATCTTTAGGGAAGCTGATTGCCACATCTTTGTCCCTCAGAACAGCCAGTGGGTTAGAACCACCACCATTTCAGTTAGCAGCTGAGTGCTTAACCACTGCACCACCAGTGCTCCTTTACATCATTTGCTTTGGGGAAAATGCAAATGAAAGCCACAATATGATACTACTACAACCCTATTGTTGCTGTCATTAGGTGCCATCGAGTCGGTTTCAACTCATAGCAGTCCTACGTCCAACAAAATGAAAGACTGCCTGGTCCTAAGCCATCCCCACAATCTTTGCCATGCTTGAGCCCATCATAGCAGTCGGTCTTTCAATCCATCTTGTCAACGGCCTTTTCCTTTCTCACTGACCCGCTATTTTACCAAGTATGATATCCTTCTCCAGGGACTGGTCTCATATGACAACACGACCAAAGCACATGAAACAAAGTCTGGTCATTCTGACTTATAAGGAGCTTTCTGACTGTACTTCTTCCAAGACAGATTTGTTCATTCTTCTAACAGTCCGTGGTATTTTCCATATTCTTCACCAATACCACAATTCAAATGAATCAATTCTTCTTCAGTCTTCCTTATTCATTATCCAGCTCTTACATGCATCTGAGGTGATTAAAAATGCCATGGTTTGAGTCAAGTGCACCTTAGTCTTCCAAGAGACGTCTTTGCTCTTTAACACTTTAAAGAGATCTTTTGCAGCAAATTTGCTCAGTGCAGTATGTCATTTGATTTCTTGACTACTGCTTCCATGGATATTGATTGTGGATCCAAGTAAAATGAAATCCCTGACTACTTTAATGTTTTCTCCATCTATTGTTATGTTGCTTACTGGTCCCATTGTGAGGATTTTTGTTCCTTGCTAGGAGCTCTGGTGGTGTAATGCCTAAAGCATTTGACTGCTAACCACAAGGCTGGCAGTTCAAACCCACTAGCCACTTCTCAGAAGGAAGGTTGGGCAATCTACTTCCGTAATGATACCACCTCAGAAACCCAAGGAGGGGTCGCTATGAGTCGGGGCCAACTCGACGGCATGTAACAACAACAACAACAACTAGAACAGCTAAAATTACAACAAACAAACAAAAACCCTGACAATATCAAGTGCTGACAAGGATATGGAGCACCTAGTACTTTCATTCATTGTTGGTAGAAATATAAAATGGTACAGCCACTCTGTAAAACAGTCCTGCAGTTTCTTATAACGTTAAACCTGTACTTACCATATGATCCAGCAATCCCACTCTTACTTACTTTTATTACTGTGGAAAAATAAAAACTTTTCAATGCAAAAATTTGTTTATCAATGAAAGAGTGAAATCCATAACAGATATCTTGCTTTGATTTTAAGGTTTTCTTATTCAAGGAACCAAATATTTACTTTAAAGAATTCTGACCAAATTCAAATCTTCCAGTGGTCTTTCTCTCACCCAAAGTTGCAAATCCTTTCTTTCCTTTCAAGCCTGAGACCAGACTTGCTGACTTGCTGAATTTGAATTACAAAAGACATGGCTGAGTGGAAGGGCAGAGACCATCTTGTGACCTGATGTCAGTTTAGTCTCAATAAAAGAGGAAAAATATGGTTCGGTCAAGCATATTAAGATAGACAATGGCCGATCTTCTATATTGCTCCCCCCTCTTTATAAAGCTACATTGTACCTAGCTTCTTTGAGCCATTTGCTTTTCCTGGAATAAAAATGGTCTCCCTACATGCATATAAGGAGCTCTCCTTTTGTAGTGGTTAAGGCATTTAGCTGCTAACCTAAAGGTCAATGGTTCAAACCCACATGTTGCTCCACAGAAGAAAGATTGAGCAGTCTGCTTCCATAAAGATATACAGCCTTAGAAACCCAATGTAGGTCACTATGAGTTGGAATCGACTTGATAGTAATGAGTTGTTTTTGTTTTTTAATCAATTTAGAATAATTGCTCAGAATAAACTTTACGTTCAGATTTTGTTGAGTTTTGATTATTTTTAACAAATTTAACAGCTGCTTTGTTATAATTGCCATGAATTGTAAATAACGTGAAATGCATAAATAACCTATAGTACATCCATATAATGGAATACTACTCAGCAATTAAAAAAAGCATAAATCTCAAAGACATACTAAGTGAAAGAAGATAGTCTCAAAAGTCATAATACTGTATGATTCCATTTATATAACATTCTGGAAAAGGAAACACTACAGTGACAGAGAACAATCAAATGTTTTCAGAGGTTAGAGATGGGAGGAGAGTTTCACTACAAAAGGGCACAATGGAGTTTTGTGATAGAACTGTTCTGTTTGTAATGACGGTAACGTGAATCTATACATGGGTTAAAACTCAAAGAACTCTACACCAAGAAAAAGAAAGTCAATTTTACCATACGTAATTATATATAATAATAACAAGAGTGAATGAATTTATTCATACTCTCATGTCTTTGTCCATAGCATCCCCATCTTAGAAGGATTTTCTTCCCCCATCTTAGCCTATCTGATTTTCACCTTACCCAATCTCTACTAATTATTTGGAATCTTACTTCTCAAGATCACTGGCTCCTTTCACAGCTCTACTAGGCCTTGCAACCTGAGTCATGCTGCAAAGACTTTGCTAAGACCAGGTATAATAAACCACTCTGGAGTCCATTTCTCTCATGTGCTCATGGGAATCCATGCTCACCTCTACGTACATACTCCTCACCTCCTTCAGATCGCCCTCCAAGTGGCAGCTGCATGGCAGTGTGGCAGGCTACCATCAGGCTGTTTCTATTACAATGCTTTCAATTGTACAGAAGAGAAAACCACCCAAGCTAGATCAATAAAAGACATTTACTATAGGCTTTAGAAAGGTCTCACAGAACCTACAACGGAAAAGTTAGAGCTAGGCCTCTGGAGAGCTGAGAATCATCTTTTCCTCACAGGGCCTGCCTGATCTCCACTTCCCTCAGTGGGGCTTCTCCATTCTCCAGCCTCTTCCCAACACCTGTTCTCATCTACTTGAATATGGCCCCAAAGTCCATCTCCTAGCCTCCATGGCTTTCATTCTCCATGGCCCACTATAGACTAGGCATAGCCTTTTGATGTCTTTGATTCCAAATGTTAGAAAGAAAAATCAACTGGCTTAGCTCAGCTTTCTAAGTCTGGTCACACAATTCTGAGCTTGGATTAAATGTCCATCTCTGACTCAGTCAGCAACTGGGTTCAGTGTAGGATCAAATGGCCAATGAGCTACTCTTCTCCAGGTGCTATGGCAAGGGCAACAAACCCATTACCATCAAGTCAATTCTGACTCATGGTAGTAGCCCCATGTGTTACAGAACAGAATTGTTCGATGGGGTTTTCTTTACTATAATATTCACAGAAGCCGATCACAAGGCCTTTCTTGTGCCATGCTGCTGGGTGGGCTCAAACTCCCAAGAGTTAGGTTAGTAGCCAAGCGCAAACTGTTTGCACCACCCAGGGACCTTGTGACAGAGGGAGTCCTGCAAAAAGTCCCTCTCAATTTACTGACATATCAGGCTATGTTTACAAAACTCCCCTTTTGTGCAAATTCAGGAGGATATACCCAGCTTCAGCAGCAACTACAGTTTGGGGACAGCCAATGAAGCTTTAAGACATAATGCCCAGCTGCTTCCTGGCGACCAGAAATTCTTCTCAGATTGAAAGACTCAGAGAGATGAGATCAAGAGGTTGACTGGTGCCAGAGGCCTGAAGCAGTCACTGACCCAGACTCAGAGTTCACCTTGAGTAAGAGGCGGCTCCAGCAACAAGAACAGATTTGCCAACAGATGAAGGGGCTGGTTCAGGGAGGAGGCAGAAGGCATATCTGTGAAGGGCAAGCAGATACTAGGTCACTCCAAGACTAGAGGAAAGGAAAAGAGCATCTAAGGGGCACACCTCCTTGGCACCTCCTCATCATCCTTAATACCTCAGGATCCCTTCCTCTACACCCAAGTCTTGATGAATAGGCTGCCACAATGGCCCCTGTCTTATAGACTTTTCTGAGACTCTATCAGTTCTGCCACCAACAAATCTGTCTTGGAAGAAGTGCAGTCAGGGTGCTCCTTGGAAGCAAGAATGGCCAGACTTCATCTCACCTACTTTGGTCGTGTTGTCAAAAGGGACTATTCCCTGGAGAAGGATATCATACTCGGTAAAGTGGAGGGTCAATGCAAAAGGGGAAGACCCTCATTGAGATGGAATGACACAGTGATTATAACAATGGGCTCAGGTATAGCAAAGATCACGGAGCTGGCACAGGACCAGACGGTGTTTTGTTCTGCTGTACGTGGGGTCACTGTGAGTCAGAGACAACTCTATGGCACCTAACAACAACAACAGCAGTTCTGCCTGCTCCCAGACAAAACACATCTCCAGACCCAGTCTGTGATAGTATGTGCTTTCATTCTTTCTGGAAGAAAGAAAATATTTTGTCACATACCCTTCCTACCTTCTAATATTTACTTGTTCTATAAAGCTCAAATGCCCTCTCCTTCCCCTGTTGTTGATTACCATCCAGTGGTTCCAACCCATGGTGACCCCTTGTGTGCAGAATAGAACTGTTTCATCGGATTTTCAAGGCTGAGACCTTTCTGAAGCAGATCACCAGGTCTGTTTTCCAAGGTGCCTCTGGGTAGGTCTGAACCATCAACCTTTTGGCTTGAACGATTAATCAGTTGTGCCACCCAGGAGTCCTTTCCTTCTCCCACCACCCCAAAAGCAAAGCTAACCAGGCCTGCCTTTGTGCTGCTTCAAGCTACATCTCATCATTGACTTGGAGCACCCAGGACTGCATTTATGTGTTTCCTTCTCTGTCTCCTTTACATGATTGTGAACTCCTTGATGATTATATGTCTTTCCCACCTGCTTCTCCACTACCTAGCACAATTCTGAGCAAGGGTCTGTATTTCAGTTCCTTCAGGAGCTTCTTTAAGATGTGGATTTTAGGGCAAGCAGTTTATTTGGGAGGTGACCCAAGGAAACAGCTACAGGGGAATGGGAACAGGAGGGAACAGAAGAGATGGTAGCTGAAGCAGGGTGTATTATCAAACCAGCTACAGTGAGGGCATCTGCAACTTAATCCCACTGGGGAAACTCTGAGAGTGTGGAAAATACTCCTCAGAGTTATCCTACCAGAGGGTTGAGGGAGTGTGGGAGTTACACACCAACAGTATCAGTCATTGGGTGGTGGCTGTTTCTAAGAGGTCTTAGAACCCACTCACTGGCTATTCAGAAGACAGGTCTGCTGATCTGCTTCTGAAAGTTCTCAGTTTTGAAAACCCTGTGGAGTTCTATTTAGCACACATGAGGTCACCATGAGTCAGAATCAACTCAACAGCAACCAACAACAGGGGAAGGAGAGGGGATTTGAGCTTTACAGAGCAAGTAAATTCTTCCCTGGGATTATTTATAAGCCCATAATTTGTGTAGACAAAGCAGGTGTTGGCAACTAGAAAAATTCCTCAGCAATGAATTATAGGCAATGGTTGATAGAACTTGGTACAACTGAAAATGAAGTAGTAAGAAAGTGGAATATGAGTGAGACAGCACAGTTCACCAAACATCTACTGAAGTAAATTCAATCAGATCTTTTCAGGGATTGGCTCCACATCTTTCATACCACTACAAAATGGTATACAAAAGAAGGAATTATACTATTATATTTACTTTTTCATTAGTTTGCTGAGGAATCTCAGACTAGTTGCTTTGCTCTGCTCCTTCCTAGCTGTCCTTCCTCCAAAGAAAAGAGAAAAATAATAATATATCCCCTATTTGATATCTGTCACCCTAGTCAATAATTGGTTCAGAAATCGTAGTTGAGCAAGTGGGTGGATGCCTCATTCTACCCCCCTCCATGCCAGCAGCATACCTCCCAAAGCAGAACAATATTCCTGAAGGGGTGGCCAGAGGACAGACAACAGACAAACTCTGGGATCAGAGAGACTTGGGTGAAACCCTGACTTTCTTTCTATCCACTGCATGATTTTGGGCAAGTTAAATAACCTCTCTCTGCCTCACTATGTCATCTATAAAATGGACACATCTACCTCAGTTTTGTGGGCTGAGGCAGACACAAGGTATGGGAAGTATTCAACATTGACCTCAATTTTACTGATTTCTCAACTTTTTCCCCTTCCTGCAATGCAGGTTAACACTGTAACAGAAAGTCAGAGATTGACATCTGAGGGGCTCCATTAAACCAAGGAGGGAACTAAAACAGAGACATTGAGAAAATCATCCAAGATCACACAGCTAGTCAGTGGCACAGTCAGCATTTCGACTCAGCCTGTTCTAGAGTCTATGTTCACAATCAGTATGGTTTACCAATTCATCTGAGATAATGAAATAATCCAAAAGTACAAGAATAATGGTTCAAACACAGCAGACATAGGTAGGAGTGGAATGGAGAACGAATAAGTGAGACATGGCAGTGAAGCAGTCAGTATGAAGGCTTGTTATCTGACTGCAGTCAGAGGAAGGGTGAAAGGAGGCTGGGAGAAGGGAAAAAGATGAAGAATCAAGGTGATTTGTATTCTGCAAGCCTGCGGCTATTTTTTCTTTACTCTCTCTTTTTTGTGGTGGTGGTGGGGGGGGGTAACTTAGGACCTGAGACCCAGGATTGGGGAAAAATGATGACACAAATAATCTTTAAAATATCCACTGAGTCACCAAATACTTATTAAGCTCCTGCTATATATGAAGCCTCCCATTAGGCCTTAAATGTAATTCAAAAAGCACCTGTGAAGCTTGTTTTTAAAATTGCAGTGCTCAGAGCTCACCACAGAAAATTAAATCAAAATCTCTAGGGGTGAGGCCGTGGGCACTGGTAGGTCGTAAAAGCACCCCAGGTGATTCTAATATGCAGCCAGGGTTGGAATTCATTTTCTCATTTAATCCTCACAGCATCCATATATGGTTCTATTATTGTCTCAGAGAGGCTAAGTAGCAGCTAAGAAGGAGCAGAGCTAGGATTCAAACTGCAGTTTATGTAGCTGCGAAGTCCATATTTTTAGCGACTACACAAGCTGCATGAGAAGAATCCTGAAAATTGCTAAGTCCAGGTCCCTTTATGCTTTGCAGAGCAGGAAATGGAGGTTCTGACATGGGAACTGAATTGCCAGGGGTCATCCAGATAAGTAGTGCCACAGTCCAGACCCCAACCTGGATCTCCTGACTCCCAGCTCAGAATTCATTGCTTCAAGTCATGCTGCACTATGTTTTGGGCTAGAATACAGATCTAGAGAAGAATTTCCAAGAAGTACCCAGTGCTGGGTCAGCATTATATGGTGCTCCCCCGCTTCTGAGCCTGGATAGTCAGACACTGTATCCCAGGAAGGAAGCCCCAGCAGGCAGCCCTCACCCAGCCACCTCCTCATGTCTGCACAATAGCTCTGGCTCAATGACAGCCAGACACTTATTAAGCGGCCTGTGCCATCTCGCCTTCTGCCCTCGCTGAACTTACACAGCTCATGTTGTAGGGATTAGGGGAAAAAAATCCCTCCTCCCTGAGGCAGAACAATAACAACATGGAAGCCAACTGGGAAGGCAGCTCACAGTGTTGACTTGAAAAATAACGAAGTTGACATTTAGGGGGCTACTCCGGCCTCCCTGTCACTGGATCTCATCATTAATTTAACCATCTCTGTTACACACAAACTTTCTAGTGAGTCTTGGAGGGATGAAGCAGGGGGCTTCCTGTCCTCTGTGGCCTATTAGAGATGTAGGGGGCTTCTTTCCCTCTGTCCCCTGGTCACCTGAAATCTCGTCCCTGTCCAATTTCTGGAGCTCAAATGCCATTTCTACAGGAACATAATTGCATGTTATTGACCAGGGAGAAAAGGCAGGAAGTATGCCTGGTCAGGGAGGGGTCTGCTAAATATCAATGCTCTGCCTAGCTGATAAACCCACTGCCGTCAAGTCAATTCCAACTCATAGTGACCCTGTAGGACAGATTAGAACTGTCCCATAGAGTTGCCAAGACTGTAAATCTTTACTGAAGAAGCATTTGGTTAGCAGCCAAATGCTTTAGCCACTGTGCCAACGCAGCTCCTTCTGCCTAGCTGATACATGCTATCTATTGAATGCTCACAGGGGTCACTCATTCATTTATACATTCATTCATTCAACAATTAATCATAGTGACTTTTTGTGTCAGGTGTGTATTAAGTGCTAAATAGGCCATGATAAGCCAATTTGGCATGTCCTCTGCCTTCCTGCAGCTTATAGTCTAGAGCTACCTTGCCCAATATTGTGGCCACTAGCCACATGTTATTATTTAAATTGATCTAAATTACATCAATTAAAAATTAAGTTATTGATTCATAAGAGCCAATGCTCCATAGTCACATATGACTAGTGGCTACCATCTTGGACAGGCAGGGAACACTTCCATCCTTACAGAAAAAATGGAATATATACTTTCTACATATTCTTGCATCCATTCCTCATAAAACCTTTAGAGGCGAATGCTGTTTTCCCTATTTTAAATGGGTGATTAGCTGGTCAATTGTGGAGCCAGGATTTGAACCCTGAAGAGAGGACTCAGGATTTTAACCATTGCATTAGTTATCTATTGCTGTGTAAAAAATTACTCCAAAACTTAGTGCCTTAAAACATTCATGATCTCATTAGCCATTGTTGTTGTTGTTGTTATGTGCCGTCGAGTCGGACCCGACTGATAGCAACCCGTCCTTGGGTTTCCGAGACACTATCACTGTGGAAGTAGATTGCCCTGCCTTCCTTCTGAGGAGTGGCTGGTGGGTTTGAACCCCCAGCCTTCTGGTTAGCAGTCAAGTGCCTTAGGCACTATGCTACCAGAGCTCCCCATTAGCCATTACAGAGATGCAAATCAAAACAATAATGAGATATCATCTTGCCCTAGCACTAGTAACAAAGTTCAAAAAGACAGAAAATAACAAATGCTGGTGAGGATGTGGAGAGATGGAGACTTTCATGTACTGCTGGTGGGACTGTAAAATGATACAACCACTGTGGAAGGCAGTATGGCGATTCCATAAAAAGTTGGAGTTAGAAATACCATTTGACGTAGCAATCCCATTACTAGGTATATAGCCTAAAGAAGTGTGAGCCAGATCAAGAACAGATGTATGCACATCCATGTTCATCGCAGCACTATTTACAATAGCAAAAAGATGTAAAGAACCTAGTGCCCATCAATGGAAGAAAGGATAACCAAACTATGGTACATACACACAATGGAATACTATGGAACACTAAAGAATAATGTAGAATCTCCAAAAAACCACATAACATGGATGAACCTGGAGGACATTATGCTGAGTGAAATAAGTCAATCACAGAAGAACAGATATTGCATTAGTCCGTTATTGTAAAAAGTCAAGGAAAGTTTTATATATGGAAGGAAATTTTCTTTGTTGGTTACCAGGTTTAGGAGAGGAGAGGAGGGAGCACTGCTAGATAAGTAGACATAAGTATTGATCTGGATGAAAGGAAGACCAATGTACCAAATGTGAGTGATCAACACAATGACATTGAGGAAGAGGGAGGCATAAAGAGGGGCATGGGAGGTACATACAACAAAGATGAACCCTTTTGCACATACAGTACTGTGTTGTCCATGATGGCAAACACTGATGTATGGGTGGATAGATGGGTGGACAGGCTAAATGATTAGGTATGTCTATGCAGGGGGAGTGTACCCATGACCATGTATACAGTTGGCAGACAATGTTTCCACAAGTGTATTTGTACGTTCTGTAAGAATTTCTAGGTATCTAGTAGAGCTGACAATGTACAAGGTTGTAGTCACTTCTTGGCCACAGCCAGCTACCCAGAGGGAGCAAGTAGTTGGACCTGTGGGCCCAGGATCATGGTTGCAGGTGACATCAAGCTCAATTGGCATAACATACTACACAAAAACACTGTTCCATATCCTATTTTGGCGAGTAGCAACTGGGATCTTAAAAACTTGCAAGTAACTATGTAGGTGCAATGATGGGTGTCTCCTCATCCAGGGCAAAGAAGAATGAAGAAAACCAAAGATGCATGGAAACAATTAATTCAAGCAACTGGTACACCAGCCTATATGACTATGAGACCAGAAGAACTAGATGGTGCCCAGCTATCACTGTCAACCACTCAGAAGGGGATCTATGTAGGAGATCCTAGATAGAGTGGGAGAAAAATGTGGACCAAAACTCAAAATCATTTGAGAAAAAAAAAAAAAAAGGAGGGAACCAGCTTTGCTGGTCTGATATAGCCTGATGGAACCACTGAGACTATGGCCCCTAGCTGCCCTTCAGGTCTGGAATTGAACCCACTCCTGTGGCTTCCAGCCAAACAAAAGAAAGGCATATGAGCTGAACATTTACATTAGGTAGATACACTCCTTGAAGAGATCGATCATGGGAGAATAGAAGAGCTGTGTATGCACAGGGAGACAGCTCAGGGGCAGGACTGCATAGGAGGAAAGGACACAGGGAAGAAGTAACTATGGGGAGGAAGAGGGAAGAGAGTTGTTGCATTGTGGGAAATTGCACTCAATGTCATGAGACAAAGTATATGCAAACTGCTATAATGGAAAATGAATTTACTCTGTAAACATTCACCCAAATCACAATAAAAATTAAAAAAAAAATTGTGTTCTTACATTTTCTGGAGCCAAGAATCTGGGTAGTTTTAGCAGAGTGGGTGTTACTCTCATGAGGTTGTACTTAAACTGTTGGGTGGGGCTGCATCATCTGAAAGGTTGACTGGGGCTGGAGGATCTGCTTACAAGAAGACTTACTCACAGGCTCAGGAGACCTGAGTTTCTTAACTATTGACTAAGTGACTCAGAACTTCACCACATGGGCCTCTCTACAAGGCTTCCTAAAAGTTCTAAAGATATGACAGCTCCTCTCTCCCTGAGAAGTGATTCAACAAAGAAGGAAGAAGGAAAGGGAAAGAAAGAGAGACAGACAGAGAAAGAGAGACAAAAAGAGACCCAAAGACAGAATCCACAGTCTATATTTATAACCTAATCTCATAAATCACACACCAGTAGCTCTACCATATTCTGTTCATTAGAAACAAGTCACTAAATCCAGCACACTCAAGTAAGAGAGGAATTAAACTCTGTAACTTGAAAGGAGGAGTACCAACAAATTTGTGGACATACTTTAAAACTACCACAAGCATGAGCCCACCACTCATCTGTCAGTTTGTCAAACTGTGGTGGCTTGCATGTTGCTGTGAGGCTAGGAGCTATGCACCGGTATTTCAAATACCTACAGGGTCACCCATGGTGGACAAGTTTCAGCAGAGCTTCCAGACTAAGACAAATTGGGAAAAAAGATGGGGCCATTCACTTTTGAAAAAATTGGCCAGTTAAAAGTTATGAATAGCAGTGAAACATTGTCTGATATAATGCCAGAAGATGAGCCCCTCAAGTTAGAAGGCACTCAAAATATGACTGAGGAAGAGCTGCCCCCTCAAAGTAGACCACCCAGAAACCAAACCCACTGCCATGGAGTCAATTCCAACTCATAGTGATACCCACTGGGTTCCCAAGATGGTAAGTCTTTACAGTAGATTGCCTCATCTCCCTTCCACAGAGTGGTTGGTGGATTTGAACCACCAAACTTCTGGTTAATAGTCAAATGCATAGAGTCAACCTTAATGACATGGATACAGTAAAGCTTTCAGGACCTCCTTTTGCTGATGGAGCATGACTCAAAATGGGAAGAAACATCTGCAAGCATCCATTAATAATCGGAATGTGGAATGTACAAAATATGAATCTAGGAAAATTGGAAGTTGTAAAAACTGAAATGGAATGCATAAAGATCAATATCTTAGGCATTAGTTAGCTGAAATAGACTTGTTTTGGCCATTTTGAATGAGACAATCATATAGTCTACTATGCCAGGAATGACAATTGAAGAGGAATAGCATCACATTCATTGTCAAAAAGAATGTTTCAAGATCTACCCTGAAATACAATGCCGTCAATGATAGGATAATATCCACATGCCTACAAGGAAGACCAGTTAATGCTTCTATTATTCAAATTTATGCACCAACCACTAAAGCCAAAAATGAAAACAGTGAGGATTTTTACTAACTTCTGTAGTCTAAAATTGAACAAACATGCAATCAAGATGTACTAATTATTACTGGTGATTGGAATGTGAAAGTTGGAAACAAAGAAGAACCATCGGTAAATGGAAAACATGGCCTTGGTGATATAAATCATGCTGGTGATTGCATGATAGAATTTTGCAAGATGAATGACTTATGCATTGCAAATACTTTTTTCAACAACATAAATGACAGCGATACATATGGACTTTGCCAGATTGAATACACAGGAATCAGATTGACTACATATGTCAGTTGATCATCAATTGATCATATGCAAGTTCAAGTTGAAGCTGAACACAATTAAAACAAGTCCACGAGAGCCAAAATACGAACTTAATCATGTTCTCGATCATATGCCACCTCCTGAAATAGTTGAACATTGACCAATTCTTTTTTTGTACAATGACTCTGTGTATTCCTTCTATCTTCTTTCGATGCTTCCTGCATCATTCAATATTTTGCCCAGAGAATCTTTCAGTATTGCAACTCAAGGCTTGAATTTTTAATTCAGTCCTTTCAAGTTGAGAAATGCTGAGCATGTTCTTCACTTTTGGTGTTCTAACTCAAGATCTTTGCATATTTCATTATAATAATTGATTTTGTCTTCTCGAGCTGCTCTTTAGAATCTTCTGTTCAGCTCTTTTATCATCTCTTCCATTCTCTTCAGCTACTCTTTATTCAAGAACAAGTTTCAGAGTCTCTTCTGACATTCTTTTGGTCTTTTCTGACTCTCCTTTTTAATGACCTTTTGTTTTCTTCATGTATAATGTTCTTGATGTCATACCAAAACCAGACAGGTTTTTGGTCACTGGTGTTCAATGTATTAAATATGTTTTTCAGATAGTCTCTAAATTCAGGTGGGGGTCAAGTATAGCAAGGATTGTGAGGATGGTGTATGACCAGGCATTGTTTTCTTCTGTTGTACATAGGATTGCTATGAGTCTGAGCTGACTCAGTGGCACCTAATAACAACAACAAGCATGAGCTGAGTTGAGTGCCCAAAACCCCCTTTGATCAGAGTGCATGGGTGGGTCAATCAGAGTTTTGTTGGTGTTGGTGTTGTTAGGTGTCATTGAGTCATCTCCAACTCATAGTGACCCTATGCACAGCAAAACAAAACACTGCCTAGTCTCATGCCAGCCTCACGATTCTTGCTATACGTAAGCCTATCATTGCAGCCACTGTGTCTATCCATCTTTTTGAGGGCCTTCCCCCTTCTTGGTTGAACCTCCACTTTACCAAGCATGATATCCTTCTCCGGAGAATGGTTCCTTTTAACAACATGGCCAAAGTAGGTAAGATGAAGTCTGGCCATTCTCAGTTCCAAGGAACATTCCAGCTGCACTTCTTCCAGATAAATTTGTTAGTCCTTTTAGCAGACCACAGTACTCTTAGCATTCTTCTCCAATATAGCAACTTAAAAACATCAACTCTTCTTCAGTCTTCCTTGCTCATTGTCCAGCTCTCACATGCATAAGAGGTGATTGAAAATACCATGGCTTGGCTTAGGTGCACCTTAGTCTTCAATGAGACATCTTTGCTCCTCATCACTTGAAAGAGGTCTTTTGCAGCAGATTTGCCCAATGCAATACTTCGTCTGATGTCTTGACTGCTGCTCCCATTGGTATTGATTGAAGTAATATGAAATCCCTGACAATTTCAATCTTTTCTCCATCCACTGTGAAGCTGTTTATTGGACCAGTTGTGAGGATTTTTGTTTTCTTTATATTGAGATACAATCCATACTGCAGACTGTAGTCTTCAATCTTCATCAGTAAGTGCCTCAAGTCATCCTCACTTTCAGCAAGCAAAGTTGTGTCGTCTGCATATGGCAAGTTGTTAATGAGTATTCCTCCAATCCTGATGCTACATTCCTCTTCATACAATCCTGCTTCTCAAGTAAGAGGCTCTATCGGTGTATGGTATGCTTTAAGCCAATCACCTATAAAAAGAAGATTAGGCACAGAGACCACCACTTGTCTGTCAGTTTGTCATACTGTCCTGGCTTGCATGTTACTGTGATGATAGAAGCTATGTAACCAGTATTTCAAACACCAGCAGATCCACCCATTATGGATAGACTAAGACACACTAGGAATAAGGACATGGTCAGGTCCACCTAGGGGGAAAAAAAATTGCCACTGAAAACCTTATGGATAGCAGGGAAATATAGTCAAATATAGTGCCAGAAGATGAGACCCTTAGGTTAGAAAGCACCTAAAGTATACCTGGGGAAGAGCTGCCTCCTCAAAATAGAGTCTACATTAATGATGTGGATGGAGTAAAGCTTTCCAGACTATTTGCTGATGTGGCATGACTCAAAATAAGAAGAAACAGCTGCAAGCATCTATTAATCATTGGAATTTGGAATGTACAGATTATCAATCTAGAAAAATTGGAAGTTGTCAAAAATGAAATGGAACAGATAAAGATCAATATCCTAGGCATTAGCGAGCTGAAATGGATAGGTATTGGCCATTTTGAACCAGACAATCATATGGTCTATTATGATGACAATGACAAATTAAAGAGGATTGGTGTCACATTTATTGTCAAAAAGAGTATTTCAAGATCTATCCTGATGTACGATGCTGTCTGTGATAAGATAATATCCATACACCTACAAGGAAAGCCACTTAATACTACTGTTATTCAAATTTATGCACCAACCACTAAAGCCAAAGATGAGGAAATTAAAGATTTTTGCTAACTTTTGCAGTCTGAAATTGACCAAACATGCAACCAAGGTGTATTGATAATTACAGGTGATTGGAATGCAAAACTTGGAAACAAGGAAGAAGGCACTTGGACAATATGGTGGTGAGATAAATTATGCCAGAAATTGCATAACAGAATTTTGTATGAATGACTTACTTATTGTAAATGTTGTTTTTCAGCAACATAAATGGAGCTATACACAGGGACCTCACCAGATGAAATACACAGGAATAAAGTCAACTATATCTGTGGAGAGAGATGATGGAGAAGCCCAATATCATCAGTCAAAACAAGGCCAGGGGCTGACCATGGATCAGACCATCAGTCACTCATATGCAAATTTAAGTTGAAGCTGAAGAAAATTAAAGAAGTCCATGAGAGCCAAAATATGACCTGGAATATATCCTATCTGAAGTTGGAGACCATCTGAAGAAAAGATTAGACACATTGAACACTAGTGACTGAAGACCAGACGAGTTGTGGGATGACATCAAGAATATCATACGTGAAGAAAATAAAAGGCCATTAATAAGACAGGAAAAGAAGAAAACACCAAAATGGATGTCAGAAGAAACTCTGAAACTTGCTGTTGAATGGACAATAGCTAAAGCAAATGGAAGAAAAGACAAAGTAAAAGATCTGAGAAGAAGATTTCAAAGGGCAGCTCAAGGGGACAAAGTAAAGTATTATAAGAAAATGTACAAAATCTGGAGACAGAAAATCAAAAGGAAGATCATGTTTGGCATTTCTCAAGCTGAAAGAACTGAAGAAAAGATTTAAGCCTTGAGTTGCAATATTAAAGGATAGGAAACTCTGTAGTGTAGTGCATAAAGCACTTGACTGCTAACCAGAAGGCTGGTGGTCCAAACCCACTAGCCACTCCTCAGAAGGAAGGTTGGGCAATCTATTTCTGTAGTGATACTGCCTCAGAAAGCCAGGAGGGGTCTCTATGAGTCAGGTCCAACTCGACGGCATATAACAACAACAACAACAATGGCAAAATAAGGAGCTCTAGTAGTGTAGTGCCTAAGGCATTTGACTGCTAACCAGAAGGTTGGCAGTTGAAACCCACCAGCCACTCCACAGAAGCAAGACTGGGCAATCTACTTCTGTAAAGACGTACTGCCTCAGAAACCCAAAGGGGTTTCTGAGGGGTTACCAAAGGGGTTACTATGAGTCAGAATTGACTCGATGGCAGTGAATTTGGTTTTGTTTGGAATGGCAAAATATTGGACAATGCAGAGAGTATGTAAAGAAGATGGAAGGAATACATAGAATACTGTATCAAAAAGAATTGATTGATGTTCAGCCATTTGAGGAGGGAGCATATGATCAAGAACCAATGGTGTTGAAGGAAGAAGTATGAGCTACACTGATGGAACTGTCAAAAAGCAAGCCTCCATGAATTGATGGAATACCCACGGAGATGTTTCAACAAACAGATGCAGTGCTAGAGTGCTCACTTATTAATGCCAAGAAATTTGGAAGATAACTACCTGGCCAATCGACTAGAAGAGATCCATATTTTTGTGCATTCCAAAGACAGATGATCTAACAGAATGCTGAGATTGCCGAACTATATCATTAAACCCTGGTAGCATAGTGGCTAAAGCACTTGACTGCTAACCAGAAGGCTGGCGGTGCAAACCCACCAGCCACTCCTCGGAAGGAAGGTTGGGCAATCCTACTTCCGTAGTGATACTGCCTCAGAAACCCAAGGAGGGGTCGCTATGAGTCGGGGCCAACTCAACGGCACATAACAACAACAACAACAACAACATCATTAAACCCACGAGCCACTCCTGAGAAGGAAGATCAGGCAATCTACTTCCATAGTGATACTGCCTCAGAAACCCAAGGAGGGGTCATTATGAGTTGGGCCCAACTTGATGGCACATAACAACAACAACTTGGAGGAAGTGCAGTCAGATGTTCTTTAGAAGTGAAAATGGCCAGGCTTTGTCTCTCATACTTTTGTCATATTGTCAGAAGGGACAAGTCCCTGGAGAAGGATATCATTCTGGGTAAAGTAGAGGGTCATCCAAAAAGGGGAGGACACTCAATGAGATGGATTGACACAGTGACTGCAACGATGGGCTCAAGCATAGAAAGGACTGTGAGGATGGTACAGGACTGGGCAGTCTCTTGTTCTATTAGACATAAGGTTGCTATGAGTCAGAACCAACTTGATGGCACCTAACCTAACAGGCTCAGAGAAGCAAGCAGAGATAGGAGAAGACAGATGCCTTGCCACATGAAGATCTCCATACAGCCAAGGAATAGAAGCTGAAATAAGATAAGGACCTCCCCAAGAGCCAAAAGAGAGAAAAACCTTTTCCCTAGAGCCAGTGCTCTGAATTCAGGCATCTAGCCTGTTAAACTGTGAGGAAATAAATGTCTGTTTATTAATGCCACCGACTCATGGTATTTCTGTTATAGCAGCACTAGATAACTGAGCAGAGAGAAAGGAGGGAGCAAAATGTAGGTACACAAGTGATAGATGCTTTGGAGAGCAAGAGCTATTTTGAGATTGTCAAGGAGAAACCAAGAGAGTAATTTGTTTTGAGGTCATTTTCCCAATATCACAGTACCCAAGTAAGTTACTGTGAATCACAAGTGACCCTAGCCAAACTGCTAGAGATGAGAGAGAGAGAGAGAAAGAGAGAGAGAAGGTAGGAAGGTGTATGTCAAAGGATACAGAGCCAGGCAAGTGTCAGAATGAACAATGGTGGTCCTGTGGGTGCCGCAACAGGACACCAACAAAGGCATTGAGCGCTCACTGTTCCTGAGTTATTCCACAAAGGGCTCCTGGTTTTTCTCTATTCTTATTTTCTATCTTGATGAGAAATGTGCTGATTTTCACTCTGTCTCAGGACAAATGGAACTTTGACATATAGTTCACAGTATATGTAATTGATTTCATACACTTCTGCCGGCTGAACCAAATGCTTCTTTCCTTTCCTCTGAGAAGTGTGGGGTTTCCATGATCTCACTGGTATCCCCTTTATTCTAAAGTTATAGATGTTACTATTTCCACCTCACATTGCAGACAAACAAATTGAGGCTCCCAGGGATAGTATTACTTGCCCAAGGACAAAACAGAGGTAAGTGGCAGAGTCCAGGTTAATCTGAAGAGGTTCCTTAACTAAATTCTCTTCTTTGACCCCAAAGGTCCTCAGCCTGGATCCCCTCCATCCCAAGGTATCTCAGCTGGTAGGAGTTTTTTGGAGGTTAACAGAAGAACTCACAGGATATTCTCATAACTTCAAAAAGTCAAATCAAAATGGCATAAAACAGGTAACTTCTTAAAGAATACAGTATGGCATACAATAGGTAACTTCATAAAGAATATAGTGTATTATTGGATATAATTTTTCAAGAATGGAGTCAATGATGCATGCAAATCTTAAATGGTGTCATTAGTGGTCAGGATATGGGAAGCCATTGCTTTAAATTTTTTAAGACAAGACCAATGTCCTGTAACAAGCCCCTTTGACTTCATATAGCAGATGATTAAGCCAGACTGCCTACCAGGTAAATGGATTGAATTGTGTCCCCACATGATTTGCTGAAATTCTAATTCCTGTAACCATAAATATGGTCCTATTTGAAAACAAAGGGGTTCCTTTTGTTATGTTAATGAGGCCTTTACCAGTATAGGGTGGGTCCTGAACCTAATCTTTTCTGAGTTGTAAAAAAGCCAGAATAGACACAAACCAATACACAGGAAGGCAGACACTATCTGACATGGAGGTGGATGAGTCTACAAGCCCAGGAATTTTAAAAATTGCCAGCAGGTCTGGTGGCCTAGTGCCTAAGGCGCTTGACTGCTAACCAGAAGGCTGGCAGTTCAAACTCATCAGCCACTCCTCGGAAGGAAAGTTGGGCAATCTACTTCCGTAGAGATTGTTGTTGTTGTTGTTATGTGCCGTCGAGTCGGCCCTGACTCATAGCGACCCCTCCTTGGGTTTCCGAGGCAGTATCACTATGGAAGTAGGATTGCCCAACCTTCCTTCCGAGGAGTGGCTGGTGGGTTTGAACCACCAGCCTTCTGGTTAGCAGTCAAGTGCTTTAGCCGCTACGCTACCAGAGCTCCTAGATACCACCTCAGAAACCCAAGGAGGGGTCACCATGAGTTGGGTCAGATGTGACGGCACATAATAACAACAACTAGAAGCTGAAATAGCAAAAAAAGGACCTCCTCCTGGAGCTATGAATTTGGACTTCTAGCCTCACAAATTGTGGGAAGATAAATTTCCGTTCTTTAAGGGCAACCATTTGTGGTATTCCTGTTACAGCAGCACTAGATAACTAAGATAGTATGTGACCTCAGGCTACTAAATTAACTTTATTGTGCTTCAATTTCTGTATTTGTAAAATAGAGATAACCTATCTCTTAGAGTCATTGTAAGAATTAAATAAAGTGAAACACTTAAAACAGTACTTGGCACATAGTAGGAAGCCAAGGACAGCTATCATTGTTACTGTTAAGCTCAGTTTCTTCATCTGTAAAATGAGGATAATTCATATACTACCTTTCACATACGCTTATTGTGAGGCTCAAAAATGGCGCAAACATGCCTTATAAACTATAATTTGCTTTGAATATGAGAGAGTGGGTTGTAATTTTTTACTCTTATGACTTACATATGAAACAAGTCTAAGAACAGCATATCGCAGCTTAGAAACTCAAAATTTTGTTCCTTTGGAGTTAGAATGTGTCCCTATAAAGACCAGTGTTGCTAGAACAAAAAGAGAATCATTTAATTACCTCAAGGCTTAGTACCTTCCCCACTGAGAGCAGAGAGCTCTCGGTGAGAGGAGTATCTGGGTGTAGAGGTGATAGGCCATTGTGTGAGCACCTGGGGAATCCCAGACCACAAGCTCCAGCACCTTCCAAGGGCCAGACAACTCAAGGAAGGCAGAGATACCCCCAAAGAGAAGGTGTGAACCTGTGTCTTTGAAAAGTCCACGAGCTGTGATGGAATTGGATTAAGTGTGGCATGATGGGGAGAAGGATAGGGCTGCCTTTGCTACTCTTGTATGCATGGGATTCTTCATGTACAGAGCATGTGATGCTATATATGAACATCTGGTTTCCACACACTAATGGGTATGTGCACCCACATCCTGAGTCTGACATGTATGTAGCTATGTGTACATTTTGTGAGTGTGTGTGCCTATTCCTGGGAGACCAGGCACATCCTACATGGAAACCGTGAATGAATTTGCATGTGGACACTGCATCTGCATCCATGGGCACAAGTATATGTCTATGTCTCTGTAGTGAATATGGATCTGTATGGCCACGTGGTCCCACCTGTATAAGTTCACAGGCCCACAGACATATATGAGTTTGTACACACACTTGCCATTGGTCTCAGTAGTACCAAGGAAGCTGAGATAGAGCTGTGGGAATGACCACTGGGACCATTTGTGCAGCTGTTTCTCAGACTGTGGGTGAATCCCCCAAAGCTAGGAAGAGATAAGAAATTTGGTTGGGGAAAAAGCTGAGCTCACAACCACAAGCCAATGGAGCCTGCATATAGCCAGAGGGGTCAAGGAATATCAGAATATCAAATGGTGGAAAATGGAGAGCCTGGGTTGGGAAAGAGGAGAAGCAGAGACTAGAAGGAAGAACACAGTGCAAAAAAGTGGAAGCAGAGCATTGTGGCTAATAAATACACAATTTCTGCGCAGGTATAGGCAGGATAATTTGGTTTTTTTTTTTTTTTTTTTTTTTAACCAGTTATAGGAGCTCTGGTAGCATAGTGCCTAAGGCACTTGACTGCTAACTAGAAGGCTGGTGGTTCAAATCCACCAGCCACTCCTCAGAAGGAAGGTTGGGCGATCTGCTTCCATAGTGATACCACCTCGGAAACCCAAGGAGGGGTTGCTATGAGTCAGGTCTGACTCGACAGCAGTGAGTTTGTTTTGGGTTTGGTATGTCTTCTCAAAGGTGCCACACCTGCTTCTTCTGTATATGCATAAGAGGTTGGTTAGCCAATTTGTTTGAGCATTGTTGTGCATTCATGGGGTCTGTATTTGTATAAGGTTCTGGAGTTTGGTATGTGATTGCATCTCCAGGATATTGGCTTTTACCCAAATAGCACTTAGATAGCACCTACTGTGTGCATGAGGTGTGTAGGAGGAACGATAATGAAGAGGAATCATGCCCTGTATTCTTGAGACTCTTCCATTCTAAACTGAAGAAGGAAGCATAAAACATGCTGGACAGAGATAAATTTAAAAAAACAAAACAGTTGCTGTGAAGTCGACTCTGACTCATGGCAACCTCATGTGTGTCAGAGTAGAACTGTGTTCCAGAGCGTTTTTATGGCTGATTTTTATGAAGTAGATCACCAGACGTTTCTTCCAAGGTGCCTTGGGTGGACTTGAACCTCCAACCTTTTGGTTGGCAGCTGAGCATGTTAACTGATTACACTGCCCAGAGAAAAATTACAAGTTACCTAAAGAAGGTGGGTAGCAATTCTACCATCTAGATTTTTGTTCAAGTCTGGACTCTGCCTTTTACCAGTTGTGTTAGGATAAGTCATTTTTGCCTCTTTATAGGACAGAAATCTACAGATTTCCCTCATCTATAAGATAATAACATCAATATCACAAGTTTGTTGTGAGACTCAAAGGAAGTACTATATCTGAAGTTACCTTATAGACTATAAAGTACAAAGCAAATACAGTGGATGTGGGCTTGGTCAGGGCAGACTTCTTGGAGAAGGACATGAGACTAACCAGTGTGAGGGGCAAGAAGAGAATGTGAACCACCATGAACTCCATGTAGGTCAACACTGTCTTCATAGCTGAGTTGTATCCAAACCCCTGGCTCCCTGGAATCAAGTCAGGAAAGAATCTTAAGTTACTAAGGCAGAAAGATATTCAGAAGGGACTGCTGCAAAGCCTTTCCAGAAGTTTGTGAAGAAAAGTGCTAACATCGAGCACCTACTCTGTGAGGCACACGTTCCAAGCACCATTTACTGGCAGGCTGCTGTTAGTATACACAGCACATTCTTCAAATAAGAAATAGACACCTCCTCTGGGCAGATGCAGCCCCACCATGCCCAGCTTGGTAAACATTCAGCAACTTGCTGTCAATGCAGAATTGAAAACTGTGCCTCCTTCAGGCAGACACAGTCCGCTGAGTACACAGCTTGGCTAACAGAGCACGAGCTAGACAGCAGCTCGCACTTCCCCCTCTCAGGCAGATGCTCTGCATAACCATCTTGTGTGGCCATGTGTTTTAAGCCTTGCTGGGGAAGGTGCAGGAGCTCTGGTGGTACAGTGGTTAAGGCATTCAGCTGCTAACCAAAAGGTTGACAGTTCAAACCCACTCTCCACTCCATAGAAGCAAAAGGAAGTAGTCTGCTTCTGTAAAGATTTACAGCCTTGGAAACCATTCAGGGGAGTTCTTTTCTGTCCTGTAGGGTTGCCATGAGTCAGAATAGACTCAATGGTAGTGGGTTTGGTTTGGTTTTTAGAATAAGGGCAAGAAGACCTGGTGTATAATGGTTATGTGCTCAGCTGCTAACTGAAAGTTTGCCGGTTTGAACCCACGAGTTTTTCTGTGGAAGAAAAACCTGGTAATCTACAAGAATAGTGGATGTGGGCTTGGTCAGGACAGCCTGCTTAGGTGAAGGCATGAGACTGACCAATGTGATGGGCAAGGACAGAATGTGAACCACTGTGAACTCCATGTGGGTTAGCATTGTCCTCATGCCTTGTTGTTGTTGTTGTTGTTATGTGCCATCGAGTCAAACCCGACTCATAGCGACCCCTCCTTGGGTTTCCGAGGCAGTATCATTACGGAAGTAGGATTGCCCAACCTTCCTTCCGAGGAGTGGCTAGTGGGTTTGAACCGCCAGCTGTCTGGTTAGCAGGCAAGTGTCTTAGCCACTATGCTACCAGAGCTCCCTCCTCATGCCTTAGTGGTATCCAAACACCTGGCTCCCTGGAATCAGAGCAGGAGAAGACCTTAAGTTACAGTAAAGATAACAGCCTAGGAAACCCTGTGTGGCAGTTCCACTCTGTCACAGGGTTGCTGTGAGTGGCTTGATGGCACACAACAACAACAAAATAGGGGCAGCCCTCATGCAAGGTACAGAAATGCACCCATGAACAGGACATCATCCCCACCACCAAAGGAATGGTCAGTTTAATGAAGAAAACAACAATAAGCACAAAATCATTGTGAAAATTCCACCGGAAAAGAGGGTAAAGGATCAGGGAGGAATCGAACCAGGCCTATAAGTCAAATATTCTCTAGAAAGATGGGCACAGAATCAGGGATAGGGTGGGGTTCAGGTATATCAGTGGCAGCCAACAGTGGTAGGGGTGCAGTGTTTCTACATTCTGATGTCATCTTGTCAAACTGATGTATTAAAACAGCTCCTGAATCAAAATGGCTCCATTAAAATGTTAATAATGTTAGTGTTGCTATTTGCCACTAAGTCGATTCTGACTCACTGAGACTCCATGCGTGCAGAGTACAATTGCTCCATATGGCTTTCAAGGTTGTGACTTTTCAGAAGCAGATCACTAAGTCTGTCTTAAAAGGTGCCTCGGGGAGGTGGGGGGATTCAACTGCCAACCTTTCAGTTGGTAGTTAAGCATTTGACTGTGCCACCCAGGGTACCCTAAAATAATAACACATACCTTGTTGGTCACTTATCCTGTGTTTTAATTCATGTGATCTTACAACAATCCTATGAGATAGGAAGAATTACTATCAAAATTTTCAGATAAGGTAACTAGAGTGTTAACTGACTTGCCTAAACCTAGCTTGTAAGTGACAGAGCTCAGAGGCTGGCTCCAAATTTCCCTCCTAACTACTGTCTTATATCATCTCTGGTCAGACGTGTTTATCTTGTCAGAACCCAGGAATATAGACCAAAGCAGATGCCCAGACTTCTGGGATCAACAAACCTAAGGCAATGTGGTGGCCGTGAGAATGTGCCTCTGAGATCTCCAACTGTAGAGTGTGCAATTGACCCACTGTGGTGTAATAAATTACCTGGTATGGTTTTCCTAGCCATAAGTCTTTGTAAATTCCATAGTGGAATTTGCTGTGAGCAACTGAGGAGTTCCTGATTGTTAAAGTTACCCACCTGGGGTATTTCTGTTGAGAGCGGCACAAAGCAATGTTCTGGGAAGTTTGCTCTCTCTCTCTCTCAAGTGCTTAGAATTCTGATGTTATGATTGGTTAGTTTGGCCACACTGCCAGGCTCAAAAGGAGCCCTCCTAGAGGCAGAAGGAGTCTCTCTGACTGCTAGCTGAGAAAGACATGCTGCTGAGAGAAACGTGCTCCTGAGAGACACACAATACTGAGACATAGACACTGAGAGACATGCATTGCTGAGAAAGAGACACCAAGAGACACACACTGCTAGGAGAGAGACTGAGAGAGAATTTTGGCTGAGAGATGGTGGGCTGAGAGAGACTGAGCATTGTTCCTGAACTTGAATTGTAGCCTGGTGCTTCCCTAATAAACCCCATAATCTGTGAGTTCTGTGTGGCCACTGCAGTGAATTATCGAACACAGCAGAGAGGTGGTGGGTGCTGAGGGAGAAACAGTTGGTGTCAGGGTTGATGAAAGGGCTGGAATGAGGCAGCATGTCTGGCCTCACAGGAATAGGCCTTGGGCTTTTGACGGTGATTCTGCCTTCCTCTTGTGGGGTTAGAGAAGGTCAGAAGATGCAGCCTCCCTGCCCCTTTGGCATTCAGGGACCCAACTGCTGCTTGCTGAAATTCATCACTGCTCAGCCAATGACAGAGCAGGGCAGGAATACTCAGGTACCCCTGTTCCTACATGTGCATTTCTTCTCATGGCAACTTTGGCTCAAGAACTGCCAGATAGCCTTGCCAAATTTTTCTTAGACCTGCACTGAAATCTAAGACACTTCCTAACCTTCATCCCTTCCCTCTTTCCTTCATTCAGGATCTGACCTACATCTCAGACTAAAGGTCTAATATACTCCCAGCCTCACCTAGACTCCTCATTTCCTCTCACAGGCATTTTCCTTAACACATTTCTTGAATCTTTAATCCTGTCTTAGTTTCTGTTTTCTCAGAAAACTTCAACTATCACAGGTGTGATGGGTAGTTTTGAGTTGAAGCAACACAGGTGACCATAAGAGGTCCCCAAAGTTTAGGATTCTGAGCATTGGAGTCAGATAAAAGGCACCTGCAGGGAGGATATAGAAGTGGTGGCCACTTGAAGCCCTGTCTCTGACTTTTGCTCCTCATCTTTTAGCATTTGAGAGACTCTTCTTTCTTAAAAGAGAAATCTCACTCCCTTTCTCTCCCTTCTTCTCTCCTCCTCCTCTCTTTCCTTCACCTGGCTCTTACTTGGGTTTCATTTTAAGGATTTTTTTTTACCATGCCTTGATATCACAGACTCAGTGAAGTGTCACCTCTTTGTTCTGCCACTCCTATCTTCACCCATCATGGAACTCATTACATTGCACTGGCAACCTTGTTTATTTCTTTGTACCCCTGGTTGTGCAATGGTTAGGCACTTGGGTGCTAACTGAAAGGTTGGTGGTTTGAACCCACTCAGAGGCTCCATAGGAGAAAGACCTCACAATCTATTTCCACACAAATTACAGCCTAGGAAACCCTATGGTGCAGTTCTACTCTATAACATATGGGGTTGTTATGAGTTAGGATCAACTTAACCCCCACTGGGTGGAAAGCTCCTGAAGGATTGGTCTGTGTCTATGCTGTTTATCTAGTGCCCAGTGAGGTAGGGCCTGGAATGTAACAGATGTTAATATAAATATATATATAATCTAT
>NW_006921770.1:4156852-4158871 GCF_000298275.1 Orycteropus afer afer
AACCCAAGGAGGGGTCGCTATGAGTCGGGGTCGACTCGACGGCACATAACAACAACAACAACAACAAGTAAATTTTACCAAGTGGGTAAATTTGCAAATATTGAACCATGAATACTGAGATTCACTGTACATCATCTGTCTTATGTAAAACAGATACCATACCTAGAAGCAGTGCTCCACAGTAGAAAGGACACAATTGGCACCAGAGAGCTGGTATGAACCTAACTCTGCTAGTGAGCAGCTGGGTGGCTTTTGTAGCTCTTATTTCTGCTGAGCCTGTTTCCTTATCTATAAAAATAAGTGATAATGCACAGCTTTCAAAGTTGTTGTGAAAATCAAAAATAAAATACATGAAGCATATAACAACAACCTCACTGCAGACCTATCCCCCATATGTAGCTGTGCCCACAGGCAGACCCTCTGCCTTTCCAGCTCTATTGAAAAAAATAGTTACTTATGCTCTGCCATCTGCTCTACCTGCCTTCTCTCCTCCCAGTCCCCAGTTTTCTCATCTCTTGATTATTAAAAACATCATAAACACATATTGCTCTCCAGCTACTGTCATAGCCAGTGGGGATTCAGAAATAAGGAGATGAGAGTCTTCTTACTAAGAGCTCATGGTCCAGCAAGGGTGAGGGAAAGAAAGGGGAGGAGTAGGCATAAAAATAAGTAACTGCTACTCAATGCAACTAAGACTCAAGGGTTAGAATGTGGTTACAGACAGTAGCTACAGGTAAGTGCAGAGAGAGAGCCCCCACCCAGGCAGGAGGAAGCAAGAAGCCAGGGAAGACAGCCAGATACAGGTAAGGCAGGGAGAGAGAGCCCACGCCTAGGCAGGAGGAAGTGGGAAGCCAGGACAGACAGCCAGAACAGGTAGTGGAAGGCCAGGAAGTGAGCACAGTGGTATTGGAACAGCTAAGAGAGACTAACTTGTCTGTCAGTTTGTCGTACTGTGGTGGCTTGAGTGTTGCAGTGAGGCTGGAGGCTGTGCCACAGTGTTTCAAACACCAGCAGGGTTGCCAATGGTGGATGGGTTTCAGTGGAGCTTCCAGGCTATGACAGACTTGGATAAAGGAAAGGCCCAAAGAAATAAACAAGGTTGCCAGTGCAGTGTATGAGTTCCATGATGGGTGAAGATAGGAGTGGCAGAACAAAGAGGTGACATTTCACTGAGTCTGTGATATCAAGGCTTGGTAAAAAATATATCCTTAAAATGAAACCCAAGTAAGAGCCAGGTGAAGGAAAGAGAGGAGAAGGAGAGAAGAAGGGAGAGAAAGGGAGTGATATTTCTCTTTTAAGAAAGAAGAGTCTCTCAAATGCCCAAAGATGAGGAGAAAAAATCAGAGACAGGGCTTCAAGTGGCCACCACTTCTATATCCTCCCTTGGAAAAAGGATAAAGAATTGGCCAGGGAAAACCTTATGAATAGCAGTGAAACACTGTCTGATGTATTACTGGACTTTATGAATAGCCCTAAAACAT
This sequence comes from Orycteropus afer afer, assembly GCF_000298275.1. Taxonomy (NCBI): domain Eukaryota; kingdom Metazoa; phylum Chordata; class Mammalia; order Tubulidentata; family Orycteropodidae; genus Orycteropus; species Orycteropus afer. The sequence continues at coordinate 4,158,334 of NW_006921770.1, forward strand.
TGTCTGATACAGTGCCAGAAGATGAGACCTTCAGGTCGAAAGGCACTCAAAATACCACTGGGAAAGAGCTGCCTCATCAGGGTAGAACCGACCTTAATGATATGGATAAACCAAAGCTTTCAGGACCACCATTTGCTGAGGTGGCATGAGTCAAAATGTGAAGAAACAGCTGTAAACATCCATTAATAATCAGAACATTGAATATATGAAGTATGAATCTAGGAATATTAGAAGTTGTCAAAAATGAAATGGAACACATAAAGATTGATATCCTAGGTATTAGTGAGCTGAAATGACTGGTTTTGGCCATTTTGAATCAAGACAACTATATGAACTACTATGCTGTGAATGACAAGTTGAAGAGGAATGGCGTGGCATTCATTGTCACAAAGAATGTTTCAAGATCTATCCTGAAGTAAAATATTGTCAGTGATAGGATAATATCCATATGCCTACAAGGAAGGCCAGTTAATACTACTATTATTCAAATTTACACACCAACCACCAAAGCCAAAGATGAGGAAATTGAAGATTTTTA
>NW_006921770.1:4158971-4161362 GCF_000298275.1 Orycteropus afer afer
TATCCTGATTATCACTGGTGATTGGAATGCAAAAGTTGGAAACAAAGAAGAATCACCAGTAGTTGGAAAATTTGGCCTTGGTGATAGAAATAATGCTGGAGATCACGTGATAGAATGTTGCAAGACCAATGACTTATTCATTGCAAATAGCTTTTTTCAACAACACGAACGACAGTTATACAAGTGCACTTTACCAGATGGAGTACATAGGAATCACATTGAATACATCTGTGGCAAGAAGCAATGGAAAAGCTCAATATATTCAGCCAAGAAAGGCCAAGAGCTGATTGTGGAACAGACCATCAACTGCTCATATACAAGTTCAACTTGAAGCTGAAGACAAATAAAAAAAGTCCATGAGAGACAAAATAAGACCTTGATTATGTCTCTCCTGAATTTAGAGACCATCTAAAGAACAGATTTGTTGCATTGAACACCAGTAACCAAAAACCAGAGGAAATGTGGGGTGACATCAAGAACATCATCCAAGAAGAAAGCAAAAGGTCATTAAAAAGACAAGAAAGGAAGAAAAGACCAAAATGGATGTCAGAAGAGACTCTGAAACTTGCCCTTGAAGAGAGACTTGCTTAAGCAAATGGAAGAAATGACAAAATGAAAGAATTGAACAACAGATTTCAAACAGCAGCTCGAGAAGACAAAGTCAATTATTATAATGAAATGTGTAAAGACCTGGAGTTATAAAATCAAAAGGCAAGAACACATTCAGCACTTCTCAAGCTGAAAGAACTGAAGAAAAAAAATTAAGCCTTGAGTTGCAATACTGAAAGATTCTATGGGCAAAATATTGAATGATACAGGAAGCATCAAAAGAAGATGGAAGGAATACACAGAGTCACTGTACCAAAAAGAATTGGTTGATGTTCATCCATTTCTGGAGGTGGCATATGATCAAGAACCAATGATACTGAAGAAACAAGTTAAAGCTGCACTGAGAGAAGTGGCAAAAAACAAGGCCCTAGGAAGTAATGGAATACCCACTGAGATGTTTCAACAAATGGATGTCATGCTGGAGGCACTCACTTGGCTATGCCAAGAGATTTGGAAGACAGCTACTTGGCCAACTGACAGGAAGAGATCCATATTTGGACCCATTCCAAAGAAAGATGATCCCACAGAATGTGGAAATTATTGAACAATACCATTAATATTGCACACAAGTAAAATCTTACTGAAGATAATTCAAAAATGGTTACAGCAATATATTGACAGAGAACTTCCAGAAATGCAAGCTGAATTCAGAAGAGGATGTGAAACGAGGGATATCATAGCTGATGTCAGATGGATCTTGGCTGAAAGCAAAGAATACCAGAAAGATGTTAATTTGTGTTTTATTCATTATGCAAAACCATTCAATTGTGTGGATCATAACAAATTATGGATAACATTGAGAAGAATGGGAATTCCAGAACACTTAATTGTACTCATAAGGAACCTGTGCATAGACTAGGAGGCTGTTGTTCAAAGAAAACAAGGGGACACTGCATGGTTTAAAATCAAGAAAGGAGTGCATCAGGGTTGTATCCTTTCACCATACGTATTCAATCTGTATGCTGAGCAAATAATCTGAGAAGCTGGTCTATATGAAGAAGAATGTGGCATCAGCATTGGAGGAAGACTCATTAACCACCTGCAATATAACTTTGCTAACGACACAACTTTGCTTCCTGAAAGTGAGAATGACTTGAAGCACTTACTCATGAAGATTGAAGACTACAGTATGCAATATGGATTACATCTCAATACAAAAGAAAACAAAAATCCTCACAACTGGGCTAATAAGCAGCATCGCAATAAATGGAGAAAAGATTGAAGCTATCAAAGACTTCATATTACTCGGTTCTACAATCAACACCAGTGGAAGCACTAGGCAAAATATCAGATGATGTACAGCACTGCGCAAATTGGCTGCGAAGGACCTCTTTCAAGTGCTGAAGAGCAAAGCTATCTCCTTGAAGACCAAGGTGTGCCTGAAACAAGCCACAGTATTTTCAATTGCCTCTTATGCATGTGAGAGCTGAACAACGCATAAGGAAGACCAAAGAAGAGTCAATGCTTTTGAGTTGTGGTTTTGGCAAAGAATGCGGAGAGTACATGGACTGCTAAAAGAACTAACAAATCTGTCCTGGAAGAAGTGCAGCCAGGATGCTCCTTGGAAGCAAGAATGGCCAGACTTCGTCTCATCTACTTTGGTCATGTTGTCAGAAGGGACCACTCCCTGGAGAAGGATATTATGCTTGGTAAAGTGGAGGGTCAACAAAAATGGAGAAGGCCCTCAATAAGATGGACTGACAGAGTGGCTGCAATGATAGTCTCAGGTATAGCAGGGCTCATGGAGCTGGCACAGGACTGGGCAGTGTTTCATTCAGCTGT